>NC_052512.1:24856009-25227278 GCF_014356525.2 Nilaparvata lugens
CAATCAGTGGTCAACAGGTGGAAATCAAACAGCATAACACGATATTCATTGAAGAAAGCATGATAACAGCATTGTAGAGAGGATCCCCAAGCGTAGAATAATAGCAACAGTTTCAGTTCTGTATCTCGGATCATCAATCTTATTACTATCGTATCAATAGTCTAGCTCACAGGCAGCAATTTACACAGGTAGAACAATAGCAGTGAGAATTGCACCGATAAATAATGAAGGAATGGATAATAAGCCACCACTTGTCAATTAACAAAAATCACTGGAGATACTCGCCGTAATGTTTGCAATTATTTACGTAATGATGGAATGATTCACTTACTAGTACATGTTGCAAGAACGGTGTTGCTCTTAGTAGCTGAGAGTTCCTGCTCACTGCAACATTCACAAGAACCCTTCAACACGAACACCCCCTTATCATAATTATGTCGATTATCGTCCAAGAAAAATTGAGACAATTTGATCTGTCAAGATCTTTGCAGGGAAGTCAAAGTTCAATCAAGAAATGCAGGCACTTTGAAACTGGCTTTTTCGACTGTTTATTTATAGGTTATAAAGAAACTGTTTGTAATTAAGTTGTAATATTTTATTCCTTCCTCAAAACCATCCATGCACTCGAAAGAACACTTCACAGACCTCAGAAAATCACTCCTGTACTTTCAACTATTTCTCTAAATAGTCGGGAGATTTGCCTACACATTTTTCCTAACGACTTATCAACTCCGTCGCCATTTCGGGCTCACCGCGCACTTGAGACAAACCAAGTTTGTCTGTCAGAAGGTTGTCGATGGTTTATCAGGAACCTGTTCAGCCATCTAGATATTGAAGCATTACTCTTAAGCCTAGTACACACTACGAGACATGTTTTTGCGACCAAAAATCGCAGGGCTATGGTCTCCCGACAAAAAAAGGAGACTTCATGCAACGTAGACATGTTGCATGATATTCTCATAGTGTGAACGACGATTGAGTCCAGATACGAGACGTCCCATCAACAACAACAAAATATTGAGAATGTTCTTCATGATTATTGCTTCAAGTCCTGGAACTTACATAAATCGAGGACTTATTAGATCCCGGAGTTTAGAAGATAAACCCCTGACTCAGAAATACGATTTAGACCCGAGCGCTTATTTTTAGTCCTGGACTCTGTAAGTCCAGAACTTATATACCCGAGCTCGGAAACTAGCCCTAAATTCTCTTCAATTTAATGTACGATTTCACTATTTTACCGATTTTACGCATTAACCCACGACTGTTTCAGCAGTTCTAGTGTTGAGTGCGAAATCTTCAGTTTAGCAACAATATCATTCACAGATGGTGAAAATATCAGGAGTACTCATCCCTACCCCTTGTGCTTAATCATGGCTTACTTTAGATAAAGGCTGGAACGCACAACTTGGCAACGTCGCAGTCAAGCTCAGCTTCAGGCCGAGCAAATTGAATTCACTTGGGTAGACTCCCGATTAACTACCACCCGGAATGTGAGTGTGAGCGCTGTTATCAGGTCTGGCTGCCGTCGATACGCCAACCCATCAGAGAACATTCTGTGTTGTCGTGTTGGCGAAAAATCGGTGTGTAGAAATTAACAAAATAAATTATCATAATGCTGATTTCCTACAATCTTCATTTCTCTTTTTTCATGATTTTAGAAATCAATTTCTTTTCAATAATATTTGTTGCAATTTTAATCATCAGATTAAAAAAGAAAAATATGAAAAAAATGTTTTCTATCAATAACTCCAAACTAGAATCATGACCTCAGCTTAAGGAAAGACAAAGTTAGTAGATAACTGTCTACTAAATTTGATGGAAATATACATTTTCAAGATGTTCGATGTTTTTGAACGGGTAGTATTATAGTCCACTAGACAGCTGATTTATGATGAATAATATTATTCTAAAGTCTGATTTTTACGGTAATATTGGTGTTCGAAGGAGACTCCTTTTCCTTTTGTATTATTCTTAAAATGCAAAATTTCAGAAAACCGTATGTATAAGTCGACGCGAAATTCAAAAAGGAACGTAACTGTCAAATTTCATGAAAATCTATTTCTGCGTTCCGCTGTAAATACGGAACAAAAACATAAACATGAAGAGAAATGCAAAACCGTCGACTTGAATCTTAGAACTCACTTCGCTCGGTCAAATATGAAAATTGAATAAGTCATGATTGAATAGAGAATACCTTTTAAATGCTGACACTGTAATGGTAGTTAAGAATAACTCAATTTGTATATTGAATCAACATCAGTATTATGTTACCAGGTAACCACATCTGTAGGGATATCACATTCTCCCCTCCTAATGGGAAACCTCGTTATGAAAGGTTAATAAAGAACGTAATTTGTAGAGCGTGTAGGAGGGTGACGACTCCGAACTGGTCGTGGGGATCGTTCTACATTGTTTTGAAGTCCTTCGGGCGGTCTAGCTATCACTTGATGTGGCTCCGGTAATCTTGGCACTTTATATGACTTGTGTGGACCAAATTTCACCGTTTTCTTGGGTACCGGTAGCATAGTACCTTGAAGCTGGTTGATGTGCCGCTTGAGGTGCCCGTCCACTAGAACCGTTTTCGTCCGAACTAACATCGGCCGAAAACTACCAAACGCGACCGAACGATCCCCAAACAAAGAAAGGAATGAAAGAAAGACAGCGTTAGCATGAATTTTTAATAAATATACGGTTGTCATTTAACGTCAGCTGTTACATTTTCCATTGAACAATAATTTGAAAATCTGTCTAAGTAATTTTTGAACTTTTCTTTATCAGGCCCCAGGCCGCTGTTCCATAAAAACTTACAAGTCCTGTAATACAGGAACAGCTGATTTTATCGGCTATATTGAGCATGTATTGGAATGGTGATTCTCCTGTATTACGTGACTTATAAGTTATAATATCGGGGAACCGAGCTTCGCTCTGGAGTACAAAAGCATACAAATTTTATAACGAAAGAGGAAATTATAATATGTTTATAGTTTATAGAATGATATACTATGTTTGCTACAATATTTGATAATTTACTATTTACTATTCTACACTAATAGCATCTATTTACTATTTTGGACTTTTTAAAAATTTAGTCCAACATTCACAACTATATGATGAAGTTTTCACTTGAGAATTACTTCTAATTCTACTAAGCAAAAAAGGACTGTTATTCATACACTATGATTACTGAAAATGGTCATTGCTAATACTATGTCTCATCACTTTATAAACAAAATGAAACAGGGCCCTGGATTAAAATTTTCGAAAGGGTTGATATTAGATTGAATACCTCCCTGATTTGGTTGCATATTCTAGACGAGCGATGTGAACGTTGTCAAAAATTGCTTGAATTGAGCTGGATCCATGATTGAAATATTTTTGAAGGTCTTGAATTATTCGCTTGAAGTCACTTGAAAAAATATCATCCTATACTATTAAACAAGCAATTTCTGTTTAGATGTTTATATGTTTGTATTTCACCGTATCTCGAAAACGGCTCTAACGATTCCCTCGAAATTCAGAACATAGTAGGTTTATAATAAAAAAATTCGATTGCACTAGATCTCATCCCTGGGAAAACTCGCTGAATGACATTGAAAGGATAATTATTATTCATCCTTGGAAAAACGGCTGATAATAATTATTTCGTCGTCTGTTGATGATGGAAGTGAGTGAGCGAGTTCATTTGTGTGGGACTGTGTCAAAATTATGACTCAGCTGTTAAACTTTTGTAATCATTCAATCAGGTACTTAGTGCCGGTTGAAAAAAAGCCGGGTTATTTTCAATCCTGATTAATTCCAGTAGATCCATCTTTTTGAAATGGTCTTCTCTGATTTGGTTCACATGAAATTAATCAGGATTAAAATTTAACCGGCTTTTGTTCAACCGGGCCTTTGTGAGGGAAATTTTTGCATTCCTCTGGGAATTAATCTCAATTTACTATGATTAGATAGAACATTTATGTATGAACTATGAATGCTATTATAATTTCTTCTTTCGTAATAAATGTTTATGCTTTTGTACTCCAAAGCGAAGCTCGGTCCCCGATATTATTTTCTCAATTTTTATAATCGAAACTTTTACCACCGTCGCCAACTATTGAAATTGAACATAAAATGAAAATTGAATAAGTCACGATTAAATAGAAAATACCTTTTAATGTTTACACTGTGAATGGTAGATAAGAATAACTCAATTTGTATATTGAATCAATATCAATATTATGTTGCCAGGTAATAATGTAATTTAAAATTTATGAAGTAATGTGAAATAATTTGTGTTTTGTTAATTTATTATTTTTTCAACAGGCGACAAAACGGATGAAGATTGGAGAGTCCAGGTGACAATAAGTTTCCGTGGCAAATGAAAACTTACAAAATTAAGTTGAATTATTGAGACTTTTGTATTGTTTATAGTGAAATTCATTTTGAACTGTCAGCATTGTTTGAATGGAATCGATTGATGTTATTCATATGAAATGCTGACAGTTTGAAATGAAATCCACAATTTAATATAGTATTTTATATAGTAGGTGAGAGATGTTGTGTGGTAGGCCTAGCCTAGGCTATTCTTGAACTAACTTAGTTACTGAAATATATGTATAAGTGTGTGTGTGTAATTTTTATGATAAACAATGGTATAATCTAATAAAGCTCTTGTAATTATTTTATATTACTTTCTTTGCCCTATTACCATAGGTAAGGAAAGTATTGCTTTCCAAAAAAATTAAGGTACCCTGATTTCAAGTTTTCTATACGTTTCAAGGTCCCCCGAGTCCAAAAACATGATTTTTGGGAGTGTGTATGTCTGTGAACACGATAGCTCCGTTCCTAATTAACCGATTGACTTGAAATTTTAAACTCAAGGTCCTTATAATATGAGGATCCGACAATAAGAAAAATTCAATAAAATTAAATTCAAAATGGCGGAAAATGACAATGTTTTTCACGGGTTTCTCGAGAACGGCTCTAATGATATTCTTCAAATTAATACCCTGGATAGCTATTTATAAACCCTATCAACTGACATAAGTCTTATTTCTGGTAAAATTGCAGGAGCTCCGTAATATTCTTGAGAAAAATGGATTTTGTTGAATTTCTATCTCGATTTTCTCAAAAATGCCTTGACCGATTTTTTAAAAATTAACACCCTGTATAGTTTTTTATCAGCTCTATCAACTGGCATGAGTCTCCTTCCTGGGAAACTAACAGTGTGTCCATCGTGCCTTTCTATTTCTCTACTCTGTGCTTGAGGCCTGCATGTCATTGTTTTGCTAATAATACATGGACTTGACATGCTTTATTCTTATTCTAATCACTTGCTACCCTCAACTCTTCAGATCGCATGAGCGCTGCGTCTCCAATGACAAAGTGGATTAATTTTTATTTGTAATCAACAAGAACAAGAAAACAATAAGAAGTGAATCAGTGGTCAGATAAAGTATTGTCCTTTATAAAAATGTAGCATAATCCAAACTTTATTACATTATGTACTTCAAGTTGATAATTGAAAAAAAATAAATCTATCTAATTTAATCCACAATTGCGATTTTGAACTTGAAAATTGAGAAAGAGCATGGAATAATTTTAATTATGACATGTTCTTGAGGTGCTGTGTAATGCAGTATTATATTCTTCCATTATTATTCTAAAATGATTATAAAAATTATGTCAGCTGCTCATTAACAATAATATTGTTTCAGTTACTTTTTTTTCATTGAATAGCCAAAGATTGTTAACCTTTTTCATGGACTGTATCCAGTGGAAAGTTCTAATTTTGCATATCACCTATAAATACCGGTAGGCGAGCCGACGAGCAGGAGATTGTGGAAGAGGAATTAATTTGAAAATTCAATGAATTTCTCTCATTATAAACTTATAAGAGCCACTATTTTTCTAGCATTCAGGAAAATAATATCCAGTTTCATTGTATATTATGATAAGGAGGAAATTGATTGATACTCTTTAAAAAGATTTACCTACCCCTGTTATTATGTATGAGTATTTTTGTCGTAAATGTATTTCCTTTGCTTCATATAATACAAAATTATAAGTAAAGCAATAAAGAGAAAAACTAAAATCGTAAATCGATTTTGGAATAATCTTCATGACCTTTTAGAAGAAACTTTGTGGCTGAATCTGCTAATCAAATTCGACCATGTTGATAAAACTTGAAACGCAAAAATGCTGTTGATTTTATCATTTTCATTCTTAGTTCACTTGGACATACTTGGACGCACGGTACGATTCAATCACTTGAAAACATCAAGAGATTGAAGATATTATCCTCATATTCACGATCTCGGTAGTTCTAAGATAGAAAACAGTAGTTGAAGATAAATATTTAAGGCAACTGAGCTCCTATAGGATAAAATTTAGAACCAATCATGAGTTTCTATGAAGTATGAGCCTCGTTTTAGAGACTCTTAATTAACAGTGGAATTGCAAAAAAATGGTAAAACTGCAATCGTCACTTTTTTAATCGGTTGTACCTTTCTAATGGTATTGTTGATTGGATTGAGAAGAGGAGGAAATGCCTCACATCCTTGACTAGATTTTGATTTTATATCTGAATTATTTCATAAGATATGCAGAATGCAGCATACAAATAAATAAATTGTCATTATTTTGTGTATGGATTATGGGTTGAGGTACAGTGTACACTCAAAAATTTTCCCATTTCTCTTACGAACTTGACTCATGATATATGATTTCCAACTGCCTTGACAAGCCGAAAAGAAAGAGCGTACGAGAAGATCCGAACATTGTATCAAAAGTTATGAATGAAATTTCGATCCTTGAGGTGTCCTGAAAATCTTTGAGATAGAGTGGTCTACCTGTTCTCAGATAGTAGAGCACAAAATTACGCCCAGTAGGATGTTGAATTATACATTTTTGAATTGTGACAATCGGAAGATATTGTTGATTAAATACTATTAAATTTATCAAAATTGATTTTTCCATTAAACTTTACTCGTTTTGGAAAAACTGTACGATAGAATTGATTGAAGTTAGAGAGGTCTGAATGATTTCATTTTATTCTGAATTTTATATACAGTAAAAAAGCAGAGAGGATTTTTTTGTCCTATGACTGGATTTGATGGTAATAACTCAGAACTGGAAAATGAACCAAACATATTAGGTATTTGGGCCACTCTGTACAAGGAAATTTTGCATGCGAAAATTGGTTCTGGACTTCTCTTATGCATACAAACCGTAACAAATCAGAACTACAATGAATATAAGATATTGTTTTTTCATGTCTAAATTGACTGGACTAATATAATGTTATAACGTGAATCACCTCTATCTTCTATAGAAGGTGGTGACAGGCGCTGATCGCCCCGATCCCCCCCCCCTACTTCACAAGTGGTGTTTGAAAAAACTACAGTTACTATAGTTTAGTCACTATAGACATCAAAAGGGGGTGTGCTTGCATTTTATATTGTAGATCTGAATTCTCAATTTGGATACATAAGAGAAGTCCAATTTTTTCATGAAAGATTTCCTTGTGCAAGATACAGAATGGCCCAAATATAACTAAAATGTCTGGTTCATTTTCCAGTACACAAAAAAGGCCAATTTCTATATCCTGATGAATTATAGAAAAATACTTGATCTTGAATTTTAGAACAGAATCTCCTCTTTTAGTTGCTGAAAACGATTCATGGGAGAATATGATCCTAGTGTAAGATTGAAATTCTTGAAAAATCATGAAATCAAAGATACTTTCCCTAGTATTAACGGTCCAGGAAACAGTGATTCAAAATGAATTTTTGGCAACTGAGCTCGTAGAGAATGGAATTGTCTACAATTTGGAATCAATCATGAGTTTCTATGATGTTTATCATTTTAGAGACTCTTGATTAACAGAAAAATTGCAAAAAAAATGAAAAACTAAAATCGTCATTTTAAAAATCGGCTGTAACTTTCTAATGGTACTGAAATCAAAAGTATTCTCCATTGTAGTGGGAATAGGATATACTTTTCCACATCCTCAATAGATTCTTCTTCTTCTTCTTCTTTTTCTTCTTCTTCTTCTTCTTCTTCTTCTTCTTCTTTTCTTTTTCTTCTTTTTCTTCTTCTTCTTTTTCTTCTTCTTCTCTTCTTCTTCTTCTTCTTCTTCTGGCTTTACAGCTCGATGTGAGCTTTAGCCTCTCGCACAATTGAAGAGCCCTCCACACATCACGGTCACATGCCTTTCGTCTCCATGCTCTTATCCCCATCTTTCGGAGATCATCCTCCACTTCATCTAATCAAATTCTTTATTTACACATTGTTGTACAAAAAGTTAATTGTATCAAATAGTGTATCGTCAAAAATAAAATCAAAACATAGAACATGAAACATACATGCCATACAGTAGGCTACTACATCAATTATATATAGTATGAGTAATTTCTTATATTATTGTAAGGTTCTATTATCAAAGAACTCATCAACACTATAAAATGCCCCTTCTACCAAAAAATAAAATACATCTTTTTTGAAATATCAAAATAGCCATAGGTGATTATTGGTCAGATCAGCGTTTTGTAAATGTTCAGTTCGGTTGCCCTAGATAGAGACCTAGGTAGATGATAAATTAAGCTTAGTGTAAACGGAGGGGGGTGTTTCTTCTCTTCTATAATATTTTCTAAAGTTTACTGCTATCAAATCATCTACCGGTATTTGAATCCTTGATTGGTTGGGAATTCGTTAGTGAATTAGTGAATTCGTTAATCCAAAATGCACAGATAATCATAATTATTTGATTGTCACCTATTAGCAACTAGCAACTACGAGTCAGGAACTTCATTGAAAAAAATACTTTTAAAATTTAACGTCAGGTTTATTGAATTCATTAACGAATCAATATAAATCATGTCAAATTTTCAAACAGAGTTACTCAGTAACTGATTCAGAAAAAGAAGGTACCGTATATTCAATTTCAATCTATACATTTTGAGAACCTGCTAACTTGCTGCAACTAAATTCGGGCCTCGGTCATTCTATGTACTAAATTTTGATCTATAATACGGAAAAGCTAGAGTTTGGCACTCACCATTTCAACAATATCTAAACTTTACTTTTGAGAACACATAATCCAAAAACTCAGACGTTATGAAACTTACTACACTACTTAAATTCACGCACACAATTAACTTCTTAATCTTACATCTACTGATTCTATCTAATTCGGACTATTACCAAATCAAAATTACTGATTACCGAAAAACGTTTTAATTTGTCCCTCTGGATGGGTAACAGACCCATTCAAAGGACCGAGGCTCGCACACCGTTACATGATGTTTTTTCCGGTTACGTCTCAATACAAACTGATATGAGGCCTTTTCACTGAAAATTATTCCCCCTCGACGAGCGTTGAGAATAACTTCCAGTGGAAAAGCCAAAGCTGCAAAAAGGTCAATGGTCGTACAATTCCCAAATACAGTAGCTTTTTCGACAAGAAATTGAAACTACATTTGAAAAATGCACGAAAATTGCTTTAATTTTGACAACTAAGCAACAAGTTAGCAAATTCAATAAACATGGTCAAATTTTATCACACTAAAATCTGAAAGTACGAATCAAAGTTCATTCCAGATCAAAAACCTGAAAAATAAGACACACAAAAAAACAACTACAGTATACCCACTCAATTTCACACTATTACACTTGGTAAATATGTTTTGTTCATTTATAGTGGTTTTGTATAAAATAATTATTGAACTAGCGTTAGCGAGTTCTAACTTTTGACTTACTGAAGGACAAAGTCGTTGTCCCTCTATTTGTATATGTTCTACAATAACTTTAGAAAGAATTGATCAATCAGCTTCAAACTTTGAACACATATTCTTGGACAACAAATTGAATCATTCTTTCGTCATTTTTCAGGATATAAAAATAGCGTTGAAGTCTGTTCATAAGGAAAAAAATGTTATGATTTATCATTTGGTCAGCTAAAGAATTCATTGCATGCAATTACTACAGTTTTTCCATTCATTCATCCATAATATCAGCAGAGGTTATTTGGGAGCTCACACACATACTAATGTATGATTTTAGCTGGTTAATATTTATATAATTAAAAACGAGCCTCAAATTTTGACATTTAATAACTTTTTTATGTGTGCACCGAATTTGATGATTTTTTTAGTTGTGTTCGTTATGTTCCCTAACTTCAATTTTGAAGAGTTATAGAGATAGCTATATCGATAGGGTTATAGAGGGTTACCTGAGATGCCTCAGGTTATAATTATATAGATATTGCTTTGTTTCCAATAATTGTGATGTCTTCGGTGTTTAGAATTAATTGATTTTTAGCAAATTATTTATTTTGGAGTTGGATAATTATCTATATAAATGAAATCCATTAAAATCCCCCAAAGCCAAAGCACTTATTCAAATATCAGTTACATTATTAGTTACAGTTATTATATTGCAAGTTTTTAATGAAAGTTGGTATTTGAAGTTATTACTGATAAAAGTAATCGATTTTTTACTATTAATTTCTATCAAAACCCTTGATTCTCCAACTATAATTCTGACATCAGGGTTCATCGTCACTCACCAATTATTTAAAAAGTTTGTGAAGCAATTAATTTTCCAGCTATTTTCCAAGGTCACGAATTAGATTATTTTTAGAAGTATTTTAAATCCCCTGCATGTTTTAAGTAAGTGAAAGGAGTGAACGGGGGAACACATGTGATTTATGCAAAAAGCTTAAACTACTAACACGTCGATTAATATGCGTGATCAATTAATTAATTTGTCAGTTATGATTTTATCGTAAACGCACAAGGAAGAGTATGCTGAACTGATTATTATTGATCAATAAAAAATAATAGGATGGTCTGGATTTGAGGATTGTTAGTATGGGTTATAAATTTTCAGGTGTGCATCCAGCTAAAGTTTGACATGAGATGCATTAACAGGGTGGCCACATACCGGGAAAACCTTGAATTCCTCATGATTTCACTAACCGGGAAAAATACCTGGATTCCTCATGAATTTTTTGGCAGTACGAAGTTCGCCGGGGCAGCTAGTACAACATAATTTACAACTTCTATATCAACAGAATGGATATATCAATGTGCGGTTTTCGCTACTTATTTTCTCTTAGAACTCTGCATCGAAATCATGTATCAAATGACCACCTTTTAATTTAAAAATTAGTTTGGATCCATATGAGTGTCAAAGATGTTGAAACGACAGAGTAATATTTGAAAAGTAATTTTCCATTTCAATTAACCTTCCCATTGAAACCTGCTGTCAAATTTTTATTGCAAGAGAAATATTTTGCAGCATTCATGATTTTCATCAACTATGTATAATTAAAAGTTGCGGGTTTCAAAGATTACAATGCAACAGTTCTTGAACGAGTTCTTCGACGCAGGGGGTCACTAGTTCATACAGGTAGAAAAAAGATAAATTCTTTCAACCATATATTATTATAATATGTTTGAATAGTATTGGTAGATATGTGTAATTTTTCATATAGGTAGTAATAGCTAATAGTAGGTTATAGTAATTGCAAAAATAATATATTTATTATTTGATATAGCCTATTACCATAGATAAACAATAGAGTAAGTAGATATCCCATGGTATAGGGAATTTATGTTGCAACTTTTACTGTTATCTCAAGCCGATTACTGTCGATTATTGTCAATTTTCACTGTTTTGTTGGAGTGATAGTGTATGAACGGCACAATTTTAGAGACTACCAGCGTCACACAGTTGCATAGGAAAGAAGTATGTGAACTAACAGTAAATGTTGCGACATAAACGCCCTATACCATGGGATATCTACTTATGCTATTGTTTCTCTATGCTATTACTAAATATGTTTTATAGAATGCGTAAATTATTGAACTATGCATATTTTTCTAGAATTTTCATTCATCAATTTCTTTGAATTTTTATTCTGGAATATATCACATAGTGGATGATGATTTCGCAACAAATTTATTACTGTCTTTATATTTCTTTACTATCAAATTTATTACAAGTAAACAAATGATCTAGAATTGTAATTATGTCGATACTATTGAAAGGAAATGAATAAATTATGGGGGTTTGTGTTTTCCTCGTGATCTATTTATTATTTGAGTTTATGAATTTTGTACTCAGAAATAAATGGCTGTCTAGCAAGTAGTCAAATAGAAAAAAGCATGAAATAATTTCTCTGAATACCCAATTTCCAATAAGTTACAATTTATCCAGAAACGATACTGTAAAGAAGAATTTCATTTGACTCGAATTTTTAGTTATGGACTAATTATATGAATAGATCGAATAGTGATTCAATAATTATTAGATTCAGTGTTTCATTTTGAATTGAAAAAAATGTATAACAGTAATCGATGGAGCCTCATTTAATCATTGATGAAAAATAAATCTGTAGGGAACTCATCAGATTATTTGACAATGTGTAATACAATTGACCTGTTTCATTTATACATTCATAGATATAATATAATTCCCAACTTATTATGAATTATAATGGAAAAGGAACAAAAGCTTTTATGTTGATATGTTGTCATGAAATAATACTGAGAGGGAAATTACGGAGTACTGCAGTATCACACAGAAAATAATATATTTTACTCTCTCCTCTCTGAGAAGTTACTGTACTATAGTGAGGTCCACGTTATAATGACAGTATTTGATCAACTTTGGTGTTGCTATCATTCGACAAAGCAGGTAGTACTATCCTTTTCTTGCTCCGCAACGATGCCAAATCTGTTCTTGACAATGTAGAAATATAATTAATCAAGACAGAGCATCGGCAACGCTGCTCTCCCATCTTATAATCCACTGTCATTATAACGTGGATCTCACAATAGTGTGCAATTCACTGTATGGTGTGTGCATGTGTGCGTATGCTTCATAAACTTGAAAAGACAGCAGAGCAAGCCAATCTACTAGTAATATTGGATAATTGCCAATTGTGACTTGTTTTTATTTTGTTGGATGTGGATGTGGAATGACAACAACGGAGCAAGGGGAGGAGGTGACAGAGTACTACAACTGTTGGAGGGGGATTTCTGAATTAGTGGGGAAGGCCTGCCGATGGTACTGATCTCTCGTAGCGAATTGAAGAACTAACTGTTAGTCACCCACTTTACCCCCCCCCCTCTACACCAACTCCATACTGCTGGTCACCCATTTAGCGCAACATTAGATACGTCCTCTGCTTTTTTACTTTCCTTGCCCTATTACCATAAGTCTATTGCTTTCCAAAAAAATTAAGGTACCCTAATTTCGTGTTTTCTATACGTTTCAAGGTCCCCTGAGTCCAAAAAAATGATTCTTGGGTATTGGTATGTGTATGTGTGTATGTCTGTGAACACGATAACTCCATTCCTAATTAACTGATTGACTTGAAATTTTAAACTTAAGGTCCTTATACAATGAGGACCCGACAATAAGAAATTCAATAAAATTTAATTCAAGATGGCGGAAAAAATGGCGGATAATTACTAAAAAACCATGTTTTTCACGATTTTCTCAAAAACGGCTCTAACGATTTTCTTTAAATTTATACCATGGATAGCTATTTATAAGCCCTATCAACTGACATGAGTCTCATTTCTGGGAAAATTGCAGGAGCTGCGTAATATTCTCGAGAAAAATGGCGGATGATTACTAAAAAACCATGTTTTTCACGGTTTTCTCGAAAACGGCTCTAACGATTTTCTTCAAATTTATAGCATGAATAGCTAATCATAAGCCCTATCAACTGACATGAGTCTCATTTCTGGGAAAATTGCAGGAGCTGCGTAATATTCTCGAGAAAAATGGCGGATAATTACTAAAAAACCATGTTTTTCACGGTTTTCTCGAAAACGGCTCTAACGATTTTCTTCAAATTTATACCATGGATAGCTATTTATAAGCCCTATCAACTGACATGAGTCTCATTTCTAGGAAAATTGCAGGAGCTGCGTAATATTCTCGAGAAAAATGGCAGATAATTACTGAAAAACCATGTTTTTCAAGATTTTCTCAAAAATTACTCGACTGATCTATTTCAAATTCATACTTTGTATAGTTATTTGTCAGCCCCATCAACTGGCATGAGTCTCCTTTTTTGGGAAACTAATGGGGGGTTCACCTCATCCTTGAGAAATGGACTTTGTAACCTCCTTCTCGTGCATGAGGTAGGTAGGTAGAGCAGTCTATAAAAATAACACATAGTCGAGACATTTCATCTGTAGAACAGCTGTTTTGACGACTTTTAAAAAATCATTGGATTTCACAATTTACACAAAGGAAAAAGTACTCTGAAAACAATTTATTATATACACACATATACAGTAGTCTGATCGTAGTTTCAAATAATTATGTTGCCACCAATCGTCATTATGTTATTTCTCTAAATTATTGTCGTTTAAGAATGAGGCTCCCAGTTCAATGAGCAAGGAAAGTTGTGTGAGTGTAACACACCAGATTTTTTGTTGGATGTGGATGTGGAATGACAACAACGGAGCAAGGGGAGGAGGTGACAGAGTACTACAACAGTACTGTTGGAGGGGGATTTCTGAATTAGCGGGGAAGGCCTGCCGGCTGCCAATGGTACTGATCTCTCGTAGCGAATTGAAGAACTAACTGTTAGTCACCCACTTTACCCCCCCCTCTCCACCCACACAATACTGCTGGTCACCCATTTAGCGCAACATTAGATACGTCCTCTGCTTTTTTACTTTCCTTGCCCTATTACCATAAGTCTATTGCTTTCCAAAAAAAATTAAGGTACCCTAATTTTATGTTTTCTATACGTTTCAAGGACCCCTGAGTCCAAAAAAATGATTCTTGGGTATTGGTATGTGTGTGTGTGTATGTCTGTCAACAAGATAACTCCATTCCTAATTAACCGATTGACTTGAAATTTTAAACTTAAGGTCCTTATACAATGAGGACCCGACAATAAGAAATTCAATAAAATTTAATTCAAGATGGCGGAAAAAATGGCGGATAATTACTAAAAAACCATGTTTTTCACGATTTTCTCGAAAACGGCTCTAACGATTTTCTTCAAATTTATACCATGGATAGCTATTTATAAGCCCTATCAACTGACATGAGTCTCATCTCTGGGAAAATTTCAGGAGCTCCGTAATATTCTTGAGAAAAATGGCGGATAATGACTGAAAATCCATGTTTTTCACGGTTTTCTCAAAAACGGCTCCAACGATTTCCTTCAAATTTATACCATGGATAGCTATTTATAAGCCCTATCAACTGGCATAAGTCTCATTTCTGGGAAAATTTCAGGAGCTCCGTAATATTCTTGAGAAAAATGGCGGATAATGACTAAAAAACCATGTTTTTCACGATTAATAACTTGACCCATTTTTTTCAAATTCATACCCTGTATAGTTATTTATCAGCTCTATCAACTGGCATGAGTCTCCTTTCTGGGAAACCAATGGGGGGTCCACCCCATCCTTGGGAAATGGACTTAGTAACCTCCTTCTCATGCATGAGGTAGGTAGGTAGCGCAGTTCATAAAAAGAACACATAGTCGAGATATTTCATCTGTAGAACAGCTGTTTTGACGACTTTAAAAAAATGACGACTAAAAAAATCATCGAATTTCACAATTCACACAAAGAAAAAGTACTTTGAAAACAACAGAAGTCTGATCGTAGTTTCAAATATGAGCAAGGAAAGTTGTGTGAGTGTACCACACCAGATTTTTCTCTGTGGTATTGGTTATGCGCTTGATATAATGTCGATAGCTGTCGAGTGTCGATAGATTCAGGTTGATGATTATCGACTTAACCTTGAAACTCAAGTCAACACCAACATTGGGAGTTGTCTGTATTTTCTTTGTTTGTCAACAACTTCAGAATATTTTAGTGTTGTAATTATCTTAACTATTATGATCAAAATTAATTTAATTCATGTTATTTTCCCATAGAAACTGTTAACTTGTTGATTTAGTGCAAAAATGTCTACTAAGAAAGAGGAAAACGACCAGCCAGCCTACCATTTTCAAGAAGGTACTGTATTAATCCATTATTTTGATCAACATTGTTAGGTATTTTATAAAGACTGTAAAACGTGTCTTATTTTGTAAAACTATTTTTAAACTAAACAACATATAATGTCAGCTACTTTCGTTACCGTACCCAATTATCCAATATCGTGATCGAGACCAGGCTTCCCCGGGTAGATCGTGTCAAAAATTAAAACTGAATTTTACACATAGATGGCGGCATCACAGACCAGCATAGTCATCATTGAAAAAATCCTCTAAACAATAAAAGCTCCTCCCAATGAGCCACCTTGATAGAATGTTCTTGAACGCGGTATGTGAGCGCCCCTTCACTGAATGTGGCATCTTGATTGCCAGCGCTGGAGAACAATCCCTAACCTTAGATAGTCGACGACGTGGAACCTCAAAGTTGGTCCTCCCCCGAGTATTGTAGGTGTGCACTTCCTCTCTTCTTGAAAACATAGACTGTTTTTTTTTTTTGACGTGCAAGAGTGATGCTAATATGTAAAGTCCATACACAGTATGGATGCCCAGACGTTGAATTATGGGTTGGCAGTGAGCATTATGCTTGCTATAAGTCATCACACGAAGTGCCTTTTTTTGAAGCAGGAGAATGTCCTTAGCATGAGCTGAATGACCCCACACAAGTATTCTATACTGGATATGACAGCTGAACACAGCATGAAACAGCATCAGCAGTCTATGGGAACTCAGAAGTCCTCTCATTTATGCAAATGAGCTTATTTGTGCAAAACCAACTCTTTGCCTCTTCATAAAGCTCGTGAGCCTTCAGCTCAGCTTCCTCTGGCCCCTTGCCCTGTCCCAAGATGGTGGTATCATCCGCAAAAAGCAGGCTGGAGTTCCGCAGATGCAGGTCATTTATCATGATCAGGAATAACAGTGGTCCAAGCACTGAGCCCTCGGGCACTCCATGTGGTACTCCTGCTGTATCTGAAGTAGTGCTCATGATTGATACGACCTGCTGTCTGTTACCAAGGTAATCAGCAACCATACTTCATGCTCTGCCCTGAAAACCATACTTTTTCAACTTCCTGAGCTGGACTTCATGGGAGACACAGTCGAATGCCTTTGATAAGTCACATAGAACAAGGTCAATTGATCCCTGTTCTTCAAAAGCATTGTTAATCCTCTCCACAAGACTAATCACAGCAGATGAGGTCGACCTCCCCCTTCTGAATCCGTGCTGCATGTCTCCAAGCAGATTATTGCATTCGAGGAACTTGGTCATCTCTCTCAACATAGCAGTCCCAATGGTCTTCCCAAGTGTCGGCACAATGGAGACTGGACGAAAATTTCCAATATCATCAGGACAGCCCTTCTTGAAAACTGGCACCGTTTTAGACTCTTTGAGACAGTCAGGAAAAACACCCTCAGACAGACATGCATTCACTAGCAGTAGAAGTGGGCCAGCCAGTATATCTGCCACGCTTTTCAGGATGTATGTGGATAGGCCATAGAAGTCCTGACTGTAGGTTGTCTTGAAGTTCATGATGATATTGAGCAGCTCACCCTCACTCAACAAACAAAATTGATCAATTTCATGAGGAGTCTCAGGTACCAGGGAAACTGGATCAATAGTTGAAGCCGGAATCACCTCCACTATCTCAGCCACAGACTTCAGAAATGCCTCATTGACCCCATCAGGACTCTTTTTACACCTTAATTGTGGTTTGGACTTTCAAGAGTAATTGATGAGATTCCACGCTGCCTTTGTAGGATTGTCAGATCTCTCACTGTAACTGCTATTAGACTTTCTTTTTGACCTGTCAATCTCTTCTTTGTAGATCTTGTTGGCTCTAAGGTAGCTCCTGTATTCCACTACCTGCATCGATGAATTTTCTCTAGGAAGCATACAGCACGGTAACAAGCAGTTTGACCCTCCTCAACTCAGGAGTATACCAATCATTCTGGTGACTGGCTTTCTTTTTCCTGTTGACTCATGCTAAATAACTGGCGTGAAGGACACTGCTGGGCATGATTGGTCATAGATCTCTAACAATTTTCTGTAGAAAATGTTGAATCTGTTGATGTCATGCTGCAAAGAAAATCCCAATTCACGTCAGAAACCAGTACCTGCACTGCACAATCAAATCTTATAACTTGAGTTTATGATTTTTCTATTTGAATAAATAATATTAAATAAATTGGTGAACCAAGAAAACCTTTGCATTTTGTATTATAAATTGTTGATGGGGAAAAGTAATGCAGTAAAGGGCCTTGAAAAACACCTAGTGAGCTGAGGATGCCATCAGATTTGCTTAATGCTTATGCATAATAAATTATCATTAAAAATGATAATAATTATATTTCTCTTATTTATTCAAAAGATAAACCATATAGTTGAGAATTGTCAAATAATGCATGTACAAACAAATGATTGTAAATATATTCTCTAAATGTGATAAATTGGTTGAACGAGATGCGTTGATGTTATTTATAATTATTTGCTGACAGCATTTTTTAAATTAAAATTATTGATGTTATTTATTGAAAAGGAATGCTGACTGTTGCAAATCTTGGTTTATGTGGAGTTGTCTTGAGAACTTTGGAGATTTAGGTACTTTTTGGATCGCAGACATGTGACAATATTAATGGAGCCAAATCTCAGGCACAATTAGCTGATGACACCACCCTACTGGCCCAGTGTGAGGACACCCAAACTTAAGTTGCCCAGTCAAATCTACTTTTAGAAGAGGCTGGCTAGTGGTTTAAATCAAATAAACTGTGTTTGAATGAGGGGAAAACACAGAACTTGGTGTGTCTGCAGGCTCGTGGTGAGGTGAAGGTCCAACTCCTAGGTTTTGTGATGTACCCCACTCATGGGAGCGACATATTGGCATGCTGTGCAACCGACTGGCCAGGGCGACGTTTCTCATGCGGAAACTGAAGCGTTTGTGTTTTTAATCTTTTTGACGAAATCTCTCCAGTATAACGGCTGGTCATGGATTCATGAATAATTGAATTGAATTTGCGACCGCACATTGTAGCTAGCGCATGTTCATCCTCCCTTTAAATATTTAATTCATTTTCGACTTACAAATAACATAAAATACAAATTATGTGAGCCCCGGGCTCGAGAACTCGCTCAAAATGTCACTAATATTTTGTGAGATGTTTATTGAAAGCAGTGAAAAGTCAAGAGAAATAGCTCATGTTGCATGAGTTATCAATTGCAGTGACAGTGAACAGTGAAAATATAATTCCTTCAAGTTCTGATTGGACAATTCTTAATCAGTGAGAATGAATAATCCCATTATAGTCCAGTCACTCTATATACATTAGTGCTTGCAATTTATATTGTAGTTCTGATTGAATTCTTTTCATTAAGTTGATTTTAATAAATGATTTGAATTCTTGAGAGGAGTTCAGTACCAATTTTTTCATGCAAAATTTCCTTGTGCTAGATAAGAGTGCATCATAAGTCACATGATTTTGAACCACCTTGACGAGCCGAGAAGAATGAAGTGTACGATGAGATCCGAGTGTCGAAAGTTATAAGTGTTTGAAATTTTGATCCTTGAGGTGTCCTTATGCGCGCCTTTCCACTAGGAAATACTGAAATGAAGTGCATCTAACGGGTGATTCTCATAGAACGTAATATAATGAACTTGTATCATTGTGCGAAATATTAATGCAATGACAATGTAGTTGGTGATGATGGTTGAAGCTAAAAATTGGGTGTTTTTCAATAAAAGGAGCATTGTTTTCAAGTGTTCCTGGATCTCTATATGAGATAGATCGCTCTGCCTGGTCTTAGATTGTAGAGCACAAAAATATGCCTAGAGGGATTTTTAATTGTACATCTCAATGTTAACAGTCGGAAGATATTGTTGATCAAAAACTAAAATTCATCAAAATTGATTTTTCTTCAAATTTTACTCTTTTTTGAAAAATCATAACTCAGTATTCATTGGAGATAAAGAGTTCCGAATGATCTCATTTCATTCAGAATTTTATAATCTAAAAAAAGCACCCCCTTTCTTATGTCTATACTAGCTTACCCGGCGAACTTCGTACCGCCAAAAAGTCAATGTATCTCATGTCACACTTGACTTTATATTGAAACATGAAATTTATCTGACAATCAATATTTTTATTTACATCTCAATACGGACTTACTATGTGCTTAAAACTACCATTTTAATACCAGTAGACAATTTTATCACAGAGTGACGTGTTTATTACAGCTGGTAAGTTTAGATGCTGAATCATATTATCACAACATGATCTTGAATCATGATAATATTCCCGTTCTACGTCAGTAGAAATACTACTTTACTATGTCTTTAAAAATCTGATCCGCCATCTTGGATCCACCATTTTGAATGCAACCTCATTTTTTCAAATAGGAAGGTGGTCATGCAACCCATGATTTCGATACGGAATTTCAAGAGAAAATTAATGGTGAAAACCGCACATCAATATCTCAAACCGTTTAGAAGTTATTCACATTATTAATCAATACGATCCCCAATCACACCCACCGTCAAATTACCTTTGTGTATGAGATATTAAGCCATTCTCGGACTTTTCACCCACCCTGTATAGAGATGGGAATTATATCCTCACTGTCACTGTTGTGTGGGAATCCAACTTTATAGGCCTTCAGTTATAGAGTTGCAAGTTAATCTCATTTTCTATTGTCTGTTTTAGGTGAAAGGGTGCTCTGTTTTCACGGACCTCTAATCTATGTGGCCAAATGTCTGCAATCCAGATATGATTCTGTGAATAGTACACCCGAATACCTGATACATTATTCAGGTTGGAATAAAAGGTATGTTTCTAAGTTTTCATTCTTCCACTTTCTATTCCTGTTTCTCTTCGTCTTCTTCTTATTATTTTTCTTGAGCATTCACTATACAAATATACAATTCACTATATGACTAAACTCTGTAAAAATTACTTTGGAGGGAGATGCGCAGCAGAGAAGGCATGCAGCGGTAGGGATACAACGGCGGCGATGTTACCGTTCTGAACCGACCAGCGTTCTTTAATTTCTAGTGAGTATTCAAGCGCTCATGTTTAACTTACAAAGTATCCTCTCTGAAAGCATTGAGTCGACTGAGTCTAATCGACAAATTGACAACTGCGCTGCTTCTACCTATTACTATATCTATCATTGTAATTGGCTGATCTCCCTCCATTTCTCTGCGCCGCATATTCCACCAAGTCAAAAGTTATTTTGTACAAACTATAGTAGACTGGTGGTCCAACTTGTAACGCCTAGTCCACATGTTCTCCGAGTCGCTGGCCCAGCCTGATAGGCCAATGAAGGCCAGCGCTGGCAAACCACCCATCCACACTCTGGCGCTGGTTGTCATTGGTCTTCATTGGGCCAACATGACCACTAGCAACATGGCGGTATTATTCAATTCAATTCAATTTCAATTCATTTTCCTAAAAAACATAATACACGAATATGAATTACAATATACAACATATTATTCTGGAAACCCCCTACTAGACTATCCATCTGTGGTAGGGGGGGAGTTCCACGTCATTTCATTAGCTTAATCTGCCCATAGAAGTAAATAATAGAGAATGCACTTATTAGGTAGATCTATTATTAATATTTTGATTATAAAATAGATAATCCATTGTGCTGATGTATATTTTAATGTAGCAATAAGTATACTTAATACATTGGTTCATTAATGGAATCAATAAGCAAATAATATTTAATTGAAGACCGCAGTGGCAGTGATTTCAGAAATTCTCAGAAGAGAGAAATAAAAGAAACATCAACCAGGCAGGCAAAACAGTCAAACCAGTTATATCAATAAAATTATAAAATAAATACCAATCATTTTTCTGGAAACTTTGATGACGTTTTGGTCACCGAACTTAACAAGATTGGAGTAGTTCTTCTGATGCTTCCCAACCAATCTGGTACAGCTACCCTCTTCCTAAACACTACCAAACTAAGCGCCTCTGCTTCCCCAATTACCCCTGGCACATTTCTGTACAAAATATGGGCCAGGTATGAAGGATTTGTCAATTCAGAGCCATGAGTCAGCTAAGGTATCTCAAAGTTGTAATTGGATCTGTTAAGTAGATATGGTTAACTATTTCTCCTAGAAGTTCCGTTCTGTATTTTTTGATGTGGATCAACAAAGATTTAATAAAAAGCTGTCTAACATTCAGTACGGGAAATTTGATAAACAATTGCCGGTGTATTGTTGGGTATCTAAAGTATCTTTTTAAAATTGTTTTTATAATAGATCTTTGGGTGACTGCAAGAGGTTCAATAACTGAGGAGAAGAAAGCCCCCCCCCCAAGCTAGAATTCTATAATTATAGTATTATAGATTGGACATAGGCAAAGTAAACTACTTTGCACTGATTCACACTCAGAACATTATACAGCTCTGAAAATGCGTGAAGTAGCTTTCTATTCTCAGCACACTGGACATGTTGTACCCAACTCATCTTGGAATCCAAGACAACGCCCAGGTATTTATAATGATCAATGCGCTCAATGAAACTATAATTACATCCATCAGACCTGGGACTATTACAAGAATGCATCGTTAGTGTTAGTGAGCCTGGATCAGCTTGATTTCTTGTACGGTATCTATTAGCATAAACTTCGTTTTTTCCACATTCACTGTCAGGCTATTGTGGTCAAACCAGTTCGTTATTTTTGCCAAATCAATTGAAGCATTCATGTAAGCCTCCTCCCAAGTGCTCCCAGTAGAAACTACTGCTGTGTCATCAGCGAACAGATACAACTCACCTTTTAACTACTAATTTTGACAGATTGTTGATATAAATTAGGAATAGCAGTGGCCCAAGGGTGCTTCCCTGGGCTACTCCATACTCAACATTCTCTTTATCACTATTTTCACCATTTATACATACTGATTGCTGCCGATTGTGAGTAAAGTAACTTTTAAACCATCGGAGAGAGTTTTTTTTATCCCCATTGATTCAAGTTTTTTATTAGAATTTTATTATCCTGTCAACTGTATCAAAGGCTTTTGCCAAGTTCAAAAAGGTTATCAGCACTTTTCTTCTTAATTTAATGCTATTTGAGATAGTCCTAGACTTATTGAAAAGAGTATCGGATGTATTTTTGGACTTTTGAAAACCATACTGTGAGTTGGAGATGAGATTGTTCTCGTTTAAATACTTTGTCAGTTGTATTTTTATACACTTTTCGATTATTCTAGATAATATTGCCAACAAAGAAATAGGTCTGTAATATTGGAGTGTATTCCTTTGGGGTCTGATTTATAAATGGGTATTACCCTGGCTATTTTTAGAAAGGAAAGTTCCAACTAGTAACCCGTTGCGGTGGTATTGACATCAAAGGTTTCGTTGTCCTCAATACAAGGGGTCGTTGGTTTCGTTATCAAACAAAATTTCTCATTCCTCATCGGTTAGGCGAGCTGTCAATAGTTCTGCCAAGGAATCCCCACAATGAGGAACTCTGTAAACGTCTCTTCCAATCCACTAACTCCAAACCGTGTTAAATTTAGTTTGTTGACATTTTTTTTCTTCAGAAAAGGTTAAAGGATGACATGGATGAACTAGGAAGCAGAGAAGAGGTTAGCAGGTGCAAAAAGAGGAAATGGTCACTCTAAATGGAGATTTCAAATTTTTGTGTAATTTGAACTTCATAATAAACATAATTCAATAAAAGGGTATTGGATGTTGAATAACGAATACTGAGTGAATAAAACAGAAATCGAATAAAATGAATTGGGAATTGATGAAAATCAATAGTAACCGGGTTACTATTCCAACTAGAATGCTTAAATTGACTATGCATGAAAGTGACATAGTATGATTATGTCATACTTAAATTAACATAGTATGACTAGAAGTCATACTACACGCTCCAACTTCAGTCAAGTCGATGGAAAACAAAGACTAGTCGAATGTCGGACCTTCAGTTGATCCAACTCGATCCAATAGACGTCCAACATGCGACCAGATTTTCAACAACCCCATTCACGGTCCGACATCGGATCCAACAAGTCGGATAGTGAATGTCCTGCTTTATTCCTATAAGCCCAGGGGTCTTTATTGAGCTGAATCGATGTATTGTTATTCTTTTTATAAATTCTGTTTTTATTGATTAATATCTCTGCTGATCCTGCTATTTGTAATCGAACTTCCAGTTGAATCTTGTGAAATAATTTTGATGATTTTGCAGCTGGGACGAATGGGTTGCTGAAAGTCGAGTACTCAAGCACAATGAAGCCAATGTCCAGAAACAGAAAGACCTCTACAAAGCGCAGAAAGCTGAACCGTGAGTATAACTTTGAAAACCTTTGAATAATCACTTGACCCTTCATGCATTAACCGCGTTTAAACTAAGTCTACTCTATAATGTGTTAACTGCTAAAATCCCCAATCTTCAAGCTACAGTCTAATCTTGGTGTGGAGTGAATGCCCGAATCCGGTGGCTTAAACTGGACGTCAATTGATAAATTAGTGTTTTTTTTTTTTTGTTTTGACTTTTACCACTCTTCAAAACCAATAGAATATTGTTGACATACATTTACAAATCAATATTACATGTAAAAGAAAAATTAAATCCACATTAACAAAACAAAGACAATGATAATCAGTAAAGAAAAAGTTGACTATGTGCATTTTACTATTGATGGTAGGGTAGTGGAAAGAGTGCCAACTTATATTTACCTCGGTACAGTTTTGAATGAGCAGTGGAAACATTCTCAGGAGGTGAGGGCTCGGATTTAAAAGGCGAGAGCGGCATTCAAAATCATGTCGAAAGTATTTAAGTCGCATAATTTGACCCTTGAACTGAAAATTAGACTCTTCCGTTGTTATATATTTTCAATCTTATTGAATGAAGTTGAGTCTTGGACCCTGACTGAATCAACAACAAAAAACTTGAAGCGTTCGAGATGTAGACCTATAGAAGAATCCTGAAAATATCATGGAAGGACAAAATTTCCAACCACAGGGTTCTTCAACAACTCAATAATAAGAAAACAGAGATAATGTACACTGTCAAGAGACGAAAATTAGAGTATCTGGGACACATTTTGAGGAATGGAACTAAATATCAGTTGTTAAAATGTGTACTACAGGGTAAAGTTCAGGAGAGGTGTTGGTAGGAGACGAATTTCCTGGTTGAAGAATTTGAGAACATGGTTTGCAGTGTCCACCCCGGAACTTTTTAGAGCGGCTGTCAACAAAGTTATACTTGCAAGAATGATTGCCAACATTCGGTAAGGGATAGGTACCAGAAGAAGAAGAAATGTTAATAGTGTATTATTTTATGACTGTAACTTTCTGTTATTGTATTGATTGATTTATTTATTTATTTATTTATTTATTTATACATTGATACATAGGTTACAATATCATTCTCAACTATGAATGATTGGGAAAGGAACAACAGGCTTGAAGCCCAAAACTGTTCCTTTCCCAAATTTAGTTAGATATGGTCCAAAAATAGGTTATGCTTACACTTCACAATTTTTTTCCAATTTTGAGTCCAACATATTTTATCAGTGACGTTTCTCAACTGTATTCATTGTTATGCTATACTTTTGTTAAAAATTAAGTATTATTGATACATGATTTCAAACGATTCTGAAATAATTAAAGACATGACGGTTTGATGTATTTGTTCTCTGTATTCAAATTGTGAATATGGAAAGTCAGGTCCGCCAACTGGTGATATTTGTGCTTCAAAACTTGGAAGATTAGATTAGGTTTATTCCTTCATATTATCTACAAAATGTTATGCTGGCTTATAGACAGATTCACAAGAAATGGCAGTAAAGCTAACTATATTCAACTAATTTCACGAAATATGAAAATATATCAGAATTAATCAGACGTTCAAACCGCATTGGTCAATGAGAACTCAAGTGGGGAGGAGTTCTTTGAAAGTAAACACAGAGAATGTAAGAACGACAGCGTGGAAACAGAAAAGTTGATTGAATTGGTGCGATAGAGAGACGTTCATCATATGATTGAATTGATAGTGATACTAGCTCTCTGTCTGAACGTTAGTATCTTGCTTTTTTCTCAATTTATCTTCTATTGAGAAACCCGTATGTACCATCCTGACCGTACGCATCGATGAATGAGTTTTACACATTGAGAGCTCGACCGACCGTCAGTGCGTATGCACCATCCTGACCATACATCAGTTCTTCTGACTCACAAAATGGACGCCTTTACAGATTGTTTAATTGCAGCTTATTATCTTCGTAAACGAAAGATTAAAAGACCTAGATATCAAGTTCACCCGATGATCGCCCAAAGAGCATTTCAAAGGGAATTTAGTACCATTATATACATCATTGCTTGGGGTGAAGATACATTTTTTAACTACCTCAGAATGTCCATCATAAATTTTGATGAGTTATTTTGAACTTGTATCACCATTGGGAATACTTGCAGTCACTTTAAGCTACGGATCAAACAAATGTAGATAATACTAATAATATATTATTTTTCCAATAAAAAATTTAGAAATGATTGAAGAAATGTATGGAAAAACTCTGAATTCAAATATGACACTATTAATTGAATTCATTCATTATGCTATTCAATTCAATATCAGCTGATTGTCGGGCAGAGATGTCAGCACATTGGTTATGTTGCGATCGGGCTACTGATCAGTACAGCTCTGAAAGCTTCTATTTGTTTCAATAGCGCGTCAGTCGACCGATGGAACGGATGCGCACGAGCTCGACCGATGGTTTTCGTACGCAGTATAAAACGCATGGTCCTGTCCGTGCGCATGCATGCCGTCAGTCCTGCTCTGTACGGATACATGATATATCTATGGAAAAGACAAGCGTGACTGACGTACGCACTGACGGTCGGTCACGCTCTGTAACCGGCTTAAGATTCAAGTCAACGTTTTTGCATTTCTCTGTATGTTTATATTATTTATGTGTGTATATCTATGATCCGCATTTACGGCGAAACGCGGCAACAGATTTTCATGAATTTTTTTTTTAACATTTTTATTGCCCATAAAAACAAAATACAAAATAAAAAACTTACAAAAGAAATATTCTAGATTATAATATTATGCTATTTTACAAATAAATTAAAATTACATGGCACCACCCAGCAAGGGCAAAACCCTGACCGCTGAGTGAGAGTATCAGCTGTTTAGACAATATAAAAATTTATTTACTAATAATCAAAGCTACAAAAATCGAAGTTAACAATAAATTACTAGTAATTATAATATTATTTGACTGATGTCGAAGAAAAATTTTTGTATCACCCACTTATTTATCTGTTCCATCCTCTGTCTGCCCCTATTAGAAAGATATTCTGACAATGCATTTGGCATGATATTTATTATTTTTGAGCTAAGATACCCCAATTGTCTTCGCACTATTGTCAAATCTGAATAGTTGATATTATAAATGTTATGAGATGTAACTCTCAGGCTATACATAGAAACGTTATTATTCACTGTAAATTCATCCTTCCTCATCCATGCATAATAGAGAAGTTTCTTTATATAAATTTGACGGACTGTCATCACTTTAAATTCGGCAAATGTTTCACTACTAGAAAAAGCCCTTGGCTTATTAAAAATTGCTTTTATTATCATTTTTTGAGATGTAAAAATTTTATTCATGAAAACATCATACGCTCCTCCCCATACCACCAACCCATATTGCAGCACCGATTGAACATAGGCAAAATAAAGGACCCTAAGTAATTTAATGTCTAATATTTTACGGACTTTATAAAAGATAAAGGAAATAAATTTTAAGCGTTTACAGATATATTCTATATGAGGCTCCCACTTAAGGTTACAATCAACCATGATGCCCAGATACTTTATAGATTTTTCATTTTTTAGTTGAGAGCGTGCACAATCCTTCCATTTCTCAAAATCACAATTTGTATGTATTTTTAAATTCATAGCATCATTTGGTTGACCAACTATTGTAGGAGAAAATGTAATATATTTAGTTTTTGATGTATTTATACTCAATGTATTAATATCAAGCCATTGTTTAACCATGGATATTACTCTTTCTGCTCTCGAGTACGTCTCTAACCATGAGCGGTCCTTAACTATTACAGCCGTATCGTCAGCAAAGGAAATTATTTTCGAACTATCAATATTTAGTTTAAAGATGTCGTTGATATAGAGTAAAAATAAAATCGGGGACAAGACGGTACCTTGTGGTAATTCAAAGTCGTTAAGTTTTGTAGTATTTGATTTGTAACTGTTGTTATCAGATATTAATTGTGTCCGATCACTTAAATAATTCAAGGTGGAGTCCTCTAATCCCGTACCTCTCCAATTTTTTTAGTAATTTATTGTGGGGTATGGTATCATAGGCTTTTGCCAGGTCAATCATTATAGCTAGGCATTTGTTGTTATTGGAAGACATGGCTTCAGAAACTTCATTTGTAAAGGCGGCCAGAGCATCCTCAGTATTTTTGTTACTTTGGAAGCCATATTGATCCTTATGAATTATGTTGTGATTGTTTATAAAACCCATCAATCTAGTTTTGATTGCTTTCTCCATTATTTTTGCTAGATTACTGATTAAACTTATGGGTCTATAATTCTTCGGAAGATCAACGTTACCTGACTTGAAAAGCGGTTTAATTCTGGCTGTCTTGAAGCAAATCGGGAATTCACCAGCCTCAAAGCATTTATTAATGATGAAACATAAAGGTTCTGCAATCCAAGTAGATATTTTCTTTATTGTAATATTATTGATATGGTCTAGTCCGGGGCTTGCTGAATTCTTCAATTTTTTTATAATACATTTAATCTCATCACTCGTAACAGGATTCAGGGTAAACTGTTCGTTTATTAATGGGAAGTGGCCGTTGTATATTTCATCACAATCTACATTCATAGCCGGAATTTTACTAGCATATTCTCTACCTACATTAGCGAAAAATTGTTTAATTTATTGGGGTCAATTTTTATATTATTTCCTTTGTCAGCATTTTTACCAATAATTTCCATCATAACATTCCATAACTTATTACTATTGTTTTTGTGTTCCTCTAATTTATTTTTATAATAATTTGTTTTAGTGATATTGATCAATTCATTCAACTTATTTCTATAATCTTTAAACTTGTTTTTTAATAAAGTGTTATATGGCTGTTTAATTAGTTTTAATTTCATTGAATCCCTTACATTTATTGACTTGATAAGACCCGGTGTAATCCAAGGATTTAAGGCTCGTTTTTTATGTGGAATAGATTTCATCTTTGTAGAATTCTCTATATGACACCTAAGTCCCTCCACAAACAATTCCGTCAATGAATCAATACCGACGTCATCATTAGAGTACAAGAACCCCCAGTCCTCGTCTTCGATGCGTTTAGTCAGTAGTGCATAGTCAATTATAGGAAAGCTACTTTTTTGTTTCGCCTGTCTGTTATTATTTGATAGATGGATGTGTAAAGTAGTCGAAAAGTGATCTGTAATTGATGTTTTTAATACATTACCAAAAGATTGTTCATTTATATCATTATTATTAGTCTTGAGAAAAATATGATCAATACAAGTTTGTGTATTTTCTGTTACTCTCGTGAAAGAATTAATAAAGGATTCAAAACCATTTTTATTTAGTATATGAATATATTCACTTGTTATATTGTTATTTGCATTCAAGTCAATATTCATATCTCCAACAAAGACACAATTATTCTTATCTTGAATTGACTGGAGGCTATTCTCAATACTGTCTAGGAATGTATCAACATTACCACTAGGGGAGCGATAAACTGCAATTATCAGTAATTTGATATTGCTTATCTCTACATTCAAACTTAACGAGTTAGCCTCTTGTATATCTATTGAATAAATCTCAAACATGACCTCCTTAACAAATATACAAATGCCATCACACTTATTTAACCTGGAGCATTTGTTAAATGTTCTATAACCCTTTATTTTATTTTTTAATTTGACAGGTATGTTCCTTTTTGAATTTCGCGTCGACGTTTATATAAGGTTTTTTGAAATTTTGCAATGACGCATGCAATTTGATAACTGAAAGTAACATATTAATTTCTCTCGACCTTTCTCTGCCTTCAACTCGGGCTGACCTGTTGCCAGTATGTTTTGAAGGAGATTAGCTTTTGATGTTGGCATTTTTAATACACCAACCCAAACAGACATTAGCCGTTTTCACACCGATATCACGCCGACACGACATACAGACAGGATTTACTCTGTTGAACAATATAAGATGAGGCTGTAGCTTATAACTGCGCGAGGTTTACTATTCACAGAACTACTAGTTAACAATGTAGAAATATCCTATTATATTAAGCGATCAATTTCTGTATATATATATATATAATATATATATATATATATATATATATATATATATATATATATATATATTATATATATATACAGACAGGATTTACTCTGTTGAACAATATAAGATGAGGCTGTAGCTTATAACTGCGCGAGGTTTACTATTCACAGAACTACTAGTTAACAATGTAGAAATATCCTATTATATTAAGCGAGCAATTTCTATTTTATATATATATATATATATATCATTTGAGTGTTTCGCGGATGGATATATTATATGTAAAAGAAATAACCGGGTACATCCGTTTGTTTTGACTTACTTGAGTCTGACGTCTCGTCGCCATCGCAGACGACATCTTCTGAGGGTGGCGTCGAAATCCACACTGAGTCCTAGGTATTCTTTTGGGGTCGAAGGTATAGGTCTAGGTATTCTTTTGGTATTCAAAATTAACTTCCATAAGGGAGACACGTTGAGGCTGTCGTCTCTTTTATTTAGAGAGCCTTGCTTTTCGATTTCCAACGCCTCTCTCACTCACAATCCTGACTTGAAAATCTCGAATGCTGGCTATTTGTTTGGAATTCACGAAATTTATTGTATGACCAGTATTTTTCACATGGTTATATAGGGCTGAGGTTGATTGTTGATTTTTTATGCTTAATTTATGTTCATCTATTCTAGCAGAGATTCTCCTATTTGTTTGGCCTACATATTGCTTGTCACAGTTGAGGCAGGGGATACTGTAGACTCCTTGGTTTTCTAGCTCCAGTCTGTTGATGGGTTTTTTTAAGATTTGGGAAATGTTTAGATGGGGTTTGAATAATGGTTTGATTTTATGGGTTTTTAATACTCTTCCAATTCTGTCTGTGGTGCCCTTGATGTATGGGAGGTGTACTGTTTTTTCAAAAGATTCTTCTTTTTCTAGACTGGAGCTAGAAAACCAAGGAGTCTACAGTATCCCCTGCCTGAACTGTGACAAGCAATATGTAGGCCAAACAAATAGGAGAATCTCTGCTAGAATAGATGAACATAAATTAAGCATAAAAATCAACAATCAACCTCAGCCCTATATAACCATGTGAAAAATACTGGTCATACAATAAATTTCGTGAATTCCAAACAAATAGCCAGCATTCGAGATTTTCAAGTCAGGATTGTGAGAGAGGCGTTGGAAATCGAAAAGCAAGGCTCTCTAAATAAAAGAGACGACAGCCTCAACGTGTCTCCCTTATGGAAGTTGATTTTGAATACCAAACGCCCAGTACCTGGTACAATGAAACCCGCTACAGCACCATTGTCACCAAAACAAGACAACATTCCTGGAATTTCACTCACCTAACAGCGCCAGCCCAAGCAAGTGGTGGGAGGGGGTAGGAGGTATGCTCTTCGACCCCAAAAGAATACCTAGGACTCAGTGTGGATTTCGACGCCACCCTCAGAAGATGTCGTCTGCGATGGCGACGAAACGTCAGACTCAAGTAAGTCAAAACAAACGGATGTACCCGGTTAATTCTTTTACACACACACACATATATATATATATATATATATATATATATACTACCTATATACCGTCTACCAATATATATATATACCCTATATTTGTATGGTTATGTCATTATTTTATATATTTATGTTCAACGGATCTCGAAAACGGCCTTAACGATTTCCACGAAATTTGGAACAAAATAGGTTTATGATATGAAGATTCGATTGCACTACGTCTCAACCCTTGGATAACCCGCTAAAGGACATTAAAAGTAAAATACGTCCTTGGAAAAACAGCTGGAAATTTTTTCGTCTGTCGATACCGTAATGGAAGAGAGTGAACGAGTGCATGTGTTTGGGATCATCCAGCTGATCTCACGAGAAGAGAAATTCAGCAAGAGAAATTTAGTTTCATTTATTTCTCTTTTTTTAGAAAACATGTTTACTTCAGAAAGTCCAAAATAGTAACTAGATGCTGTTAGTGATACATAGTATATTAACAAATATTATAGCAAACTAGTATATCATTCTAAATTGAATTCATAGTATATCGGTTTGTAATTGATGATGTGTATGTTTGTTGAAGTGTGAATAACTTGTTATTTTGATGAGTGATAGTAGCTTAACCTAGATTTTGATGTGGACTGTAGTATAAATTTGAAAAGGTTCAGCTTTGGGCATAAGCCTGTTGTGGCTCCTCATATAACTGTAAAAATAATTGTACGACTGAAAAAATTTATAAATAAATATAAACTCAATCTTTCGTTACAAATTGTCTACCTTTTTACACTCCAGAGCGAAGCTCGGTTCCCTGATATTAATTCATAAACAATAGATTCAATCTCAATTATGAAAATTTATTATTTAGTCATTGAAAAATATTTTCCTTTGACAAATAAAATATAATTGATTATTTTAAACAAAATCGAACAGTTTAAACTATTAGATCTGTGAACAGTAGACCTCGCGCTCAGTAAGTTACATTGTCCTGTTGTTATATTTTTTCAAATATTAATAAATAATTTATCAATTTAAAATGTCTAGAAAAAGTCCTAAATAAACATAGAGCTTTCTGTCCTGTCGTACCGTGACGTGTCGTCCCGGAATGTGAGTGTGAGCGCTGTTATCAGGTCTGGCTGCAACTGTCTACAACGTTGATGGAAAGATACATTTTCAAGATGTTCGATGTTTTTGAACGGGTAGTATTATAGTCTATTAAGCGGCGCCCACACCATGCCACGGTTGGCTTATGGCATGCTTTAGGTGCGTTTATAATTATTTCCGAAAACAGTGTGCGTAAACGTCGCAAACGATGATATTGGGTGCGTCCAAGCCTTCAAAGTAGAAGAAAATACGGAACTAGTGAGTTAATGAAGGATTTGTTATTGGATGATGCAGACGAATTGAATCTGGAGTACAGATCTGAATTTCTTGAAGAGCATCTTGTTTCTTATTTCTATCTTTGTACGCCTTCAAACGACAGTCCCACAGAACCGGACGATCACGATAAAGCTCAATATTAAGTTCACACACTTTCGCGTTGTTCCACTCCATGACTTAACAAGGCTCTGCCTGAGCCACAACTGGACAATGTGTGTGCCGCGCAAAGCCAACGGTAGGCACGTCCTCACTACAGGCTCTCATTGGCTTCCTTTGATGGAGACCGACACTAGAGCGATTTTCGTTGGCACGGCATTGGCACAGCTACACATGCCAACGGTCACGTCCACACTGTATTGGCTTGGCCAAATTGGCAGTGCCAAAAGCCATCCGTGGCATAGTGTGGACGCCGCTTTAGGCAGCTGATTTATGATGAATAATTCTATGATTTTTACTCTAATATTGGCGTATGAAGGAGGCTTCTTTTTACTTTCCTTGCCCTATTACCATAGGTAAGGAAAGTATTGCTTTCCAAAAAAAATTAAGGTACCCCAATTTCTAAATTTCTATACGTTTCAAGGTCCCCTGATTCCGAAAAAGTGTTTTTTTGGTATTGGTGTGTGTGTGTGTGTGTGTGTGTGTGTGTGTGTGTGTGTGTGTGTGTGTGTGTGTGTGTGTGGTGTGTGTGTGTGTATGAGTGCGTCTGTGTACACGATATCTCATCTCCCAGTAAACGGAATGACTTGAAATTTGGAACTTAAGGTCTTGAATTACAAATGTATTTAATCTGAAATCTAGATCGTATTCCATCGAATAAAAAATCGATACAGTAACAAAAGTTACTTCAATAAGCTAGTAGAAACTACTATGATCTAGGGAGAATCAATCTACATGTTATGACGTCATTAATTAGTTGTGGGGCCTGAAGTAATAGTAGGTATTACTTACTATTAATATCTACTATTACTAATACTACCTTTATTACTAATAGTAGGTATCTACTAATACCTACTATTACTTCAGGCCCCACAACTAATTAATGACGTCATAACATGTAGATTGATTCTTCCTAGATCATATTAGTTTATACTAGCTTATCAATGTAACTTTTGTTACTGTATCAATTTTTTATTGGATGGAATACTATCTAAATTTCAGATTAAATACATTTGTATTTTATTAAATATAAATTTTATTGAAATAAAAACACTTTATTCCACAAATGCAATAATTTATCCATACTTTCAGCTTGATAGACATAGGCCTACTCGATTCAGTGATAGAGCTATTGATAAATTCATCTCAACCAAAAATACTTAATAATAGCCTGTATCAGAATCAAAGGAGAGTTAAATCAAAGATAACCAAATTAGATGTAACTCTTTTTTACGAAAGAGGCTCCCACAAACTTGATCACAATAAATCTGTGGTACAAAGAAACCCATCAGGAGAATGTTTTTCAGTTAGGTAAAACCTTTTATATTAGAATGTTATGGACAGTTCCAACACTTTGCATTAACTTTTAAATTTATTATTTCAAAAGTTCTTTCACACACTTTATTTACACTGTTCTTTTACACTCTAATTACACTGTTATTTCACATTTTATTTACACTGTTCTTTCACACTTTAATCAAATTTTCCACTCACACTTTATTTACACTGTTCTTCTACACTTCATGTAAACCAATTTTGTAGAATTGGAGTTCTTGCTACTTCTCGCTCGTATCCATTTTCGTTTCAAAGTTTCATCTTTCGAAAAAGAAAATACCGTACCGAAACTTTTGGAGTCTTGTTATATTTCCTGCAACAATTAGGTACACAACAGGGGGGCACTTTAGTTTATGGGCCGCGGAATCCAGCATTGAAACCTACATAGATTGATAGAGGAGATCAATACGATGTATAACATTGTTGTCGATTTCCAAGGATTAGCTGAAAAAACATGGCGGAAAGTTCAAAATTTGTATATCAATTTTCATTTTTAATAATTTTTTTGTGGCTAAAATATGTTTAAAACTAGTGCAATCTTATGTAAAATTTTACGAGGAATCCAATGAAACTAATTTCAGGTTCATAACTTCAGTAGTTATTGAGATATTGCAAAAAATGTGCAGAAAAATGCAAATTTTTTGCTTTAAAAAAGGTTAACTTGTTTTAATGATGATTAATAGGTATTTTAAACTATCGGATTTAGTAAAATGATAAATTCTAAAGAAAAAATGTCCAGTCTCCTAATTGCCTAAACTCTAAATTGTTCGAGATATTTGGGAAAATAAAAAAAATTGCACACTCAATACTCTTTAATTCTCATATTTAATTTTTTTTTACTACTTTTAGTGACTGAATTGGCTAAATCTCATTGGGATTTTTGCAGGGAATTCATTAAAATAGATTTGAGGTTAGAAAATTTTATAGATTATTAAGATATTTGAGAAAATACAAGAAAATGTAGTATTTTAGCTTTAGAAGAGTTCAATATGTTTGCATATTTTTTCCTAAGTTTTCATACTTTTTTTCCTAACCTTCAATTTTCCTAATCTAAGCTTTTCCTAACCTAAGCTTCCCCTAACCTAAGCTTTTCTCAAACGTAGCTTCCCCTAACCTAAGTTTTTCCTAACCTAAGCTTTTCCCAATCTTAGCTTTTTCTAACCTTAGATTTTTTCTAATCTAAGCTTTTCCTAATCTAAGCTTTTCCTAACCTAAGCTTTTCCTAACCTAAGCTTTTCCTAACCTAAGCTTTTTTCTATTCTAAGCTTTTCCTAACCTAAGCTTTTTCTAATCCAAGTTTTACTAACCCAAGCTCCCCCAACCTAAGCTTTCCTCAGTCCCAGCTTCTCCGAACCTAAGCTTTTCCTAACCTAAGCTTTTACTAATCTAAGCTTTACCTAACCTAAGCTTTTCCTAACCTAAGTTCATTCCAGACCCAGCTTTCTCTAACCTAAGCTTTTCCTAACCTAAACTTTTTTCAATCTGAGCTTTTCCTAATCCAAGCTTTCCCCAACCTAAGCTTTTCCCAAACCCAGCTTCCCCTAGCCTAAGCTTTACCTAACCCAAGCTTCTCCTAACCCAAGCTTTTCCCATCCTCATCTTTTTCCTAACCTAAGCTTTTTCTTATCTACGTTTTCCTAACCCAAGCTTTCCTCAACCTAAGCTTTTCTTAGACCCAGGGCTTACCCTAACCTAAGCTTCTCCTAACTTAAGCTTTTTCTAATCCAAACTTTTCCTAACCCAAGCTTTCCCCAGACCCAGCTTCCCCTAACCTAAGCTTTTCCTAACCTTAGCTTTTTCCTAACCTATGCTTTCCCTAACCTTAGCTTTTCATAATCTAAGCTTTTCCTAACCTAAGCTTTTTCCTAACCTAAGCTTTTCCTAAGTTGAGCTCTTTCTAATGCAAGTTTTCCTAACCTATCTTTCCCTAACCTAAGCTTTTCCCAACCTTAGCTTTTTTCCAACCTGAGCTTTTCCTAACCACAGCTTTACCTTATCTAAGCTTTTCCTAATATAAGCTTTCCTAAACTAAGATTTCCCTAACCTAAGCTTTTCCTGACCCTAGCTTCCCCTAACCTAGGCTTTTCCTAACCTCAGATTCCCCTATCCTAATATTTTCCTGATCCAAGCTCCTCCCAACCTAAGCTTTCCCCAATCTAAGCTTTTTCTAACCTAAGTTCTCCCTAGGTAGCAATAAATGGAGTTGCAATATTTTTATTTGCCCAAATATCTCGAACAATTTTGAGTTTAGGCAATCAAGTGACTGGACATTTTTTCTTTAGAATTTATCATTCTACTAAATCCAATAGTTTAAAATACCTATCAATCACCATGCAAACAGGTTCACCTCTTTTAAACCAAAAAATTGCACTTTTTTGTACATTTTTTGCAATATCTCAAAAACTACTGAAGTTACGAACCTAGTTTCATTGGATTCCTCGTCAAATTTTACATAAGATTGCACTAGTTTTAAACATATTGTAGCCATAAAAAAATTATTAAAAATGAAAATTGATATAAAATTTTGAACTTTCCGCCATGTTTATTCAGCTAATCCTTGGAAATCGACAACAATGTTATACATGGTTGATCTCGTATTAATCTCCTCTATCGATCTATGTAGGTCTCAATGCTAGATTCCGCGGCCCATATACTAAAGTGCAGCCCACAACAGTATCCCATGATTTAAAACCCCAAATTCATTACTACTTTACACAAACGAATATTAGAGGAATGATAAACAAACCATATTCATTGAAATGGAAGACCGTGAAAATTGAATTTGTAATTCAAATTTTGTTGATTACCATATTATTATCAGATGTGATAACAAACATCAGCGCTCTTATTTCGCTTGCTTACCGCCAGTAGATCATGGATCTACATGTGATGACGTCATAGTTTATTAGAGATCAGTTGTGGGGCCTGAAGTAATAGTAGGTATTGCCTGAAGTAATAGTAGGTATTAAATTTAACCGGTAAAAGTGTGACGTCACGCCAAATAGAATATTGACCATAAAAATGTCTGAACACCTGATGAACGTTAAAACTTTTATCTACCAACCTTGAAAGCAAGTCTGTATCTTATCATTCTGTATCTCAATGGGACTTAACATGTGTTATATTTAGATCTCATTATTTAGATCAGTGAAGTAAATTGTAAACATGAGCTATCGTATTTACTAACCTGTGTTGAAACATAATTTGCAGAAAAAAACATTTCTTCAATTCTCTAGTAGCCTACCAGATTGTGGTAAATATAAAGTTTTTCACAAAATAAAAAATAGATAAATGTTATAAATGTAAATAATAAATGTTAGTATTTAATTGGAAAAATAAAAAACCTTTCCAAAGTGAAACATATTATTTTTAAAACGATTGAAAAACAACTATTATGCTCTTAAATTGATTAAGAAATACTATGTTAGGTTAGTCACACCTCAAACTTTATGCAATATTTGCTAGATACCCAATATTTTATATTTTGATTTGACAATAATTTTTTTTATATTTTGACAATATTGAGTCAATTAGAAAGCCCCGGTAATAGTTGTAAACCCTGGTCTTTTCCTATAATTGACTAATAACTAATTTTCTTGTGGTAAGGTAAAAAACTTGGCAGTTTAATTTTCGCCTTTAAGACCAAAATTCCCTTTTCTATTTCATTTCATATATTCATACAACCAAATCTAAATCAAATCAATAACTGGAAGATAATCAACATTATTAAAACTAAAACTGTCTCTTTAAAAAATTGTGGCATTTAATATAGTCTAGGTAATGAATGCTCAAAAAAAGGTATAGAGGGAAATGTTTGGAAGACTATTTTTGACCCCGCAGTTCTGTTCAGGGTAGTAAGGAGGTAAACATATCAAAAGTCCCCATCCCTACCCCCTGTGCTAAGGTGGTGGGGGTGGTTCAAAGGTACTATTTTTTGGTTTCTTGCCTATAACTCGAAAACTATGTATCTTACGGACATAACTATTATATACAAAATTGAAGCTTACATAATTTCTTACAATATTTATCTTTTAACTTTTTCTATATCTTCTCTAGTTTTCGAGATATCCGCTCTTGAAGATGTGACTTTTTTGAAAAAACACGTTTGCCTCCAATTTGTGCTCATATAACTTCTTAAACATCGATGGGAAAAATCCATGATGATAATGAGCTTATAGAGCATTGAATTCTCTTCAATTTGATGTATAATTTTAAACGTTTACAAACTTCCCTACACAGCTCTAGCGTTGATTGTGGAATCTCCATTTTTGCAACAATAGACCAACTGATGGTTGTACCATATGGGCTGGGAGGCGGCTGAGCAACTGCTTCGATCCCGTTACGTGCGGTTACCTACCCAATCCAATACAAGCCCAATCACCATTCATAGATACAAACACGCATCTTTTTCATTCCTTGCAAAATTTGTTTTTATTTTTTCTATTCTATTAAATAGTTATTGAAATCTTTTGTACTCCTTTCTTTTATGCTTGTTGTGACTGGGGACTGCCGGGCCCGCGGTTCGCAGTCAATGCAGCGTCTTCAAGAACTCTATGTAGTGATTATTATGTTTGTTTTCCATTTGAAAATAATTAGGATATATTTTTTGTATAATGTATTATAGGTTAAGGCAGATAAGTTGAGAGATCTCATCATATTTATGTCATAATGAACTCCCTCCTACACACAGATCTGTAGTCTTGTAGGGGGTTTCCTTTATTATCTTATTGTATTGTAACTCTCATTTTCGTATGTAACATTCTGGGAAATAAATATATTTAATTTGATTTGATGAAGGAATTTGGAGGGAATGTTTTAAACACAATTTTTGACTTTGCAGTTTTGTTAAGACTAGCTAGGAGAAGAACATATCAAATGACCTCACTCCTAACTCATGTGCTAAGGTAATAATGTTTAAAAATTGCATTTTCCAGCGTTTTGCTCCCACGCTCATATCTTGAGAACAATGCGTTCAACTGACATAACTAACCATTCAAAAATAAAGCTTAAACTCTCTACACTTTTGTTCAGTGGAATTTTGTGATATTCCCAACAGTTCCCGAGATTTTTGTTTATTCGCTCTTGAAGGTGTGCAATAATTGTTAAAATGACAGGTTTTATCCAATGTTTTGCTCTTTCAGGGGTTATAACTCTCCAGAAATGCATCGTAAAAACTGATGCTTATCGTAGGTTTGTAGAGCATTAAATTCTCTTTGAAATGATGTATTATTCACTATTCCAAGTTTTCTTTTCATTGTTATAGCAGCTTCAATGTAGGGGGTGAAATTTTCATTGCTGCAACAAGTGTCAACTCAGCGGTTCAATACCTTCAACAGAGGGGATAAAGATGCGCACTTTTGCTATGTTCACCTGCTAACTAGTCCAAATTGAACTGCAAAGTCAAAAATTGTGTCACAGATACCCCTTCCAATGTCATTGTCAAACGATCAATTGTTGCAGCAAAGAAAATTCCACCCCCTAGATTGAAGAAACTATAACAATGAAAGGAAAACTTGGAATAGTGAAATAATACATGATTTCAAAGAGAATTTAATGCTCTACAAACCTACGATAAGCATCAGTTTTACGATGCATTGTTGGAGATTGATAAGCCCTGAAAGAGCAAAACATTGGATAAAAACCTGTAATTTTAACAATTACACACCTTCAAGAGCGAATATCTCAGGAATTGTTGGGAATATCACAAAATTCCACTGAACAAAAGTGTAGAGATTTTATTAAGCTTCATTTTGAATGGTTAGTTATGTCAGTTGAACGTATTGTTCTCAAGATATGAGCGTGGAAGCAAAACGCTGAAAAATGCAACTTTTAAACCACCCTCATCCCCTTAGCACATGAGTTAGGAATGGGGACATTTGATATGTTCTTCTCCTAACTTGTCTTAACAAAGCTGCAAAGTCAAAAATTGTGTTCAAAACATTCCCTCTTAATTCCTTTGTCAATTGGTCTATTGTTGCAAAAATGGAGATTCCACAATCAACACTAGAGCTGTGTAGGGGAATTCGTAAAAGTGTTAAATTGTACACCAAATTGAAGAGAATTCAATGCTCTACAAGCTCATAATCAGCATGGATTTATCCCATCGATTTTTAAAAAGTTATATGAGCAAAAATTGAAAAAAATGGAGGCAAACGTGTTTTTTCAAAAATGTCACACCTTTAAGAGCGGATATCTCGAAAACTAGAGAAGATATAGAAAAAGTTGGAGGATAAATATTGTAGGGAATTATGTAAGCTTCAATTTTGTATATAATAGTTATGTCCGTAAGATACATAGTTTTCGAGTTATAGGCGAGAAACCAAAAAATGGTACCTTTGAATCACCCCCACCACCTTAGCACAGGGGGTAGTGGTGGGGACGTTTGATATGTTCACCTCCTTACTACCCTAAACAGAACTGAGGGGTCAAAAATAGTCTTCCAAACATTTACCTCTGTAGCCTTTCTTTGACTGGAATGCTACCACATCTTGTAAATATTACATTTATTTCTTTTTATTGCGGATGATGCTCACATGAAATGTTTGCTAATGCTCAGGTAATGGAAAGTGCGAGGGTGATTTGATGAGATGATCAAACACGTCCATTCCTACCGGCGGGATTCAAATCCGCGACCTCGTAGCGCTAGCAGACTAAAGGGTGCAACACCTTTGTTGTCTCGGCTAATTATTTACTTAGAATATTTATTTATCTTGTGCTTGTTTCTAGACAATGTGCACGGTAAAAGAGTATGAATGTGCGAGTAAGAAAGTTGGTCAGTAGTGGAGTTTTGAGAGAGCTGCCTAACCAATAGAAATCGAGGGGTGTGGCCTCCCCCTCCACCCCCCCAGCCCCAGTCGGCCATTTTGGCCCCGCCCCCAGCCAATAGGAATGAAGGGGCGTGGCCACGCCCCCTCCACCCCCCCAGCCCTAGTCAGCCATTCCCCCTCCACCCCCCCAGCCCTAGTCAACCATTTTGGTCCACCCCCCCAGCCCCAGTCGGCCATTTTGTCCCCGCCCCCAGCCAATAGGAAGCAAGGGGCGTGTTCAAAATGGCGTCGTGCCCCCACCACCCCAACCAATAGGAAGAGGCCATTGTAGCAGGTGTCCATCTCCCCTACCCAGCATGGGTGTGTTCAAAATGGCGTCCCCCTTCCCTAGTGCCCCCACCAATAGGAAGCAGGTGTCCCCAACGGTTCCCCAGCGGCGGCGGCGGCCATCTTTGTTTTAGCAGGTGTTAACTGACATCTGCTGCCCCAGTTAACACCTGCTTAATTTGCATATTAAAAATATCCCCACATTTAAAATCTTTAAAATCTCTCAAACTACACTACTAGCGCTAAACTCTCAAACCACACTATTACATTTCATATTTGTTCACGTATGAGATGTCATTTTCCCCACACTATGCTGTAAAAGGAATGGTGGCGCTTTTTTTAATGTGTTTTCCCCATATTGAGAAAACTCTAATTGAATGTTGCTATAATAGGATGTAGAATAGATCGGACTAATCTACATACTACTATAGTTATTCATTACAAAGTGTTAATCAACATTAGGCCTATTGCACAACAATATGTTCCTTTTTTCCTCCACCACAGGAAGAATGAAAAAAATTACATTTCATATTTGTTCGTATGAGATGTTATTTTCCCCACACTATGCTGTAAAAGGAATGGTGGCGCTTTTTTTAATGTGCTTTCCCCATATTGAGAAAACTCTAATTGAATGTTGCTATAATAGGTTGTAGAATAGATCGTGCTATTCTACATACTACTATAGTTATTCATTACAAAGTGTTAATCAACATTAGGCCTATTGCACAACAATATGTTCCTTTTTTCCACCACCACAGGAAGAATGAAAAAAATTACATTTCATGAGAATTGTTATTTTTCCCACACTATGCTGTAAAAGGAATGGCGGCGCTTTTTTTAATGTGCTATCCCCATATTGAGAAAACTCTAATTGAATGTCACTCAGTTATTCAATACAAAGTATTAATCAACATTAGGCCTATTGCACAATCAATGATGGGAATGGGTTTTTTTTTTTTTTTATTTTTTTATATATTCCTTTCTTCTTCTAGAAGAACAAGAGGCGATTTACCTTCTCGTTGTACACACTTCAGATAGAGTTTTTGTTTGTTGAAATCCTCAAGTGTTTGAAGATTCAATACACTCAGAAATTTCTCAGGTAAGTAAACTTCGCAATAATAGTCACCATTGCTGTCATGATCGTATAACCTCATTATGATTCGCTGACCCTGTTGTGTTCTCACTAATCTAGCGTGTACAACACGGTACCACGAATCATGGTCAAGATCTTTGAGTGAGACCGTTGGATATTCAGTTTTCGAAATATAATTGAATGACTTCATACTAAAAAGTCTATCATTACCAGTGTTGCTTCTATGGTGTTCCATAATAATAATAATAATAATAAAAAGCTTACCGCGATCGTGTGCAAGAATAACAAAGCAGCTATATGCTCGCGTTGGTTGTCGGTTAAAGACTGAGCAAACCTGTTAAGCCGTCAGCCCCCCACAACCGTTTCCTGTCGACTCCTTCCACATTCCTTCTGTTGACTCGTTCTCCCCTCCGCCACGCCTCCTCACACCTTTCCTTCTGTTGACTTCCCGCCATTCACCTTTACACCTTTCTACCTTCTTCTTCTTCTTTACATGTAGCCGCATTCCTTTCTTCTTACCTCTTCTTTACAGCAGTTAGTCGCTTCTTCTTCTTCTTCTTCTTTACATGTAGGCGCATTCCTACCCACCTCTTCTTTACAGCTAGTCGCCGCATCTTCTCCTCCTCTGTTCACCTCTAACAATCTTAAAATTTCTTCTTCAATTCTTATTAGCTTGTTTACATTCAAACTAAATGGTCTGTAATAAGCTAAGTAATCACTGATATCGTTAATATTAACTGTATTTAGAAATATTGCTTTCAATTGTCTAGCAATAGTACTGTTTTTTGTCTCTATTGCTTTTTGACACAAATCATACCATTCAATGTAGTTTTGTAATTTAATTTCTAAACATTCTGGCGCATAAGACCAAGTTTGCGGATTCATTATAGCTCTTCAATCTGCTGCTGCTGCTACCGAAGGTACACTAAATGAGTGGTACTAGAACAGTGAAATTTATTGCTTTTCGCTTCTCCCTTCCACCGCTACAGGTCAGACTGCATACTCTCGCTTTATGCGAAATCAAATCAAATCCACAATAAACACATAGTATGCTTTCCCCATCAAAATAAAAACCTTGTCGGGCATAGTTGCGTTTTCGTTGTTTAGTTAACAGCTTACAATGTTTCATACTTTCCATTCTATTATTTTCGCATGTATAATCGATATCAGCAGCATTACAATTCAATGAACTCATATTTTTTGTTGGCATTGAAGCAGCACTATTCTCCTTTGTTTGCTTGTTACACATCAAGATTGTCAAATAATGATACGCACTGAACAACGCACAGCGGCCATTGGACGATTTGTTATGAATTTTGCATACACTAAAACACCAAGAATTTTCAAACATTGTATAGTCTGGTTTTTGAATATCCTCCGGCATAGTAAGCACATTGTCGTGTAACCTTTTCAAAAACTGTGTTTTTTCTCTTCCCTTTGTATAGATTGTGGTATAATTTTGCAAATATGAAGCAAGCAGCGCATCAGTGTAAATTAAGTCGCCTTGGTCCCATCTAATTTTATGATAGTTATGTTCAAGCCAGCTGACATCACGGTACATTTTTCTACTCAGTAATGTTTTCGGAAATGGTGATTTAAAGTGTAGCACAACATGACGTAGTTTGTAATCGATTATGGCTACCTCTTTAATAATGATAAAATTATCATCACTTTTGAAAAAATGAAACTCGACTACAGCAAAATCAATGTCATCATTTTTCCTGTCGCAACTGCAGTCTGATTTAATTACTAAAAAAGTGTTTGAAAGTAAATTGCATTCAATGTCTGATATATTGAAGGAGATAGCACAACAAAAACAGTATTTCGATTCACAATTGAAAACATTGTCTAAATCAATTAGTGATGATATTGAGCTAAAGTATGTTAGTAGGTCGTTGTTTGATCAGAAATCAGACGAATTGAAGACATTATGTGAACAACAAAGTAAAAACAATAGTTTAAAACATGTTGATACAGATTTGCTAGAAACTAAATTGAAAGAATTAAAAGACAATCTAATTGCACAAAATAAACTTAACTTTATTAACAGGCAAGATTATAATTTGAAAGTAGTTGATCTACAATCAACATTCAATATTATGTTGGCTGATGTGCAAAAGAAACTTGATGAAAAAAATTCAGCTTCTCACCAAAAGCTAAAAGATGACATTATGCAGATGATTATGAAAGGTGAAGATTTTCAGAAATATTTAAATGAACAGTTGTTCAACTTTTCATACTATTTGATTGCACAATATGTAAAAAAGAGGTACATCTTTGACATGAGTGAAGCTGTACAACATAATTTGAATTCTGATCAGGTGCAAGAGTTGTTTTTGAAAAGAATGTTCAGTGATAGGCGACCAAGTGATGCAGGAAAAAAAAGAAAAAAATATGACTGGGAAATAGATTAGTAGTAGTAGTGTAGTTTGAGAGATTTTAAAGATTTTAAATGTGGGGATATTTTTAATATGCAAATTAAGCAGGTGTTAACTGGGGCAGCAGATGTCAGTTAACACCTGCTAAAACAAAGATGGCCGCCGCCGCCGCTGGGGAACCGTTGGGGACACCTGCTTCCTATTGGTGGGGGCACTAGGGAAGGGGGACGCCATTTTGAACACACCCATGCTGGGTAGGGGAGATGGACACCTGCTACAATGGCCTCTTCCTATTGGTTGGGGTGGTGGGGGCACGACGCCATTTTGAACACGCCCCTTGCTTCCTATTGGCTGGGGGCGGGGACAAAATGGCCGACTGGGGCTGGGGGGGTGGACCAAAATGGCTGACTAGGGCTGGGGGGGTGGAGGGGGAATGGCTGACTAGGGCTGGGGGGGTGGAGGGGGGCGTGGCCACGCCCCTTCATTCCTATTGGCTGGGGGCGGGGCCAAAATGGCCGACTGGGGCTGGGGGGGTGGAGGGGGGAGGCCACACCCCTCGATTTCTATTGGTTAGGCAGCTCTCTCAAAACTCCACTACTTTGGTCTTACCTTTCTACCTTCCACCTTACAGCGTTTGAAGGACTAGGGGTCACAACTTTTCCGAAGCCTCTACTTGAGTCTTGTTTAAAGTATTTTCGTTTTCACACTGTGTGAAACCTTTCCTAATTTATGTGACTGTATACATCGACATAGATACTAAGTGGATATTACTCTGGTTGAGGCAGTAGTGTTCTATATATTTTTTCAAACGTTTTTTACTTTCCTTGCCCTATTACCATAGGTAAGGAAAGTATTGCTTTCGAAAAAAAATTAAGGTACCCTAATTTGCAAGTTTTCTATACGTTTCAAGGTCCCCTGAGTCCAAAAACATGATTTTTGGGTGTTGGTCTGTGTGTGTGTGTGTGTGTATGTGTGTGTGTGTGTGTGTGTGTGTGTGTGTGTGTGTGTGTGTGTGTGTCTGTGAACACGATATCTTCATTCCTAATCAACCGGTTGACTTGAAATTTTAAACTCAAGGTCCTTATACCATGAGGATTCGACATTAAGAAATTCAATAAAATTGAATTCAAATGGCGGAAAAAATTGCGGATACTTACTAAAAAAACATGTTTTTCACGTTTTTCTCAAAAACGGCTCTAACGATTTTCTTCAAATTTATATCATGGATAGCTATTTATAAGCCCTATCAACCAGCATAAGTCTTATTTCTGGGAAAATTTCAGGAGCTCCGTAATATTCTTGAGAAAAATGGCGGAAAATGACTAAAAAACCATGTTTTTCACGTTTTTCTCGAAAACGGCTTTAACGATTTTCTTCAAATTTATATCATGGATAGCTATTTATAAGCCCTATCAACTAGCATAAGTCTCATTTCTGGGAAAATTTCAGGAGCTCCGTAATATTCTTGAGAAAAATGGCGGAAAATGACTAAAAAACCATGTTTTTCACGGTTTTCTCGAAAACGGCTCCAACGATTTTCTTCAAATTTATACCATGGAGAGCTATTTTTAAGCCTTATCAACTGGTATAAGTTTCATTTCTGGGAAAATTTCAGGAGCTCCGTAATATTCTTGAGAAAAATGGCGGATAATGACTAAAAATCCATGTTTTTCACCGTTTTCTCGAAAACTGCTCTAACGATTTACTTCAAATTCATACCATGGATAGATATTCATAAGCACTATCAACTGGCATGAGTCTCATTTCTGGGAAAATTCCATGAACTCCGTAATATTCTTGAGAAAAATGGCGGATAATGACCAAAAACCAGGTTTTTCACGGTTTTCTCGAAAACGGCTCTAACGATTTTCTTCAAATTCAAGCCATGGGTAGCTATTCATAAGTCCTATCAAATGACATGAGTTTTTTCCTTGGAAATTTGCAGGAGCTCCGTAATATTCTCGAGAAAAATGGCGGATAATTACTAAAAAACCATGTTTTTCACGATTTTTTCAAAATAACTTGACCGATTTTTTTCAAATTCATACTCTGTATAGTTATTTATCAGCTCTATTAACTGGCATGAGTCTCCTTTCTGGGAAATTAATGGGGGGTCCACCCCATCCTTGAGAAATGGACTTTGTAACCTCCTTCTCGTGCATGAGGTAGGTAGGTAGAGCAGTTCATAAAAAGAACACATAGTCGAGATATTTCATCTGTAGAACAGCTGTTTTGATGACTTTAAAAAATGACGACTAAAAAAATCATTGAATTTCACAATTACACAAAGGAAAAAGTACTCTGAAAACAATTATATATACACATATACAAAAGTCTGATCGTAGTTTCGAATATGAGCAAGGAAAGTTGTGTGAGTGTACCACACCAGATTTTTTCAAACGTTTTTTACTTTCCTTGCCCTATTACCATAGGTAAGGAAAGTATTGCTTTCGAAAAAAAATTAAGGTACCCTAATTTGCAAGTTTTCTATACGTTTCAAAGTCCCCTGAGTCCAAAAACATGATTTTTGGGTGTTGGTCTGTGTGTGTGTGTGTGTGTGTGTGTGTGTGTGTGTGTGTGTGTGTGTGTGTGTGTGTGTATGTGTGTGTGTGTATGTCTGTGAACACGATATCTTCATTCCTAATCAACCGGTTGACTTGAAATTTTAAACTCAAGGTCCTTATACCATGAGGATTCGACATTAAGAAATTCAATAAAATTGAATTCAAATGGCGGAAAAAATTGCGGATACTTACTAAAAAAACATGTTTTTCACGTTTTTCTCAAAAACGGCTCTAACGATTTTCTTCAAATTTATACCATGGATAGCTATTTATAAGCCCTATCAACTGACATGAGTCTCATTTCTGGGAAAATTGCAGGAGCTCCGTAATATTCTTGAGAAAAATGGCGGATAATTACTGAAAAAACATTCTTGACCGATTTTTTTTTAAATTCATACCCTGTATTAGCTCTAATAAATAAATATACCCTGATTTATCAGCTCTATCAACTGGCATGAGTCTCCTTTCTGGGAAACTAATGGGGGTCCACCCCATCCTTGAGAAATGGACTTTGTAACCTCCTTCTCGTGCATTAGGTAGCTAGGTAGCAAAGTTAGTGTTAGTAGACAGAAGGTTGGTCACTCATCTATAGTATTTTAGTTGAAATGCAATTGGAGTGGGGGAACTGCAGCCGTGACGTAGGCTGTAGTACAGAGTGGGCAGAATATCGCATTCTTGAAAATCATACGGTGACCTATAGTCAAATTATATAACACAAACATTTTCTGACATGCAAGCTTTCTGTTTCTGCTTTACAATAATTATCAAAACATTTGAATAATACAAGCATTTTGCAATATAAAAGCAAAAAACCCACCTCCTAACCTTCCCTTTCAAACCCGTAAGGTTTCTTTATCTTCTAGGTCATGTTTATATTCTGTAGTTTGGCTATACATCAGCTTGTGAATTTCGGGGATGAGATATTTTGATTCTCGTAGGTAGAACATATGCTCGATACCAGCATGTGTTCAGTGCATTTATATCTATGAAATTCATTGGATTTATCGGGATCGGTTTATTGTTTTATGCAATGCATTGGTTTATCAAGATTTTTTATGGGTTAATCTGAAATTAAAATAGTATAACGTTGTCTACTAACGCTTTTCCAGCTTATTAACTTTTTCGTGTCACGTGTTTAGATTCTTGAAAAACTTTCAACTTCATTTTATTCATACAAGTTGAATGAACTTGATATATTAAACAACAAAATTAGAATCGGTGATTAATTCGCTATAAGTATGGAGAATTTTTAAGTTCTAGGTCAATCTTGAGAGGATTAAACGACGATGTATTTGAAGATACAGTGAATAAACTGTATGCTGAGTGTGGTTACTCTATCACTTTTTTACTACACGTGACGTCACGCTGGCATTCCCCCCACCACTTCGAATCTTACACCTGTGAGTGATCAACCTTCTGTCTACTAACGTTGGCTAGGTATAGCAGTTCATAAAAAGAACACATAATCGAGATATTTCATCTGTAGACCAGCTGTTTTGATGACTTTTAAAAAATATCATCGAATTTCACAATTTACACAAAGGAAAAAGTACTCTGAAAACAATTATATACATTAGTCTGATCGTAGTTTCAAGTATGTTGCTGCCAATCGTCATTGTGTTATTCCCCTAAATTATTCTCCTTTAAGAATGGGGCTTACAGTTCAATGAGCAAGGAAAGTTGTGTGAGTGCGCCACACCAGATTGATGTTCTTTCAAAAGATCTTCAACATGACGTCTATTTAGAAAAATTTAATGTTACCTGGGGCCTATTGACTAATAAAATAAAACAAACTAATAATACCAGTAGTCAGCTGGCTATTAGCATGGAAAAAATATACTATTAGCTTGTATTTTCATCATGCAACAAGGCCATGATTGTTCATAGCAACTATAAAAGTATTTTCTCCTTTTAAATTTTTCCAGCTCAGTGACTGAATATATTCAATGTGACATCTTTACTTTACTTTTCTTTTCACTACCTATATCATTGAGATCAGGGGCACGTCAGGTAAGGTAGGAGGGTAAAGTCAGGGTATCAGCGGAAGATCCGCTGAGTGCTTTGCTCCATGAATTCTTGTACTGAATACGGAGGGTTCTCAGTCAGATACTTTTTGAGAGCCTTTTTGAATTGGTTTCGAGATTCAATCTGTTTGAGGTCATCCGGAAGGCAGTTGAAAAATTTACACCCGGAAGATTCTGATTGTTTTTGTGATTATTGTAGTCTGTTGTAGGGAATTTCAAAATCATTTTTTCTTCTTGTGTTGTGCTCTTGGATATTTCTTCTGTGTGGCTTGTCTGGTTTGAATTTTTTCACATGCATGATTGATTTAAGTATGTATTACATATTACAGTGAGGATCCTATCCTGTTTTGCAGTGTGTATCGTATGGTAAATTATTTATTCTTATTATTTTCTTTTGGAGAATTAGAACTTGTACAATGTAGGTCTGCGGGGCTGCTCCCCATGCTATTATTCCATAGCCCATATGTGATGCAAATAGCGAGTAGTAAGCCATCAGAGCAGTTTTTTTGTCAGCTTTTGCCTTTATACGTTTGATGGCATTGAGGGCTGAGGATATTTTACCTACCAACTTTTCAATGTATTTGTCCCATGTCAGGTGTGCATCAAGTGTAATTCCCAAAAATCGAGCTGTATCTTTCACCTCATCATCGGTATTTAGTTGGTTTTCGGTTGCATTTGCTGATCTTATATTGAAGTTTATTACTGTACTTTTGGAGGTGTTTATATTAAGTTTTAGGTTTGTCAGGGCTGTTTTTGTTGAAGCTATGGTAGTATTATAATTTAATTGTAGTTCGTCCTGTTTTTTCCCATTTATGATTAAAGTTGTGTCGTCGGCGAATAGATTACACATTTAGAAAACATTGGAAGTTGTTTGGGCAAACCGTTTATGTAAATAAGAAATAATAATGGTCATCAGCTAATGCCAACATTGTTATGCTAAAATTGTATACATTCAGTCCCATGACAATCATAATCTCACACAATTTAGTGTTATTTTATTGGCTACAGTGAAGTCCACATTTTAATACCAGTGAAGAAAGATTGGAGAGCAGCGTTGCCGATTCTCTCCCTTACCACTGCATTCTATAGAGGATAGCTGATGTTTGTTTAAAATAATCAATTATTTGTTATTTGTTGAGAAAAAAGATTTTTTAAAGATCAAATAATGAATTTTCTTAATTAATGATAATATTTATACATTGTTGAAAAATGATCTGGCAACTTTGCAGAGCTAGAAAAGGATAGCACTATCTGCTTTTCCAATGATAGACAAGGATAGTAACACCAATGTCAATCAAATACTGCCTTTATAACGTAGACCTCACTATAGAATCCAAACTATTGTGTGATTTTATTTAGACTATAGTTGATATAAATTTTGTTCTTTCCTTGCAGCAAGAAAAAAAAGATCGTCAAGAAGGTAAGCAGCATGGTGGGTGTAGAGACAAGCAGTGTGGCAACAGCGGACAGTTCGAGCAGTAAAACAGAGTTGGCAACACTGGCACCGACCGAATGTGACGTCACAAGAAGGCAGAGTCCGCTACAATGTGACGTCACGAGAAGGCAACGCACTGGTCAAAAGGTCGCATCAGTTGAGAGCGAGCAACAGTTCCTGTTGAAGGTGGAAATCAAGGTCCCTCTGCCTGATCAACTCAAGCCATGGCTAGTTGATGACTGGCATTTAATCAACAATAACAAAAAGGTACTTTTAAAATTATGGATTTTTTTACTTATCTTGATTATTTTGTGTGGGTGTGGCAACTCCGGACTGCGACAAACTCATACACTGTCAAGCCTCAAGCATGCAAGCAATTTCTTGTTGAAATTTGTGATTGAAATAAACTTTTATAGAACTGGAGTTGGCGCAAATTTACTTCCTTGGTCATTTTATTTTTTTTTCTTGAAGGTTGTTACAAACCCAATAAAATATGCGTTTGTAGAGGAACGTTTCCCCGAATATTTTCATGCAAAAAAGATGGAATTTCTTGAACAGTTATTAAAATACAAGCGATGTAAATAAACCATCTAGTTTTTGAGGAGTTTGCATGCAATTCCGTTTTATCATCATTGCATTTCTAATTATATCAGTCCTAACGACGAAATTGAGTTATCTTCCATTGTTGTTACCTGGAAATGAGTGCTTTTTTCACCCGGAGTGCTTTTTTCAGTACATTTTAGGGCCGGTTTCCAAGCTCAGGATTTAGGTAAGTTCTAGACTTTAAACAGCTTTAGTCGGAAAAATAGCTTTCTGAAACGGGGCGTAGTCGCAGTTTTTATGATAATCTTTATTTTCTCATTTCTATAATTAGAAACGTTTTTTCTTGACGAAACGAAACATTTCCAAATAATTCAAAATAGCTTAAACTCTACACTATTTTCTCTTTATTTTACTTTGTGTTCAGTTTTCAAATTTTTCTAAATTCAATTTAAACGTGGACTATGACTACGCCCCGTTTCGGAAAGCCAATCCAGCTGTTTAAAGTCTAGAACTTACCTAAATACCGAGCTTGGAAACCGATCCTTAGTGTATTTTTTTATTTCTAGTTGTTGAACAGCAGGTAGAAATCAACTACCCTGCACACTAACGTCAACTACTTGTCTCAGAATTATTCTCGTACAAAATCTTTGATAAAAGGTCTCCCATTCTTTGTTTATTGTATTGGTACCTTTCAACAACTAGAAAGAGGAAAGGCAGGTAGAAATCAACTACCCTGCACACTAACGTCAACTACTTGTCTCAGAATTATTCTCGTTCAAAATCTTTGATAAAAGGTCTCCCATTCTTTGTTTATTGTATTGGTACCTTTCAACAACTAGAAAGAGGAAAGGCAGGTAGAAATCAACTACCCTGCACACTAACGTCAACTACTTGTCTCAGAATTATTCTCGTACAAAATCTTTGATAAAAGGTCTCCCATTCTTTGTTTATTGTATTGGTACCTTTCAACAACTAAACAAGTGTAATTTTAGTTTATGTGCAGGTGGAAATTTTTAGCTAACTTTAAAACTAATTCTGAGATAAATCTTAACTAAACTTTTTTTCTTGAACGTACTGAAAAGTTCAGGTTTGAAGAGGTTAGACTACAGAATAGGTTTTCAAATAAGCCAATCACTTCCCAAAAGCCACCAAGTGGAGCGCTAATGCAGCTTGTGTTACATCCCTCTACAACAGATTTGGTCGTTGGTAAAATCGCTATTGTGCCCGGGGGCTTAGTCAACCCTTAACAGAATCTGTTAAGATCTGATCTCTGTTAAGAATCTTTGTTCCTCGTAGATGTGTTCTCTTCCTCCAACTATCGTGGTTTTTGAAACTTCTTCATACGATACATAATATACAACTGTATTTTTTCGCCCATTTGTTACCATTTTTACTCATGTCTTGTAATTTTTTACCTACTTCTTGCTATTTTCTCCCATTTCTTGTAACTTTTATCTATCTCTTGTTACAGCTTATTGATTTACCTGCAAAAATAACCGTGGACCAAATCCTTGAAGATTATACCAAATATAAGACAATGAGCAAAAGTAGCAACCCAAATAAGTGAGTTTATATACTTAATTTATCAAATCAACTATTTTTAACCTTAACAAGTAAATTAGAATAGATGACATTTTATTATCTATGTATAAGTAGATTAGACTAGTCTATTTATAAAGAGGTTAGATTAGTCTATCTATAAGTAGATTGCATCAAATGAGATTCCATTATCTATGTATAAATAAATGAGATTATTATCAGAATTGGAGTTTTAAATATTCTAATTACTGTATACTCTCTGGAGTAGACATTGCAATGACCTAAGAACACTGGACTCTTGTAATTAATTGAAAGAGTCAAGGAAAAGAGTCCCATAAGAACCTGATGAATTTCTCTGTAAATTTCAGTAGGCTTATGTTTGAATACTCTTGTAATAACTAATTGTATTGTTATGTTTTTTTTTCAGTGAATATGCAGTAACTGAAGTTATGAATGGAATACGGGATTATTTCAATGTGATGCTTCAATCTCAGCTGCTCTATAAAGTCGAGAGAGATCAGTGCAATAAAGTGAGTAAATGATAGAGATTATATCAACTTTTGTAATAATAGAGATTAAATGATCCCTGCATACATGTAGTAGCCCAATTTGGTACTTTCCTTTATTGGTGAACATTGGTTTTCATCACTTTAGCCCCCTGTGGGTTGGGGGAGCTTTGAGTCGAACATCGTACTCAAGAATGTGTTCAAAACCAGAATTCACCCACAGTATCACTGCTTGTCGTAGAAGGCGACTAAAAGGGACCCCAAGGCAACTCCAGAAGTTGCCTTGCCTTCAAACCCACGGGATCTGCCCCATCAGGGCAGTTTCGGAGGGGCGAAAAAAACCCAAGAGACCAGAGATGTGTGAAACTCCAGGAACAAATGTAGGTCAAGAGGCTGAGTCGAGGGTGACCAGGTGCCGTAGAGGCAATTTGGTGACCCCTCCTTCAACGGAAGGACCTACAAAAAAGCCAGGAGTGGAACTCACGTAGGTCACGTGTTTGTGGATGGAGAGGCCAAAACTCACCACTGCTCAAAGAAGGGCGGCCATTCAGGCAAAACGTCTTGGGAGAGGTGAGGCTTTTGACCCTGCAGAGTTTCGGAGAGGCAAAAAGAAAAACTCAAGAGACCAGAGATTGGTGAATCTCCAGGCCCAAATGTGGGTCAAGAGGCTGAGTCGAGAGTGGCCGGGTGCCCTAGAGACAACTTGGCCACCCCTTCCTCAGCGGAAGGACCTTCAAAGAAGGTCAGGAGTGGAATTCACGTAGGTCACGAGGACCAATCAGTCTGAAGAGACTGCCAAGCATATCACACTGGATTGCGACAAGCAACCAGGTGATGAATGGGATGTTAGTATAGGGATAAACTCCTGGTTCTTGTAAAGGACAAAGGTATTGGTTTGCCTAACTAACATACTACTTGGGAACACAATAAGCTTCGGTTGACCTGTGGGGTTCTTTGAACCTTTGGATCCTTGAATTCGTCCCTTCAAAAACAATAAACAATTCATCACTTTCATCGTCATTTCCATATTGAATTGAATTTATTACCAAAAATCACAAATACATATTTGTACAATACAATTACAAGAGTATACGGTACAAAACAAGTGAAAAATTGATTGTAACTTGAGTGTAACAATATTATCAATGTAATACTTAACACTGCCAACATTAAATTCCTTGTGTGTTGGCAGTGAGTTGCAGCTAACTTATTCTTCTTCAATTCAGGTCAAATACGAATTAATATACAATTAAATTCAGTAATGCTAAAGAATGTGTTATTATACCCATTATACAAAAATTACAACGGCTCAGAAAAAAACAAAACTTGAGAATACCACATAGATAAAAGTTAATCTAAATTGATCACTTGACATCTTGAAACAAATTGATGATTCATTCTAAACTGTCATAATAATTAAGTCTACTGTGAATGAAATTAATGCTTCCAATTTCCTTCTAATTCTGACAATTTGTAGTGAATCTCACCTTAGTAAAGAAGTGACTCGGCTTATAATTTAACAACGTTAAATAGAAATAATTTTTAACAATGGAATACAAATACAATATACAGAATGAGTCATATCAATAAGATGGAGACTGTTGTAGATATAATACTGTAACTTTCAGGATAAGTTATTGGTCAAATACTCTACCTTTTGACGTACAACTGAATTTCAACCCTTCATAAGGGTGTGCCTTGAGGGTTGTAACTCGAATATTTTAAATGTAAACACCCATTGTGTGGTACATTATTTTGAAGGCCTTTTAAAACAAGAAAGATGACATCGATAAAAATGTTCTATGATACTTTTATCCGAAATGGCGGCTGATTGAAGTTTTAGTTTTTAATAAATTATTTATAAAGTTTAATATGCCGCCATTTTGGGTAAAAGTGTCATAGAACATTTTTATTGATGCCATCTTTCTCGTTTTGAAGAGGCCTTCAAAATGATGTGTCTCACAATGGGGTTCACATTCAAAATATTTGAGTTACACCCCCTCATTTCCTTAAAAAATAAACCTTCAATCAGCCGCCATTTTGGGTAAAAGTATCATAGAAAATTTTTATCGATGTCATCTTTCTTGATTCAAAAAGGCCTTTAAAATTATGTACCACACAATGGGTGTTTACATTTAAAATATTCGAGTTACAACCCCTAAGTCACCCCCTTATGTGGGGGTGAAATTCAGTCGCAAGTCAAAAGGTGGAATATTCGACCAATAACTTATCCTGAAAGTTACAGTATTATATCTACAACTCAGTCTCCAACTTATTGGGGGGTTCCCATACATATGACTCACTCTGTATAATAAGAAAGAGTGAGTGAGCAGGAGCGACTACAGAAGTTGTAGTGCGTGGACACAACTCGTTGCGTCCTATCTTATAGCATTGAGTCAGTGGGCCATATGAATAAAAACAGAGCATATGCTCATGAGCATGAGCATGGAGCATAAGGTTTTGCTCATGAGCATTAGGTAGAACCATAAGCATTTGCTCATTTTTATATGAATAAGCTTTAGCTTATGCTCCTGAACTCTGGAGCAAATGCTCACGTATTTAAAAGGGTTTTCATCAGTTTATTCGCTTTTTTGGCCTTACTTTGTTTTTATAGTGAAAGGTTAATAATAATTATAATAATTTCTCTGATTACCAATGAATTGCAACCAGAGGAGTTTATTGACAAAACATATACATAGTTGTTATATTATACATACAAAATTGCTTATACTAAGCTTAGTTCTAATTATGATACCCCACTATAATAATATGTGTCGAGGTGATCATAATATTCTTTTCTAAAACATGTATAAAAAAATTAATTAGTAATATTAGTTATAAAGGTTTGTTAGTTATTAAAGGTAGAATAAAAAGAAGACAGTAGTTCATCCTATATCCTATTTACAATGAGCTCCTCGGTCTGGTAAATGCCAGTATCATATAACCAATTCCGTACTGCTCTTTTAAATCTATTCATATTTATTCCGTCAAAAAAATATAGAATGTGCTACTCACGTAAGCGCTAAATATGCAAGTATAGACACCGCTTGTGTTTGGTCGTCTGCTCTGTTCTCCATCTATGAATTGAGTTTTAGGTTAGTTGAGTTCTGAATTTTGAAATATTAGCGTGAAAAAATGTCATCTCTATAATAATAGATAATAATCAATAGCTTTCTTATAATCGTCTACACTCTCATCTTCTTAAATGCCCATTTCCTATTCTGTGATGGCTATCTTTATATCGGATAGGTATCTTTTGTATTTATCCTTTTGTAGGAATAATGGTGATATATATCATGGTTGAATCTAAAAAGAGTTTTATAGATCTTAACTATTGGTTGTGATCGTATCTGGTATAGTGTCCTCTTACTCACACGAATTAGTTGAGCCATTTCACTATGAGCAAAAGGTGAAAAGCTGCTCCAGACTAGACTCACCTTTTTTGAAGCATTTGCTTCAAAAGTTGAGCAAATGCTCTAGTTTATTCATACAATTTTGAGCATAAGCTTTTACTTTTGAGCAAATGCTCAAACTATTCTTTTGATGAGCATGAGCAAAAGGTTTTGCTCACGTTTATTCATAGAAAATGAAGCATATGCTCCATATTTTAGAAGTACAAATGCTCAACTTTGTATAATCAAATGCTCAACTTTATTCATATGGCCCAATGTCACAGCGTTGCCAATTTTTCACTCAGATTCCACCAGCAAAAATACTGCTTGCGAAGGCGACGGTATTTTTACAAACTTCTAAGTAAATTCTAACCTAAAATTTTCAGTGCAAATCCGTTGAGCTTAGTATACTGTGTTTGATCGAAACTCACTAAGAATTTTGTTGAATGTCATTTTTAGAGCTGAATATTTGTATTTATTTCCGTACTAACTTGTTGAAGGCTATGTAATTTCCTTTTGCTTTGATGATTTGTAAATGATGAATGGATGATATCTGTTTTATTTTATTAAAAAATGGTATAAAATTTTCTGTTATATGATACTTAAGTATATCAATCTTCACAATACTGGAACCTGATTGACTTCCTAGTGACCACAAAAAAGTGTAAACTTATATGACGCTTCTGTGGCCATTATTAAAATTCAATTGAAAATAGGTAATGTCCCACTCAAGTGTTTCAGTCAGAACCACTACTGGTGCTGAGATATGTGCTTTCACACACACTCCGATTTCACGTCGACGCAACACATCAAGTATGTCCTCCGATTGGCCGATTATTAGGTACGCCATCCCAATCAGTCAATCGCTGTTTACACACTTCCCGATACCACAATCAGAATGTCCTGAGAATCAGCTCAGAATAATTGGGGAACATTCTGTCTCTGGGTGTTGTGTAGACGAGAAATCGGTGAGTGGAGTGTGATAACGCCCAATGGGAAACATTGTGGGTATTGTGTTGGCGAGAAATGTGTGTGTGTGTGAAAACGGTCATTGAAAAATCGTAATCTACATATCCAGGCAAACCTCCCCGGCTAAAGATCTCGCTATCAACTAATATTGAGTTATTGACAAAACTTATTTATAGCTGAATCCCAAGATAAGATGTCAGCAAAGAACCACAGTTTGAAATATTTGCCACTGACAGTTTTTATTATGTATCTGTTGATTTGTCAATAGTTATCGGTAGAGAACGCCACAATCACGGAGTTCAAACTAAGAACTCACTACTTTCGTTCAATTGAGAGTGATCTAATTTTTGCTTGTTTTCAGTTGATAGCAGATTATCCCGATACGCCTATGACAAAACTCTACGGAGCTCAACATTTGCTGCGGTTGTTTGGTAACTATAATTTTCATTAGTTAGTTGGTTATAGTCAATCTTATTTTCAATCATGATCTTATAAGAGTCTCTTCCTCCTACTCCTCCCCCTCCTTTTCTACCACCTTCTCTTCCCAATTCCCTCTTTTTCTCCTCCTATTTATATTCACGACCTCTTCTACCCCTGCTCTACCCCTTTATCTTCCTCCTCCTTCACAAAATATCCTACCTCTTGACCTTGTGGGTGACCTTGAGTTTAGCCTTGACTTTGTGGGTTGACCTTGAGGTTAACCGCGACCTTGTAGGTTGCATTCGCGTTATAAAGTTAACACCTGATTAACATTGGTGTTGCTATCCTTTTCTATCATTAGACAAAGCAAGTAGTTCCATCCTTTTGTACCTCCGCAACCTTGCCACATTGTTTTTGGTCCATGTAGAAATATATTTAATTACCAAAATATTCAATATCGGTTAGGAAAATTAATTATTAAATCATTGAAAACTGTATTCTCTTGACAGATAAGTTGTAGTTGATTATTATTAACAAGAATTAACTATTATTAATATTATATTGGATATACTGGGAGTGCTATCCACTATAGAAGGCGGTGGTAACGCAGAGAGTCGACAACCCTGTCGGCCTATCTTTTCCACTGACTTTATAACGTGAATCTTTCTGTAGTTAAGATTCATCAAAACGACTAGAATAAACGACTATAAAATGTATTGATAACAGCTATAGATAGTTCAGTGACGAGAGAAAGGTAGAATTTTCAGCGCAGTGCGGGAGATTGGGTGCATACGCTCTGTTTCGTTCTGACAAACTCTTGATTAGCCGATATTGTTCTCGTGACATCTAAGCCCTCCCTAAGACATAATCTATAACATGAGCTACAAATTAAAATTATTATTATTATTGAATAAATAAGTTGAGTGGAGGAAATAGCTATTTGTGCAACACGTATACAAATGCCATCTTCGCCAAATGTGATAGAATATCCTTATTTGGCGTTTTTCATGGCCAACCCAATCAGCCAATCGTAGAGCTTCCTGCAATGCCGATTTTGAAAACGCCGCCTGGAAGTGCCTGAAAACGCCTTATATGGTGTCGCCCTAATGGTCTTCGTAAGACCATCTACAGAGATTGGCAAGATGTTTGCACATTTTCTACCATCCCACTCATTATTCAATAAATACTCTCATTAATTACCGATGTGTGAGCTTTCCAATATCACTAGCCAATTACAACTAATGAAATTAATTAATAGAGTGGATTTTTTCAGTGAAACTTGGAGGTGTGCTAGCTTACACCGCCTTGGATGAGAAGTCTGTGCAGATACTTCTGGCCAATTTTCAGCAATTTCTTAGGTAAGTTCAGAATCAGTTTTCTCTACAAAGAAATTATTACAATTAATAATAATTATTGATAATTTATATTGTATAATACAGTATAAGCCAAAATAAACAGTACTGAAATGGTAATACTAACTTAATTTTACGTATAAATTTTAACAACACATACAAGTCAAAGGAAGCAAAATCGGTTAAACACGGGTAATAACATGTTCAATTTGAGGCAACACTCGTACCGTTCTTGTAGGTTTTGCACCATTTTTATGAATAGGGGTTGTTACATTATCCTAATACACATGGTCATTTTTTCTTTGAGTTGAACGATGGTAGATGGTGGGTCCTCACGGAAGATGTTTTCTTTCAACATTCCCCACACGTAGGCGTCCGGTGTTGTAAGATCATTAAAGTATTGCTCATATTCAGTTTAAGAGAAGCTCGCATTAGGCTTATTTTCGGTGACTGTAACACTTGCTGCACCACTCTTGCGTGGTTTTCATTTGTACAGACCGTAGTTGGGTGACCTGAAAAGCACTTTCGCTGTGTCAAAACCTGACCTGTTCTTAGAAAATTTTCAACAACACTAAGAATCACAGCATTACTATAGTGAGGTCTAGATTATAATGGCAGTGTAGGCTACGATTGACAATACTGTTGCTGTCCTTTTCTATCATACAACAAAACAGATAGCACTATCTCTCTCTCGCTTTGCAATGTTGTCTATTTGCCAGAATATTTTATATTTACTTTTGACAGTGGCTGTACAAAACTGAACAAACCATATTCTCAGCCGCCATTTTTTTTTCTTCATTCTATCAAAATACTTGAGTACACAAGTCGTATAATTGATTTAAAATGTATTTTTGAAACAATGAAATAATTTATTTTTAACATTATCTTATGAGAAACACTAATTAAAATACCTGAAATGACATTTTAAAAGTTGATAACTAACCATCCTAGATCTCATCCATGCTTAAGTTAGCCTACCCATATAGGTTAGACCTACTCGTACCGGTATAAATAATATTAAAAAGTTATTTCAGAATTTATCAATTGAAATTACTTATTTTTTAATAGGATTTCTATTTTTCTATCATTTTAAAGGAAATTGGAATAGAATATCCACCAAATAACTCAATTTCAGTTTTTTAGAAATTCAGATTGTTGTATCACAGCTTTTTAAATTAGCCGCCATTTCAGGTTTGTATAAAAATAAAATCTGATCTCAGTCATGAAAGCAAATTTTTGAATCAAATTATGAAAAAAATATATTTTATTGATCAATTTGACATTAAATTGTTTATTTTATCAAGGAAATGATAATTATTATTAGATTAAATTTAATGGGATGAATTGAGTAACAGCTGTGTACAGTCAGTGGCAAAATGGAGAGACTTGGCAACGTTTTTCTCCTATCTTTCTTCACTGTCATTATAACGTGGACCTCACTATAGGTGGGTTTTTGTGGAAATGTTCCTGAAAACGTAAAGCAGTGTGTGACAAGCTTGGACCACCCGCACGTCCATTTCCGTAATAATGCTCTACGATTAAAGTTTTTTCTGCAGTTATTAGCACCATGTCAACCACAACTAACCTCAAATAAGAAAGAAGTGATGAACGCGAAGCCGTGGCAACAATCACCAATTGAATCAGCTGATCGAGAAGGCAACTACAGCTGATTCAGTTTCAGTGCTGTTTATTTTGGCTGATACGGTATAAGGTTTTAATATCGGGGCACCGAGCTTCACTAAACCGAACACAATTCTTTAAAATGATTGGGGAAGGACTTACAGACACAGCCCAAAACTCTTTTTTCACCGAATTTTGATTTATACACTAAATATTTCAAATAGTAGGTTATCTTCCATAAACTTGAAGACAGGTCGAATTTTCAGTGCAAATATTTGAAAACAAAAGTTCTAATTCAGATTGTTCACAAACCAAATTTAATAACACTCACCAATCACTTAAAACTGTAAAATAATGAATAACTTTGAAAATTATGATATACTCCAATATTTAGAATTATATACCATGTCATGTCAACAAATAATCAGATTATTTTGATCGTCGATAAAAATTTCTCTCGTGAGATAAGCTGATTGATTTCAAATCGTTTAACAGCTGAACATAATTCTGTCTCTCTTCCACACAGGCACTCGCATCTTCTGTTATCGACAGACGACGAAATTATCATCTGTTTTTCCAAGGATGAATAATTATTATCCTTTTCATGTCCTTCAGCGTGTTTTCCCAGGGATGATACCTAGTGCAATCAAACTTTTATATCGTAAACCAACTATGTTCCAAATTTCATGTAAATCGTTAGAGCCGTTTTCGAGATCCGTTGATCCGTTAGACATAAATAAACAGATATGAAAATAACCACATAAATATAAAAATATATACAGAAATTGCTTGCTTAATAGAATAGGATAGATAAGTTTTCGGAGACCCGAGCTTCGCTCTGGAGTACAAAAGCATACAAATTTTATATAGAATTTTTTAGTTCATAGAATAATATACTATGTTTGCTACAATATTTGTTGATCTACCATTTACTAATCTACACTAATAGCATCTAGTTACTATTTTGGTGTTTTTAGAGTGAAAATTTAGCCCAACATTCACAACTATATGATGAAGTTTTCACTTGAGAATCACTTCTAATTCTACTATCCAAAAAAGTAATGTTATTCAAACAATATGAACACTGGAAATTGTCATTGCTAATACTGTGTCTCATCACTTTATAAACAAAATACTACACATGCAAAGGGCAAAGGCTAACCAGCAGCTGTGTGCATTCGCTAAAAAAGGTTTTAGTGTTGAAGAATTTTAAGGCGAATTCAACTATTTGATGAATTTGGAAACATCACAAAAATATGTTTCTATTTTGAATATGATTATTATTTTTGATTAATTATAATTAATTTCACCTTTCAAACCCTCAAAGTTTCTTCCTCGTTTGGGTCGTGTTTATATTTTACAGTTTGTCTGTACGTCAGCTTGTTAATTTCGGGGATGAGATATTTTGATTTTCCACAGAAAATCATTTTTATATCCAAAAACGACGAAAATCTCAGCTATTTTTCCAAGACTGAATAATGTCGTTCAGCGTGTTTTCCTAGGGATGAGACCATGTGCAATCGAATTTTTATATCATAAACCTACTATGCTCCAAATTTCGTGAGAATCGTTAGAACCGTTTTCGAGATCCGGTAACATACAGACATATAAAAAAAAAGATATAAACGAAAATATAGACATACAAACATATAAACAGAAATTGCTCGTTTAATAGTATAGGATACAAAATTAAAAAGGAAACGCTTTATCAATCATATAGTTAACAAGTTTAACCAATTCAAGCTTTCAATAAAGAAGTTCAAAAGTTTGAAATTAGAAGTAGTTGTTTTTATCAGATTAGAGATTATTCAAATTGAATGAAAAAGACTAAGAAATTGTAAAAAACCAAAGATTTATTGATACTACTTAGAAAGACCGGTTTCGGTTATTACAAACCGGTTATTTCGAAACCGGTCTTTCTAAGTATCAATAAATCTGTGGTTTTTTGACAATTTCTTAGTCTTTTTCATTCAATTTATTTCGAAACCGGTCTTTCTTAGTATAAATAAATCTGTGGTTTTTTTTGACAATTTCTTAGTCTTTTTCTTTCAATATGAATAATTACCACAATATCAACTTCTCAACTACACAAAAAAAACAACTATTAAAATGATTGAAATAGCTTATGAATAGCTTCAGTGGTTTCTATTCAACTAATCCTTACAGATTAACATCAATATCACACTACAGGTGTAAAGTATGTTCACTACTAACTTTCAACATTCCTTCTCATCAATGCTTCTTATTCAACCAATGCTAACAGAGTAAAGTTCATCAAATTATAAAGTACATGTCCGGATGCACAAATGCCTTTTAGATTTTAATCATGATTAAATAATCATTTTTATGATTAATCCAACGATAACCAATCAGTAAAGACCTTTTCGAGAAGAAGGTTTCTCTGATTGGTTCTCGAAGCATTTAATCACGATTTAAATTTAACAGGTTCTTGTGCAACCGGGGCAAAGACTTGTATGCTTGATAGTTGTAGTTGAACTCTAGTTTAACTTAATCCACGTTTGAATCAAAGTATGGTGGCATTTATTATATAATAATGTATCACATTCTGAAATCAAACCACCAGCTTATCCAGTTATGTTTAAACTTTAAAACCAAATTTGTTTTTGAAAGTGCTGACGAATCATATAACCTCTTTTGGACTAATTTTCAATCAAATTTGGGAATGAAATAGTAAGGGATAAAAGCCCGTTTTTCCATTTCCAATCATTTTATAATTATGTGTTTTTGTATCTGTTGAATAAATAAATAAATAAAACGGGTCTTGAGTCAGCAATTATGATAGTGATCTATAACTGGGTAAAAAGTTTTTAAAATACCTCAACATTTTGAAGTTTTTTTTAGTGCTGATAAAGTGCAATATTTTTATTAATTCTGTTTCTAATCCAACTAAACTCAAAATTTTTGGACTGAAATAAACTAAAGTTAAGACTGAAATAATTTATAAATTGAAAACTAGTCCATCTATCAAAATTCTGTTATATGTTGGGATTCAGCTTATAGGCTGAAATTGTGATATTCACTTCATACTGTCAGCGGTTTTTGAATGGAAACCATTGATGTTATTCATTGGGAATGATGATAGCTTGAAATGAGTCTTTAGAAAAATTCACTTTGAAATGTGATAATGTCAACTTTGATTGAAATGTTGATCAAAATGGTTGAATGGGAAGAATTTATTTTATTATTTACTAGTAGGTAACCCGTGCTTCGCAAGGGTGTATTTTAAAACTGCAAAATGAAAACATGACGTAATAAAAAATTTGAAATTTGAAAATAGGCCTACAGTATAACCATCCTCAGTTAATGAAGAATCTTTATGCAAAATTTCAAATCAATCAGTCCAGTAGTTAAGACATGATGATGTGTCAAACATAATTTTCCTACATCACGAATGTTACAAACGAAGGCCAATGATAGGCCTACAGCATGAAGACTATGTCCATTTCATTTGTACTGGTGGCAAAATTTTACATTAAAAATAATTATTAGATAAAATCCAAGGTCAATTGTAATGAAAACAAATTCCTTCAAAAAATAATTGATAATAATACGTTTCGAGGGAAAAAATTAACAAAAAAAATTGGGAATCATCGGGATTCGAACCCCAGGAACCATCGCTCCGTATGCTAGCTTTTAACCGTTTTGCTACACTGCTGTTCGAAAATGTTGGTCTTGTAACAGCATTATAAACCTCCTCATAAAAAACACACTTTGGGCTATGGAACTTCATGTACGGTAGCATAGATGAATTTGAACATTAATTCTGAAAAATCTAGAAGGAAAATTGAAATTTGGGCTTCCAGGTGCACGACATTGATATTTTTAGAATCTATGTTAAAAATTTGGAGATCTAAATCATTCCCGTTTTTCCGGTATGCAATCCACAAGTTGACATGTTTTGATGCGAACAAACGAACAAACACAACCCTACTCTCTCTTATTATATAGATAAGGAATGCTGATAGTTTCAACTTAATCTTACTATAATGCTATTTTTGAAATTTGTATTATTATATCAATAAACTAAAATTAATTATTAATTGAACCAATCTCCATATATGCATCGTCATAAGTGCATGTACTGTACAACTGAATTAATTTAATTTGTAAATTCAGTTTGAATGAAAACGCGTTTTTTAATCTTGAATTTGGTTTTCTATTTATAGGTTCCTTCATAAGAACGCAAGCACATACTTCAATCTACAGTGTTATTCAACCACATGGTGTGATAATCAAAAGAAAAGTTAACTATAAAACTAATGATTGATTCAACCAACAAATCAGTTAACTGGAAAACTGATGCATTAATGTTAATACTACAAAACAATCTATTTTTACCTGATAATCAGTGGACTTAACTGGGAAATACAGTCAAGTTAATTAGTGAATTAGACAAATAAACTATCACACTAGTTAACCAGGTAAATCACATGAAGTAACTTTCTTGTTTACTTGAGCAATAAATCTCCTTGAAAAACAAATGAAAGAACTATCTGACAAATTATATAAGTGTTGTTGATAATTATTATGCTTAATGCTCAGTATCAATAATACTATATTATCAATATGTTGATAAATCCATTATGTGTGATAATAATATTGTGCCAGGCACACTAAATAAAACTATTTTTTGTTGAAAAAATATATAAAAATTGGGGGAAACTTTGTTACCTAATGAGTTGAGACAAAAGTGCAATGCATCTAAGAAATTACTTTGAAAAAGTAACATGTGATTTGTAAAATGTGATTGGATAAGGGAATATTATATTTTTAATGTTTATTTTGACTATTGAGTGGATTATTATTTTTTTTTAATATACTGTAACTTATAAGCCTATGTATTTACTGTACTATAATATTAGTCTGTATGTACAGTAGTAAGTTGAGACTTGAGCTTCCAGTCGACGAAATGTATGTATGAAATTTATCAAGTCTATATATAAATAAGTTTATATATTACCATAATAAGTTGAAGTTGCGACTTTTTCATGCAAGCCCATTCGACTGCGACTCTTTCATTATTATATTGTCTCTTAGCCTTCTCACAGTCACCAATCTTGGGTTATCCACCTATATCCATTTTTAGACTCAGCATCTTCTTTTTCATATGTTCTTCTGCATGTGAGTCCCCATTTTTGTAGAATTCGTACGGTGGATGTCTTAATCGCTTCGATTGCCAGGCCGCTCTGACTTTACTTAGGACAATTATTAGTTTTTCAAGTCTAGGAAGTCCTAGACCGCCATCTCTTTTTCTGGTGTAGATTAATCCATCGGTGTTCCTGTGAAGGTGTAAGACTTCCTCGACTAATGTTCTTAACCTAATATCAGCTTTTCGCAAGGAAGATTGGTTTACTTCTCCTATAGCAAGAGCATGGTAAAATCTAGGGGAAATGTAGGTGGAGAATTAGTTATTTGTATATCTAGAGTGAAAAATGCCACTTTTTCTCACCGAGGGAAAAGATTTATGCCCGAGGCTTCGCCTCGGGCAACAATTTCCCTGAGGGAGAAAAAGTATTTTTCACTCGTGATATACACAAAATTTTTCCTCTATCTACATTTTTATAAAAACTGCAAATAAAATAATTTGTAAAAACTTACGTGATTGGTAACAATGTATTACAACATAACCTAAAAAGTAAACAGCTGGAAGTAATCACAATAATTCACCGCCGACTGTGCTATCTGTCGACTAAAGTTGTAAACAACAATGGCCGACTCATAACTACATGTTCGCGTTCCAAATTTGATTAGTTGATGGGAAATATTTGTTGGCTGGTATTTTGAATAACATGGAAGATGAAAAAAATATTTCTAAATTTTTATAGTATACTAATATGAAGTATGTGAAAAGTGTGTAATTTTAACATACAAACATATATTTCATTCATGCTAATCAAATTCATGGTTGAGGTATTTAATTTAGTTGGCTAAATACTTCCTCGTCTGAGCTTAGACTTTCTAACCTATTTCCAATGAAAGTTTTCACATATATTTCATTCATGCTAATCAAATTCATGGTTGAGGTATTCAATTTAGTTGGCTCAATACTTCCTCGTCTGAGCTTAGACTTTCTAACCTATTTCCAATGAAAGTTTGTCACTCGATATTATTATTATTATTAATGAAAGTTTTTAAAATAGAGATGCTTCCCATGTTATTTAAATGGAGTTACTTTTCCTCCCAAGGGAGTTTTTCTGTTTTTTAGTACCGGGAGCGGAAAAGTGACACTTTAGTATTATGTTCCAGGGAGTAAAGTAAGTACTTTAGACATTAGGTGGAGGAAAAATTATATTTTCTGCCTCGGTTTTAGTTTTAGTCGCTGTACTCGTTCAAGGTAGTACTCTCAAGCAGTTCATCTACATTGGCCTCCGTCGACATCCCCTGAGCAAGTGTCAACTTCACCTCAAGATACGAGAAGCATTCATCGGCTTGATACGACTCTAGGACTGTACCACACATCATCCTAATATTCATCCTATCAATGTAGTTTTGTTTCTTGTAAGACTTCAGGCTGAAGGTTCGGCATTTTGCATTGTTGAAAGCAAGTCCCAACATGCTCATGTATTTTTCCACCTTATGCATTTGAGTCCATAGCTTACTTTCGTCGCTGATGATGTCGTCCGCGTACCCCAATGCTCCCTCCACATCGCCATCAGCCATATCAAAGACGACATCAATGACGATGTTAAGAATAAAAATAAGAATGTTTTTATTCCTCTGAGCACATAAAATTTGGCAATTGGAAATGTCAATAATACAATATAATACTAATTATAATGAAATACATTGGTCCAATCATACAATTACTATAAAATAACATGGAAATACATGTGTACAAGTATAAAATGTAGTGATATTATATATACATACACAGCCCATAGGCAACTTGGTCAGCCTTGTCAAAATAAAAAAATCTATAAGCTCAATATTCTAGACAACAGAGTTGAAAAATTTGAAAAAGTTTTCCATTCTCACGTGGAAGAAGTCATCAAAATAATATAGAGGGTTTTGCAGAAGAACGCCCTCCAGTTCAGATTTAAATTTGGACCCCTGCAAAACCCTCGCCGAGCATGGCAGCACATTAAAAAGCTCAAGGGAAATGTGTTTTGGACTTTTTAAAATCTTCCCCAACCGAGAATATGGAACATCAATTTCATATATATGTTTCTTGTATTATAACTGTGCTCTTCATCTCTGCAAAGGAAGCTGTCTATTCTCCTCTTCACACTCATTAAAAACCCTAAATGCTACCATGCTATACACCGTCATAATTTTCTCCTTAATGAAGAGAGGCTCACAATGTTCAAGATAAGCGACACCGGAGATTATCCTGATAGCTTTCTTTTGTAAAAGGAGTACCCTTTGGACATCTGGAACACAGCCCCACAGTTCCAGACCGTAGGCAAATACACTCTGAAAAAATCTGGTGTGGTACATTCACACAACTTTCCTTGCTCATTGATCTATAAACCTCATTAACGAGGATAATTTAGGGAATAACATTATGCCGATTGGCGGCTAAATAATTTTATTAAAACTACGATTATACTATTGTTATTGTTTTCAGAGTACATTTTCCTTTGTTTGAAATATGAAATTTGAGGATTTTTAAAAGTTGTCAAAACAGCTGTTCTACAAATAAAATATCGACGTGTGTTCTTTTGAATAAATTGCTCTACCTACCTACCTCACGCACGAGAAGGAGGTTACAAAGTAAATTTCTCAAGGATGGGGTAGACCCCCTGTTAATTTCTCAGGGAGGAGACTCATGCCAGCTAATAGAGCTGATACATAACTATTCAGGGTATTAATTTGAAAAAAAATCGGTCAAGTCATTTTTGAGAAAATCGTGATAGAAATTTAACAAAATTCATTCTTCTCAGGAATATTACGGAGCTCCTATAATTTTCCTAGAAATGAGACTCATTTCAGTTGATAGGGCTTATAAATAGCTATCTAGGGTATAAATTTGAAGAAAATCGTTAGAGCCGTTTTCGAGAAAACCGTGAAAAACATGGTTTTTTAGTAATTATCCGCCATTTTTCCCGCCATTTTGAATAGAATTTTATTGAATTTCTTATTGTCGGATCCTCATGGTATAAGGACCTTAAGTTTAAAATTTCAAGTCAATCGGTTAATTAGGAATGGAGTTATCGTGTTCAAAGACACACACACACACACACACACACACACACACACACACACACACAGACCAACACCCAAAAATCATTTTTTTGGACTCAGGGGACCTTGAAACGTATAGAAAACATGAAATTAGGGTACCTTAAATTTTTTTGGAAAGCGATATTTTCCTTACCTATGGTAATAGGGCAAGGAAAGTAAAAACGCAAAGTAACATGACCTCAGGTACTTTTTGGGGACTGATTCCTTGAGACTACGAAGCAAGTATATAGATCTGGAGAGTTTAGAACATACACTATGTATGGTAGATGTTGAAGAGCAGAGCAGACAGGGGACCACCCTGCTCCACACCTCTGACCTGTGGCAGCTCTCGACCATCCACATCCATCATATATATCTCTCATGATCTCAATCAGTGCATCTGGTAATCCCTTTCACTCAAGTGCACTCAATATTATATTGTGAGCAACTGCGTCGAAGGCCTTCTTCATATCGAGGACAGATCCACATAATGGTTTTCCTCTCCGTCCATAACGTAGGGCGCTGTCCAAGCTCGCACATCAGTTCATCTGGCATTCTTGTCCGGGTTGGAAGCCCCTTTGTCTAATGTTCAGGTCTGAGAAGCGTCTCATTCTTCTCTCCAGCAATCCTGCATATATTCTATAGATCATTGAGCCTATTGTCAATGGTCTCCATGAATCAGGTTTTGACAAGTCCTTTTCAGGCTTTGGAATGAAAATTGTCCTATTTTTCTTCCATATCCCTGGTATATGTCCACTCACTGTAACAACTGTGAAGAGTTTAGCTAGGAGCACAACAACTCCTCTATTTTCAACAGTGTTCAACAATGTTCTTGTGACATTGTCAGGTCCAGGAGCTCTACCTTTTTCATTTTCCTGATCCTAACAATGATCTCTTTTGACGTCATTATGGTTAGCACATCAGCAGCTTCATGTGTCAGATTGTTATTCTTGTAGGATGTAGCCCATTGATATCCCCTGTACATGCCCCATATCTTCTATTGGCGTATATCTTTATCTTCATTCGCTGAGGAATCGCTCAATGTTTTCATGTTGTTCTCTACAACTATTTCAGCCAATTTCCTTGGGTTTCTCCGAAACATATAATGCGTTCTTGCATATTCCTGCCTCTGCATTGTCCCTGAACTGTTGCTTCTGTTTACTATTTGTCTTTTCAGGTTTACCTGCTCGCAAGGTATTCTTTCATCCTTCATGAGTTCAAGGACTTTGTCAGTCAGATTCTCAATTCTCTCAATAGAGATACCACTCCCTTTCTCCAACACAGCCAAGATCTTATCTGCACCCGATATCTAGTCATCTATCTCCTGCTTATAACCTCTACCAGTCATTTTGGAGCCATCTTTATCTTATTAATTTATTTATTTATTCGTGGACAGAATCATAAATCATATAAATATGATTAGGAAGGAACAACAGGCTTGGCCCAAATCTATTCCATTCCCAAATTTTGATAAATATAATTAAAATGTTCAAAAAATAGGTAAAAAATACTGTAAAATGTTCATGTTCAATTTTCGTCCAAAAATATATATAAGCTAAAAATTTTGAATGTAGAGAAATTCAAACACCAGACTATATTTAAATACAACACTTAATTATCACTTCACATTGAATTAATCAAGTTATTTTATAAAATGTTGAACGCAAAAATACACACAACTTCTCTCACTAAGCACAGCTGTAATCTTCCATGTAGATTTGACACGACACATCATTCTTTTGGAATCTATGAAATCAGTCTTAGACATTTGCGACTTTTTCATGCGGCTGAACCATTCAAATAATTCTGCTGGTTTAAAGTGAATTTCTCTACAGGAAACTGACTTCAAACTGGCAGTATTCCTTTTATAATAACATCAATGCTCCCCATTCAACCAATGCTGACAATGAAATATGACAACACGACACCAGCTAACATCAGCAGTATTGTCACATGGGACAGTCGCCATTTCACACAATCTGGCAACGCCGATTTTTGTCACCTGCAAACTCAGGTCTCAACTTATTTTATTGTAGTGAGTAAGTTAAATTTCACTATAGTGAGAGTGGTCAGCTTGTGTCATGTACACACAGATTTAACTCAAGGTCCAAATCCTAAGCATCGACTCTCAGTGGCGTATCCAGAAGAAAATTTCGGGGGGGGGATCATAACATTGGAGTATAAAGCACCTAAACTTTGAGGGACACACCGGGGGGTGTGAGGGGTATTCCATACCCCCCCACCAAAGGGTGGTGGTCCGGGGGTCCTCCCCCGGAAAATTTTGAAAATATACCTTCAATTTGGTGCGGTTTTACGCAATTTCCACTCGAAAACAAACATTCCATTCAAGTTTTTTTTGGTGATCAGTACACCACTTATTATTTCGATTTTCCCTTGAAAATGTCATAGGTCTATGGGTTTTTGATTAAATAACAAATAGAATGGAATGTAGTAGTATTTTATTAGTCATTCAATTGTTAACAAAAAGTGATTTTGTAGAAGGCCTACCGGTACTCATATTAGATAACATGCTAGAATGCTTAAATTTTGGCTCCAATATAGCACTATTTCAACCAACTGTATAGGCTTAGTTGATTTACAGCCCACTTGATTAACCATTTTCAAATTCACTTGAGTGTTCAAACTTACATTGTTTTGGGGGGGGGGAATAAAACATTTTTTTCCAACTATAAGGGGGATGTGTCCCTCCTGTATACGGTAGAAACTACGCCCGTTCATCATAACTTTGACATTTTCGGGGGTACTCTCTAGAAGAAGATGCTGGTGCTTTGTTTAAGGATATGCATGCAACTGAATACACTATATCCAACTAGAACAATATAAGCTATATTGAATTTCTTCATAATAATAGATGGTAAAAAGTGAAGTAACTTTGAAGTGCTCTCTGTAGTTTCTCTATATTCTGCTATGTAGTCCCTAAGCACTAGACCACTCATTGTCTATAATAAAATAGCTCATTATTATTATCATTGCCATTGCAGTGCTATTATCTGATCCCTCATATTATATTTCTCGACTTACATAGTACAATATAACGAAAATATGGCATTAGATGCTAATTTTTGTGGCTGATCCAGCCACAAAAAAATCCATGTTCCATTTCGGGGGGGGGGGGATACATCCCCATATCTCATCCTGGATACGCTACTGACGACTCTAAATTAAAATTTTGAGATTCACTCCAAATTGTCAGAATTTATTTGAATGAAGAACATTTTTGTTTTTTATTATGAATGCTGACTGGTTGAAGTGAATCTAAAAATAGTAGACCTAATTATAATATTATATTGTGGTCGTTGAATAGCTATATTGTGTGTGAAACCGCACCATAGTAAACTCTGCTGATGATGGTTGAGTGACGACAATATGGCTGCTCTCATACTCACCGACCTCTGAATAATTGTCCTCTGATTAGTTTACTCGTGAGCCTCCTCGGCTGAACAATCTGATTTTCGGCTGTAAATCCACAATTTGTAATTATAATATGTGAATCAATGTAGCTATATAGTTTACTCAACGGGAAAATAAGTCTGGATAAAAATTTAAGACTGACAGCTTAAATCAAGTGTCCGGCGCTTAAAGGACAGATAGGCCCGGTTGTAAAAAAGCCGGTTAAATTTTAACCGTGATTAATTTCACAAGAACCAATCAGAGAAGGCCTTTTTGATAAGACTGCTTCTCTGATTGGTTCTTGTGGATTTAATTGTGATTAAAATTTAACCGGTTTTTGTGCATCCGGCACATAGTCTGTTAGATAACTCCCGAAATACAAATCATCATTCATCTGATTCATACATCACTGGACTTTTATTCTTTTGAACTTTCAATCTTATACTGATATATCCTCAAAAAGGACGAAGGAGAGAGTCAATTTCTTTGGCCAATGAATTCGATCTGTATAATATTTCAAAGGATATTAAGTGTTAAAAATTTGAAGTTTATTGATGAAATCAATCGAAAGTTATATCGTTGAACAAAGGGACAACGTCTCGAGGCTCTGGTCATCAGGAAGAACTCACTTCACTCGTTCAATTATCACTAACAGCTGATTCTAAGCCGGTCGGAGGACAATAAATTCTGAGTGTCGGCCGATAAATGTCAATATGGGTAGGCTACTGTGAGATTCACTTGCATTGTCAGCATTTGTTGATGGAGAGGCATTGATGCTATCCATTAGGAATACCAGCAGTTTGAAGTGAATTTCACTAAAGGGAATGCATACTACAACGTAGGCTATAGTTAGTTGGCTGCCCTATCGGTTAAGGCAAAACAGAAAAAATGTACTTGCTATTCCCCTATCACTGCTGGAATTTCAACCGTTTTTCTTGTGTCTGATCCATTTATATAGAATGTAACATATAAATTACTATATTATTTGTTCTATGAATTCTATAACCAATATAATAGCTACGGTATTAATATTGTAATGTGAAGCAGTTTTGGGCTTTAAGCCTCTTCTATCATCTCATATTTGTAATGTACTGAACATTATAAAATTGTAAGGTGTGAATGAAAATTGTAAAATAGCCATAAAAAATATATGGTTATGAGCTTCTCTATAATGAGATACATTTTAAACTGTCGGTTCGGTATTTCTTATAAATATCATCAATGCAACCCACTATAAAGTAAAGTAAATCTGACAGTTGAAACTTGAAAGTGAATTTATCTAGCTCTGTGATATTAATTCGTATGTCAAATCAAATTTATGATTATGTGTTCTGTCTTTGTTGAATAAATAAATACGGTAACTCAAGTGCAATTTACCTGCAAGTCAATTGAGTTGAGTGTTGCATTGAATCAAAAACGAAATATTGTTTATTTAGTTTTGAATAAGTTGTCAGTATTGCATTACTTTGAATTATTTTCTTGTGCATTGTTCTAATTTAAAATGATTTTAGATTTATCGATTCATTGATGTTATTTATAAGGAACTCTGACTGATAAAAGTGAATCTTATTCTATTTTGCTGTGAATTGTTTGAACCATTATCTTTATTACATTACTAGCATGCAACGTGCTTTGCACTGGGTCTAGTAGAATGCAATATCCTTGTGTTCAGGAAACATAAAAAAATATAATAATTATTTTTTATTTTCTTCAAAACTACGAGGATAAAATATAGTCTTGAGAGTTGAAAATTTTTAGCAGAAAATGGGTTTCATATGTCTAGAACACGCAACCTTTGATTCGTCAACCGCTGCCGCTAACAACTAAGCTACGGTGTCAGTTTGAGAAAGCCCTATTTGGTTGCGCTCTTATATACTTATTTAAACGTTGAATCACAAATTGAATATTTGTCTTAATTATTCAAGTAGAATTAATTGATTAATAGGGTCTAGCAATAAAAATGAGCCCATGTCCACCATCTTCAATAAATTCAGAATATTCATGCAAAATTCCATGTTAATCAGTTGGGTCGCCGGAGTTCCGTCTGCCCTGAAAGCCACCACTCACCAACAAATGGTCAGTTTTTACGGACGCCATCAAAATGGAACAGTGAAAGACAAACTGGGTCTATTCATATTTGATTACATCTATCATTTTTTGGCAGCACTGAACCTGTATTCCTCTTAGTTTGTAGTAACATGCCTATAGTGAGGTCCATGTTATAATGACAGTATTTGATCAACTTTGGTTTTGCTATCCTTGTCTATCATTCGACAAAGACGGTGGTACTATCCTTTACTAGGTCCACAACGATGACAATTATGTTGTTTACAGTGTAGAAATATAATTAGTTAATGCAGAGAATCGGCATCGCTATTCTTCTATCTTCATTCACTGCCATTATAACGTGGACCACACTATAGTAAATAGGCAAGTTTGTAGTAAAAGTAAATATGCCTATTAAAAGTGTTTTATAGAAGCTATCATTAGTTTTAGTAATATTCTTAAATTGGAGAATTCCATCATATTCAGGGAATCAATAAATTTATGAAAACATAATGTTAATATATATTTTTCTTAAATCTTCTAGTATCTAACTGTATTGGAAACAAAACTAAGATATTTATAGGCTCAAATCAGAGAAGGTGGTCAATTTGGGTTATCTTTTCTATAGGTTAGTAATTCTAATATTATTAATAATCATCATCAAACGTTGCCTACGTTTGGTCAATAGAATTTTTCGCGTGGATTTCAGTGAGTAAACCAAGCTTGTCGTGTGCGTGAAGCGACCTAGTTTGTCGTCGTCCCAGTTTGACGAAATAGCCTAATTCGTCCCAAATTTTTTGGTTGTGATGGATTTCCTATCCCGTACATGTTTAAGAAGATTCTTTCCTTCATTATATTATTATAGAATAGATTATAGATTAAAAGTTTTCATATTGTATTCTCCCAGTAATAAGTGAATAATGGATTTATTAAAATCAAATTTAATAAAATGTACCAGAATTAAAATGTTTTTTATTTAGACTTATTGATAAAAGGATAAAACCCTCTGAAAACAATACTTCTTTCTCTTCCAAAGCCTTCAAACACTCATCATCCATCCAGTTATTTCTGTTTTCTCTCTTTTCATATCCAACTGTTTCCTGTGTAACCACTGTTAAAGCCTTCTTGAAATTCTCCCACTTTTGCTCGACTGTGTCCTTCTCTTCCTTGGTTCTCTGCTATTTTCTCCATAAGTTTAATTGTATCTTTCCCACGCTTCATTTTCTCTCATATATGTACCTTTTGCTATTAATTGTTTTTTGTTTCACTCCTTGCATAGAAGTGTTAATCAAAAGTATCAAATACGTCATTATGTAAGACAGTATTTGATAATAATTTATGTATGTAAAAAAAAAATATATATATATATATATATATATATATATATATATTCAAATAAATAATTTTATAACGTGGACCTCACTATATATAGTCGAATAAGGTGAACCAGACGGCTAGTCTCACAATATGATAATATTATTTTCTACAAAGCCAAGTATCCCAGTCTGTCAGTCGTTTTTGAGATGTGACACTACACATTGAAATAAAACTGGTGATGAATCAAGCCTGAAAGTCGCTTTGGACTTAATGATGGAAGGAAGTAATTATTTAATAATTACTTATTGATGGAAGGAATACAGGCGAGTGAAGCGAGCCTGCTGATCCTATTTCTGGATGATTGGTCCAGGGGGCAGACTGATAAGGCGAGCGAATTGAGCCTGCTGGCTAGTCAGGTGTAAATTTAAGGTGAAATGAAAACGACATTGTCAGTTCCACATAATTTATGTGGAGAAATTCTACAATATTTCTGTTCATAGTGTAAATTTTGGGCTTGAATTTTACCAGTTATGAGGTTGACATTATTCCCAAGTCCTCATCCCTACCCCTTGTGCATTGGTTGAAAAGTTGCATTTTTCAATTTTTTCAAGAATTATTATCAACTTTTAATTAATACAAGAATTATCAGAGACAAGCCTAAAGTGAGGTCTACGTTATAATTGCAGTAGAGAAAGATGGGAGAACAACGTTGCCGAACTTCGGTCTTGTCAATGCCTTCTATAAACGTTAGCTGATACTCGTTTATTAATGTAATATTAACTGTTTATTCTCGTTTAAAATAACCAATTATATTTTATCAAGCAAGAAATTACATTTTTCAATAATTTTATAATGAATTTTCATAATTGAGATGAAATATTTTGTTAATTAATTATTGATTCGACATTCTTGAAAGTCGATCTGGCAACAGAGCAGAGAGAGAACGAGATAGCGCCATCCACTTTGTTGAATGATAGACAAGGATAGCAATACCTGTGGCAATACCATTGCTTATCAAACACTGGCATTATAACGTGGACCTCACTATACGCTATCTGCTCTCTATGGTATTATTCACTTGTTGATTTTGTTGACTTAAAGTGAGGTAGGTTTGAAATATTATAAACACTGTTAAACAATTTCACACTTGTATTGATAATACAAGATAATACATTGTGTAATAGTAATGTTTGCAGTGAACATGTACAAAAATCTGGTGTGGTACACTCACACAACTTTCCTTGCTCATTGAACTATAAGCATCATTCTTAAGCGAGAATAATTTAGGGGAATAACATAATGACGATTGGCGGCAGCATATTTGAAACTACGATCAGACTACTGTATATGTGTATATTATAATTGTTTTTCAGAGTACTTTTTCCTTATGTGAATTGCGAAATTCGATGACTTTTAAAAGTCGTCAAAACTGCTGTTCTACAGATGAAATATCTGGATTAGGCCTATGTGTTTTTTTCATAAACTGCTGCTCACCTACAGTCCATTTCTCAAGGATGGGGTGGAAGCCCCCCCATAAGTTTCTCAGGAAAAAGACTCATGCCAGTTGATAGAGCTGATAAATAACTATACAGAGTATGAATTAGAAAAAAAAATTGTTAAAGTTTTTGACGTGACAACGTCTTATAAATTGGTTTGCCGGGTGACACTTCAAGAAACTGCGTTACGTTCCCACGTTATGCGCTCACAATGAGAGCGAGTGAGAGCGTTCGTTTCGGTTCATGGTCATCTGGAAAGAGCACGAATAGGAGCAGTGGCGAGCAACACAGCAGCAATCCGGAAGCATTCACCTGGAGAGAGAGTGAAACGGAGCAGTCAACCTGCGCAGGAGCCACAAGCAATCTCCTGCGACTGCGCCTGCTTAGGTGAATAAGTGAATAGGTTATGTTGTAGTAATCACAATAATGCATAATCACATAATCATGCATTATTGAATAGGTTATGTTGTAGTAATCACAATGTTGTGGTTCAGTGCGAGATTCTTTGTATAAATTAATGTTTTAAATATAATTCTTTGTATAAATAAATGTTTTGAATTGTTACTATTATTTCATCCTTCTTCCTACTATATGAATGAATATTCACATTAAAATTATTTTTTGCCACACTTGGATGTAATGAGCTGGTTTACGTGCATCATATAGAGGCCAAAAGTGATTGTTTTCCGACCAGGCCGGTAAAACTTTACGGCCCTAGGGCTGTAAAATGACCTTGAATAACAGCTGATCATGTCCGATCCCACAAAAATCATAGAGAGATAATCTCATAACTACTGTAATAATCTATATAATTATGTATCGTGAATCGCGGTATTATGTCTATAATATATTTTATAAATTACTGTTTCATAATTTGATATTTATTATTGTGTTTTTGATATCAAACAATAGAATACGATGATATCTCCATAGCCTCAACAATATAATGTTGGCTGCATTGTCCATTGTCAGAAAGGTACGTATCGCAAGTATTTAAAAGTGAAGAATCGAATTTGAAATCAAAGTACAATAATTGTATCAATATTTAAAAGTGAGGTAGAGTAATAATTGTTTCTTTTTTATTATCGAATTCCACTTCTTAATGCAATACAATCAACAATAATAATAAGAAAATACAGCAGAGATCTGAAGTTTAAGGTAAGCCTACTGGTGAAACTCAGCCTTGACTGAAAAATTCCTAGTAATTTTTCCGTAATTCATTATTAAAACTTTTAGATAATTTTTCTTCAATATTAAACAATATAGAGAAAACATTAGGCTCACTCAAGATTGAATCTTCGAATGTTTTCTCTATGATTTAACTATTTTCAGAGCAATATTTTGTTGTGAAAATGCTGGCACACCGGCTTCAAATTTGCCGCTATACACTATATTATAGTAGCCTACACACGTTACCTGACTTAATTCAGAGTGAAAATTTTATTGTGAGACAGATAATAATATCAATTTTAATAATATAAGTCACGAGCCAAAGTCTGTTGTACACTTTTTAGGAGTATGCTAAGTGTTATCAGTCAGGCCCCTACGTTCAACAATACGCAATGGCCGAGAGTGTATAGGCGTAATAGCTTACATCAGAACTCAAAGCTCAGTGAATAACAAACATGATCTAGGTTCGAATCTCGGTCAATGACATTTTTTTGTCAATGAATTTCGACTTTTATTAGCTATTTTTTATATTAGTTACCGTAATTTAAATTTCAATCAATTTTTTAGATAAATTTTGAGACAAAACTGTGAAATATGCAATTATATTAATTTTTCATCACATTATTTCAAAATAGTAATGAAAATTCTATTCATCCATCTATCCATGAGATATTGCACTGGGCGCAAAGCGCGAGATATAAGAATTCAAACAATTATTTGAAATATTAATAGTATAAAAATATGGTCACTATTGTAAATTATTAATTAGTAATATTGAAATTAATTGACAGTAAAAGTTGTCATAACCAAGATTCAAACTATCAAAATAGGGTGTTTGAATTTTATTTATTTTTCAATTTCTTATATATGGGAAGTTTTTTTTTGGTGTGGCAAAAAATAGCATTCGCAACCCAGGCAAAAATGTTTTTCCGGCTCTCGAATGCTTCAAGTTCTCGACTTCGTCTCGAACTTGAAAACCGCGATCTCGAGCCGGAAAACGTACATTTTCGACCCTAGGTGCGAAATATACTATTACCACTCAAGTCGTTGTCACGTAAAACTTTTGCCCGTAAAACTTTACAGGCAACCATGCAATTTTTTTTCGAGAAAAACATTGTTTTTTTTTAGTCATTATCCGCCATTTTGAATTGAATTTCTTATTGTCGGATCCTCATCGTATAAGGACCTTAAGTTTAAAATTTTAAGTCAATCGGTTAATTAGGAATGGAGCTATCGTGTTCACAGACATACACACACACACACACACACACACACAACACACACACACACACACACACACCAACAACCAAAAATAATGTTTTTGGACTCGGGGGACCTTGAAACATATAGAAAACTTGAAAAAGGGTATCATAATTTTTATGGGAAAGCAATACTTTCCTTACCTATGGTAATGGGGCAAGGAAAGTAAAAATAAGGGTACCTCAATTTTTTTTTTGGGAAAGCAATACTTTCCCTTACCTATGGTAATAGGGCAAGGAAAATAAAAATGCGGGGCATAAAATTTGATTTTGCCCGCTTTTTAGTCGTGCCTAGTGGCTATTAGTAGAACTATCATTCAATACAGAGCGCATGAGCTATATTATGTGCTGTGTTCGAGTAGTGTCAAGTAAAGTCTATTAATTTGTAGGTTATATTGTTATTAGTCGCCTCGCCACTACGCCGTTCTATGCAAATTCAATCTTTTATGGTGAAATGGCCGGTGTACGAGTGTATAGATTAGGTTACCAGTTCAGTAGAATTCTTTTATTTAAAGACTTGAAGTGTATTAGGCTAAAGTCACCAATTTATGCTACTAATAATTATTTCAAACAGGAACATTCGTTTGCTTCATATAGGTTACCTTTGAATGTATGCTGCAGGCATTACCGTGAGTACATTTATATTATTTCAGTAATAATATGCTAGGTACGTAAGTTATTTTGAAGATGTTTGGGATTTTTATTATTCATAAACCAAATGAGGTAGCTCTTTAATTATTTGAAAACTTAAACTAGGCTAGCCTATTTCCATTGCGGCTTATTTCATGGTAGCTTACCGCCATCATTTTTTTTAGAATACTAGAATGATTTATGATAAAATTTATTTTTTCCATTTGGCTCCAAAACACAGTCTAATTTATGATATATAATATATTATATCAGGGGTCTCCAACCTTTTTTATCTAAGGGCCACATTGTCAATTCTTGGAGGCTTAGAGGGCCAATAACAAGGATGTACATGAAATTTGACTTGTGGGGCACACATGACGGGTGATTTGGGGGGTGTAAAATTATTATATTTCCATTAAAATAATATGAGGAGTTTTAAGTAGGTTTAATTAAAACACAGGAAGAAACAAACCAATTCAATTCATTTCAATACAAAGTCCAATTTATTGAGTGTAAAAAGGTCATAAGAAAACTTGAAAAAGCATAAATTTAGCAAGTTAAACAAAATGCTACTAAATTTTTTATAGTAATAAGACAACTTGACAATACACGAGCTCACAGAAAGTTACCAAACTAAAAGAGAATAATTATTTTTAGTGAGAAGATCGCATTTCTTTTCCACTTGAAATGCCCGCCCATTTAGGATCAAACTGTGGTTCCGATCATTAAAATTGTTTTCAAATGTTCATCTGACAAGGAAGATATGTATTTGGAATCAACAAACTTCATTTTTGAAAATGTCTACTCACACTTGTAGGTAGATCCAGAAAGAGAAAACATAGCTTGAGCATGGTTTTTTAATGTTTTTAGAGTCTTTTTCTGGGAGAAACATGTACAGTCCGTGCAGACCATTTGCTAATATCTCACAATGGTTAATCGCTGCTTGTTTACAGCTAATTTTACTCTTATTAAGAAATGGAGTGGCTGGTAAGAGAAGAGTACTGAACTCACAGCTGTTGTCAAAAAAGTGTACAAAAATATATATTTTAAAAAATCTGTAGCAATAACTCTCGGCGGGCCGGACAGAATCTATCCGCGGGCCGGATGTGGCCCGCGGGCCGTAGGTTGGAGAGCCCTGTATTATACTCAATCAGGTTATAGATATTTAATCGTTTATAGTCATAAAATAACTTTTTGATGGTCATAACATGGGTAGGCTACGGTTCAATAGAAATTCTTCCCGGTGGTCGGAACACATTTTAAGCAAGCCATTAACTATCCGATATTATGTCCATCTTGAGATCCATTATTTGACTTCGGATCGTGAATGGGGTTGTAGGCGGGGCGAATGCTGCCAGACGAGTTGGAAAAGACTAGTGAGTGAACTGTTCCCCGACTTGTCCGACCTATTTTGTTAATATATTCTGTGTGGTCATGAAAGTTATTGATCCATTTAAATAGCATTGAAATATTTACTTTTGATTTTGGCTACTTCTTACATTTTTATAGCTGTTTAACCTCAATACCTATTCGTATTTTGTTTATGGCATAATTTATTTAAAAATAAATAGAATTTCATTATCAAATTTCAGAATACCTAATTGGCTAAACATAAACTTAAACCTAATAAACTTCACTCATTTTCATTTCATTAAAAAGTTTGTTATTCTATGGAATAGGCCTATGCATTATAAAGATTATAAAAATTATCTCTTGCTTTCTATAAGAATAATTTTATTTGCTATGCAGGTCCTCTGCATTTCATAAAGATTGATTTTAATTTAAATTTAATAGCTCAAGTATTGAAACTTTATGATTTTTGTTTTACAAGCAGCTTGGACTTCTTCCAGTCCTATCTGAAACAAAACTATGGCCACATCGAGATGGCTGGTTTAGCAGCAGGTAAGGCGCTTTCATGCAATCCTCTTAAAATATAATTTCTATCACATACCGTAATAACGATTAGTGATAGTAGTCACATTGGTATAAATAATTTTACCATATTCTGCTGCTATTTTTTGTAGATACTGTGATAATTTACGCCAAGCTAAAAACTTGGAGCTTTTACATTAGAGTTGTCATTCAAAGTTTTTAACAAATTATGGCAATATGTTAAAATTACAGCAAAATTGCTTTCTCAACTTGTAAAAATCCTCTATCTAACATGATTTTTGTTTTCCATACATTCTAAACACTGAGAAAGTTGCCAACAAAATTTTCCTTCATTACAAGTCCATGCAGACTATGCTTTCTTAGCGAAAATTTTGACAGCTTTTGTTGCTCTACATTGTTTGAGAACAGCAAATTTTTAAAGATAATCAACAACTTTTTTATAGAAGAATCTGTGAAAACTTTGGTGTATAATATGCAGCTTTAAACCCATTGCATTTTGAAAACTTAAACCAAGCTACTCCACAATTGAAAGAAGTCTGTCTTTTCGTCAATACTAAAGAAGATACAGAGAAAAAAATCTCGAAAACCTAGACGAATAAAATGTTTAGGAAAATTTGTAACCTTTAATTTTTCCTAGGATAGTCAGTATTTGATTAACATTGGTGTTGCTATCCTTTTGCCAGATTTTTTACAATGTTGAAATATGATCAATAATTGTTAATTATTAACAAAATTTTCAATCTAATTATGCAAGTGTATTATTTATTGAAAAGTAAATTCACTTGATGAGTACAATAAATTGATTGTTCTAAAGAAGAATGAACAGTTACATAAGATATACTGGTATCAGCTATAAAAGGCAGAGAATCGGCAACGTTGTTCTTCTATATTACTCTACTGCCAATATACGTGACCTCACTATAGACGCGTTTCTTCTATGTTATATGTGATTATAACATAATTTGAGCTACTCTTCCGGTGTAATTTAATCAAGCTTCTGTAAGATTTTGTAGCCAAGCTTGAAGTTTCCTTCAAAAGACAACTTCAAAAAAGTGGCACTGATACAGCCTGTTTGAGAGTGATTTATAACATATTGAAAATTAAGAACTACAATGTATTTTGCAAGCACCACTGTATATAGACTGCACTACTTGTAATTATAACATAATGCTTAGTAGACCTACCTTATGGAAGTCAATCATGTTCACTACTTAATGATGTTTTAATATCATTGTTTTCTTTATGTTACAGAAGTCACCACAGAGGGTCATGTGTGGACTACTGATGCAACAAAAGTGAAATTTATTTGGGATTAAAAGTTAACAGACCGTTGTGCAACCCGGTGATAATCTTGTATTAAAGGAAGTTCTTATGTAGCAAGCACAAGTTATGAAGTTGGTAAAGGCTATTATTATTAATTACATCAGATGACTTTTGTTGCTGCAAGAGTGTCGACCATGTTCATCTACTGAAGCTGCAATGACATCCACTATCTCATAGAATGTTCTATGAGCAGTACTTTGAGAAAAATTATATCTGTCATCAGCAGCTAAGAATGTCTCTGGTTTGCTCAACATCCAAACTGTAAAAAGTATTTTCTCCTCAAGAGGTATTTTTATATTTGCAGGCTGATTAATTCTCCTTCCTATAACTTCTAAGAGCACCTAAAAATGTTGATGTTAATCTTTGTAAAATTGGAATTTAATAAAAAAAAACAAACAATCCACCAATTTTCGATTTGAAATACACCATGTTTGGTTTTTCGTATGGCCTATATCTTACAGTACCTCTATTATATACGCTCATATGGCCGCCGCAAAGTAGACCCACGCTAATCCACGAAAAGCAACCCACGCCGTGGGATGTTTTGTGAACCATTGCTATAGAATTATTCATAATCAATCAGCTGACAAGTGGATTATTCATTGCATGTATTACACAGATGTCTGGAGAAGCCTAGCAATGGTTTACAAAACATCCCACGGCGTGGGTTGCTTTTCATGGATTAGCGTGGGTCTACGTTGTGGCGGGCCTATAGTTGGGTCTAGTCAACTATGACCATCCTATAACTGAAGACGTGATCGATCTATCCAGGAATGCCTGGTCATTGAAATAAATGATAATAATTTGAAATAGTCTACAGCACTGATTTCATCATAAAAATGATATAGTCAATTTCGAATAAAATAACAAACCAGTTACTTGAGATGAGTAACAACTTGAGAGAAATGGTGCAACAACAGAAACTAGTCTCTCAAAATGTTTTTATAAAAATTTGGTTTAGAAAATGTAATGTTGGCTCTATTTCTAAACTCATTTTGGTTCTTTTAAAATGTCAAAAGTAAATCAGTTTTTCTTTCATTTTTATACAATTTAAAAGCAGCCAAAATATATTTGTTGTGAAAATGCTGGCACACCGGCTTCAAATTTGCCGCTATACACTATATTATAGTAGCCTACACACGTTACCTGACTTAATTCAGAGTGAAAATTTTATTGTGAGACAGATAATAATATCAATTTTAATAATATAAGTCACGAGCCAAAGTCTGTTGTACACTTTTTAGGAGTATGCTAAGTGTTATCAGTCAGGCCCCTACGTTCAACAATACGCAATGGCCGAGAGTGTATAGGCGTAATAGCTTACATCAGAACTCAAAGCTCAGTGAATAACAAACATGATCTAGGTTCGAATCTTGGTCAATGACATTTTTTTGTCAATGAATTTCGACTTTTATTAGCTATTTTTTATATTAGTTACCGTAATTTAAATTTCAATCAATTTTTTAGATAAATTTGAGACAAAACTGTGAAATATGCAATTATATTAATTTTTCATCACATTATTTCAAAATAGTAATGAAAATTCTATTCATCCATCTATCTATGAGATATTGCACTGGGCGCAAAGCGCGAGATATAAGAATTCAAACAATTATTTGAAATATTAATAGTATAAAAATATGGTCACTATTGTAAATTATTAATTAGTAATATTGAAATTAATTGACAGTAAAAGTTGTCATAACCAAGATTCAAACTATCAAAATAGGGTGTTTGAATTTTATTTATTTTTCAATTTCTTATATATTGGGAAGTTTTTTTTTGGTGTGGCAAAAAATAGCATTCGCAACCCGGGCAAAAATGTTTTACCGGCTCTCGAATGCTTCAAGTTCTCGACTTCGTCTCGAACTTGAAAACCGCGATCTCGAGCCGGAAAACGCACATTTTCGACCCTAGGTGCGAAATATACTATTACCACTCAAGTCGTTGTCACGTAAAACTTTTGCCCGTAAAACTTTACAGGCAACCATGCAATTTTTTTTTCGAGAAAAACATTGTTTTTTTTTTAGTCATTATCCGCCATTTTGAATTGAATTTCTTATTGTCGGATCCTCATCGTATAAGGACCTCAAGTTTAAAATTTTAAGTCAATCGGTTAATTAGGAATGGAGCTATCGTGTTCACAGACATACACACACACACACACACACACACACACACACACACACACACACACACACACACACACACCAACAACCAAAAATAATGTTTTTGGACTCGGGGGACCTTGAAACATATAGAAAACTTGAAATAAGGGTACCATAATTTTTATGGGAAAGCAATACTTTCCTTACCTATGGTAATAGGGCAAGGAAAGTAAAAATAAGGGTACCTCAATTTTTTTTTTTGGGAAAGCAATACTTTCCTTACCTATGGTAATAGGGCAAGGAAAATAAAAATGCGGGGCATAAAATTTGATTTTGCCCGCTTTTCAGTCGTGCCTAGTGGCTATTAGTAGAACTATCATTCAATACAGAGCGCATGAGCTATATTATGTGCTGTGTTCGAGTAGTGTCAAGTAAAGTCTATTAATTTGTAGGTTATATTGTTATTAGTCGCCTCGCCACTACGCCGTTCTATGCAAATTCAATCTTTTATGGTGAAATGGCCGGTGTACGAGTGTATAGATTAGGTTACCAGTTCAGTAGAATTCTTTTATTTAAAGACTTGAAGTGTATTAGGCTAAAGTCACCAATTTATGCTACTAATAATTATTTCAAACAGGAACATTCGTTTGCTTCATATAGGTTACCTTTGAATGTATGCTGCAGGCATTACCGTGAGTACATTTATATTATTTCAGTAATAATATGCTAGGTACGTAAGTTATTTTGAAGATGTTTGGGATTTTTTATTATTCATAAACCAAATGAGGTAGCTCTTTAATTATTTGAAAACTTAAACTAGGCTAGCCTATTTCCATTGCGGCTTATTTCATGGTAGCTTACCGCCATCATTTTTTTTAGAATACTAGAATGATTTATGATAAAATTTATTTTTTCCATTTTGGCTCCATAACACAGTCTAATTTATGATATATAATATATTATATCAGGGGTCTCCAACCTTTTTTATCTAAGGGCCACATTGTCAATTCTTGGAGGCTTAGAGGGCCAATAACAAGGATGTACATGAAATTTGACTTGTGGGGCACACATGACGGGTGATTTGGGGGGTGTAAAATTATTATATTTCCATTAAAATAATATGAGGAGTTTTAAGTAGGTTTAATTAAAACACAGGAAGAAACAAACCAATTCAATTCATTTCAATACAAAGTCCAATTTATTGAGTGTAAAAAGGTCATAAGAAAACTTGAAAAAGCATAAATTTAGCAAGTTAAACAAAATGCTACTAAATTTTTTATAGTAATAAGACAACTTGACAATACACGAGCTCACAGAAAGTTACCAAACTAAAAGAGAATAATTATTTTTAGTGAGAAGATCGCATTTCTTTTCCACTTGAAATGCCCGCCCATTTAGGATCAAACTGTGGTTCCGATCATTAAAATTGTTTTCAAATGTTCATCTGACAAGGAAGATATGTATTTGGAATCAACAAACTTCATTTTTGAAAATATCTGCTCACACTTGTAGGTAGATCCAGAAAGAGAAAACATAGCTTGAGCATGGTTTTTTAATGTTTTTAGAGTCTTTTTCTGGGAGAGACATGTACAGTCCGTGCAGACCATTTGCTAATATCTCACAATGGTTAATCGCTGCTTGTTTACAGCTAATTTTACTCTTATTAAGAAATGGAGTGGCTGGTAAGAGAAGAGTACTGAACTCACAGCTGTTGTCAAAAAAGTGTACAAAAATATATATTTTAAAAAATCTGTAGCAATAACTCTCGGCGGGCCGGACAGAATCTATCCGCGGGCCGGATGTGGCCCGCGGGCCGTAGGTTGGAGAGCCCTGTATTATACTCAATCAGGTTATAGATATTTAATCGTTTATAGTCATAAAATAACTTTTTGATGGTCATAACATGGGTAGGCTACGGTTCAATAGAAATTCTTCCCGGTGGTCGGAACACATTTTAAGCAAGCCATTAACTATCCGATATTATGTCCATCTTGAGATCCATTATTTGACTTCGGATCGTGAATGGGGTTGTAGGCGGGGCGAATGCTGCCAGACGAGTTGGAAAAGACTAGTGAGTGAACTGTTCCCCCGACTTGTCCGACCTCAATGCCAGCCGCCTAGTCAGGTTCGGTTTGGAAGGTGAGTGGGGATGTAGGGACTAACCACCCGGAGCGTGAATGGTGAAAGATAATGTGTAATTCCCATTTGAGACTACTCTGCACTGTAATGCCTAAGAACTTAAAATTATCAGTATACAAACTGAAACCTAACTCCCAAATTTGATTCTTATACTAGCTGAGACATAGATAATTAGCAGCAGATCAGTCTTCAACTATTGGATTGATAAAAGTATAAGCCTAATAAAAAAATTCATTAGATTTATCTGAATAGCCAGGTCATCTGCAAACATGAAAGCTTTTACAAAATCATTCCTTACAGCTGCAGGAAAGCCATTAGGCCTAATGAAGATGAGTGACCCGTAAGTAGAAACCTAAGGGATACCTGATCCAACTCCTGAAAAGTTGGAGAAACAATTGTTGTGAAAAACTAATTACCGTAAAACCTCTACCATTCAAGTAGGAAAAAACAAGCTTATAGCACTATTGTCAAAACCATGAAAAATAAGATTATGAAATAAAATTTGATGATATATCGTTTAAAAGGAAACGTTAGTGTAACTCTATAACATTTGGCTTTGGTTTAATGTCACTTTTCGCTTTTGATAGTCAATAAGTGATTTTTAAATTTTTCTGATGCGGTTTTTAGAGGCAGGGCGGATTCTGCAACAGTTGCACACCGAAATAAAGAATGAACAGAACAAAGAGGAGAAAATGAATGAGGATGAAGAAGAAATGGCTAGAAGAAGACAGGAAGCCAACAGAAAAACAAAGTACATGCTGATTGCTATGGGATCGTTTCTAGGACTGCTCGGCGGTAGTTTGGTATTCAACTTGGGTAAGTACAGTTTTGAAATTTCTCACGGTCTCACGTACGTATATAATATTTAATCGTGATTAAAGGGGTCATCTGCTTCTCTGCGGCCTCGTTGCACAAAAGCCGGTTTAATTCTAAACGTGATTAATTCCACTATAACCAACCAGAGAAGATTTTTTCGATTAGAAGGCTTCTCTGATTGGTTCTCGTGAATTAATTACTATTTAAATTTAACCAGTTTTTGTGCAACCAGCACTCATTGATTTTTTGGCATTTAATCACAGTTAAATTCAGTTTAAGTACAATTTTGAAATTTCTTGTGGCACATACGTCTATCAAATTTTACCGTGATTAACCGCTGGTAAAAATGTTCATCTACTTCTCTCATTGGTTCTGGTGGCCTTTAATCACGGTTAAATTTAATAGAAGTACGTGCATCCAGGAGCTCATCCATTTTTTCTCTTCTTCTCATTAACTGAGCTTCGCTCATTATTTATTTATTGGTAAACAGAACACAATTCTTTGAAATGATTGGGGTAGGACTAACAGGCACAGCCCAAAACTATTTCTTCCTCGAATTTTGATTTATAAGGTTAAGGTTATGTTCCATACACTTGAATTCAGGTCCAATTCTTAGTCCAAACATTTGAAAACAGAGAAGTTCTAATTTAGATTGTTTACAAACCAAATTGAATAACAAAATAACACTCACTAATCACTTAAAACTGTAAAATAATTATTAACTTTAAAAATTATTATATACTCTAATTTAGAATGATATACCATGTCATGTCAACAAATCAGATTATTTTGATCAAGTCGATTAAAATTTCTAGATAATATTTCTCTTGAGATAAGCTGATTGATTCAACAACTGAACATAATTCTTTCTCTCTCCTACACAGGAACTCTCATCTTCTGTTGTCGACAGACGAAGAAATTATCACGTGTTTACCAAGAATGAATAATTATTATCCTTTTCATATCCTTCAGCGAGTTTTCCCAGGGATTAGACCTAGTGCAATCGAATTTTTATATCATAAACCTACTATGTTCCAAATTTTGTGAAAATCGTTAGAGCCGTTTTCGAGATCCGTTGAACATAAATACATACCTAAATAACCATATAAATACAGAAATTGCTCGTGCAATATAATAGGATAGGAAGATAGATACTGTAGATATATTTCTAGATCCATGAAACATGATGCATACTAGATGCATAATATCACGTCAAAATGTGTTGGTGTGTGCACTACAGCTAAAGATGTGTTGGTTTCAACACGTAACTGCAATCCTATACAAAAGTATACTAAATTTCGATCTGACAAAAATAAAACTGTTTTTTTTTCAATTATATAACTTAACGTATATTAAAATAGTTATTTTTGTTTATATTCAGCTTAATTCATTACGCTCATTTAATAGCTAATATCGGGGACCGAGCTTTGCTCTGGAGTACAAAAGCATTAAACATTTATTACGAACAGAGAATTGAGATTATTAATTCCCAGAGGAATGCAAAAATATCCCTCACAAAGGCTCAGTTGCACAAAAGCCGGTTGAATTTTAATCCTGAATAATTTCACGTGAACCAAATCAGGGAAGACCATTTCAAAAAGATGGTTCTACTGGAATTAATCAGGATTAAAAATAACCCGGCTTTTTTGCAACCGGGACTAAGTAGCTGATTGAATGATTACAAAAGTTCAAGAGCTGAGTCATAATTTTGACACAGTCCAACACACACTTGACACAGTCAACTTGCTCACTCACTTCCATCATCAACAGACGACGAAATAATTATCAGCTGTTTTTCCAAGGATGAATAATAATTATTCTTTCAATGTCCTTCAGCGAGTTATCCCAGGGATGAGACCTAGTGCGATCGAATTTTTATATTATAAACCTACTATGTCCTGAATTTCGTGAGAATCGTTAGAGCCGTTTTCAAGATCCTGTAAAATACAAACATATAAACAGAAATTGCTCGTTCAATAGTATTAGATAACTTGAGCAGAAATGCATTGTAATCTAATCATTGTAATGTTGTGCTCTGCTCTAGGTGCACCTCGCCTAGACGAAGATGGAAATGAGGTAGAAGATGAGTTCTCTTCGCTGCCAATTGTGTCGCAGTACTTGAAACGGATGCTTAGAGAGCTCGATTATTATAATAAGGTAAGCAGATGTATATTTGTATGGAGTTTTGTTGATGAGGACTTAGGGCCACACGAAGCGGTTTTTTCAAACGAGTCGGCAGGGCAGGTAGCTATCAGATTAGCTGAATTGGGTTGGCGTTTGAGAACGGAGCATTGGTACAGACAATAATTCTACCATAAAATAATTTTCAAAAGACTGTTGTGTAGGGCCCAGAAAGTCAATAAAGAGCTTTTTCGACGCTCATTCTTGTATTTAGGGCCTTAGATCAAATCAAATCATCGTTTATTGTCATAAAACATACAATATGTTGAGACAATCGTCATTTTTCATTGATAAGTTACACATTTGAAGAAAACTTAACTTTACATCTTCAACAGAATACCTTATGACCTTGGGACATGTTCTTCTCCCACTCTTTTTTTCTGTAATGTAACTAAGGAATGGTTGTATGAAATAAACGGCACTTAGCTTTTGAGAACTATACTAACGTAGAATGGTAATTGATATGTGTTTTTGTTTTATTGTTTTTATTTCAAATTTCATTGTGTTGCGCTGCAGGCGGTATTGATGTTATGCGGACTAGACTCAAACATTTTTGTGTTGATTTAAATGAAATAGATTAATTACACGCTTACTTGATGTGGTCAGTTAATTTCCGAAAAAATGTTTGTGAAATTTATATTGCTTTTTTGTGGTGATAATAAGCTAATAATCAGCCAATCAGAGAGCTTCATTCCCTGTCGACTTCTTGTCTGAAAACGCCTGAAATAACGCCTTGGCTTCGCTCTAAGGCTAGATTCACATACAATTCTGTTTGGTTCGGTTTGCTTTCTAGCCCAGTCAATGAAGGTCCAAAAAAGCAGTTTCGATCCGAAAATTAAATAAAAGCTGAATTTCCCACCATCGATAGAACCCTCCCAGAGGGTCATTCTCCCAAAAGTCCCAAGAAATCCCCTTGGAGCTTTCCGCCCCAACCCCCTAAAACATGAAAAATGCAGGTAAACACGGGAAATCAATTATCTCTGTAACCATTGATCGGAAACAGTTCTATTATATGCCATTCGATTCGTTACATTATGGACTACAATATTAGTTATATTAATTTTTTCAATAAAATCAACAGTTTTCTTGATAAAATAATATATATGTAAAAATTGAGGGGGTTTGTGATTTGATTTTTTTGTTTTCTCCGATTAACCTCGAAAGAAGTAGTTTTAAAGAAAAATGAGCCAAATAATTAATGTAGCCACTCTCATTGCAAATCCATTGATGTATATTATTATGTATTTGCGATCTAATTTGAGGCTGTGGAAGGGGAAACAGTCGACGCGGAATGGCGCGGCTGACTCTCTTAGCTATAGTAAACGGCAAACTGGAAATCAATTATCTCTGTAACCATTAATCGAAAAAAAATCTATCATAATATGATATTTAGTCATTCGATTCGTTACATTATGGACTAAAATATTAGTCGTATTCATTTTCTCAATACATCAAACAGTTTCCTTGATAAAATAATATATACTTAAAAATTTAGGGGTTTTTCGATTTGATTTTTGTTTTCTCCGATTAACTTCGAAGCAAATAATCTAAAGAAAACTAGACAAATAATTAATGTAGCCACATTCATTGCGAATCCATTGATGTATATTGTTATTCATTTGCGATTCGATTTGACGCTGTGGAAGGGGAAACAGTCGACGCGGTATGGCGTGGCTGACTCTCTTCACCATAGTAAACAGTAAAATACAGTAGTAGGCCTACTGCTTTCTAAGTTGCATCTTATTCACACTATGGCGCTCGAAACAATCAATTTTGTCTATTGTTTTGATATGCGATGAAACTAATTTTTCACATTTTAATTCTCTAAAATCATTTTGTTGTTATAGATGTGCTAAATCATGCATTCTATGTTTGCAACCGATAAAATATTCATACTATTACATAATATAATACATATTTAAAATATATGTGTATGATCATAATTCTATGCTAAAATTTATCATAAGCTATGTCAAAAACTGAGATAAATCATAGATTACAATAGTGTTAACAGTGGCAATTTCCTGAAAAATCATAGCGTGCAGTGTTTGCTGTTTTCTACAGTTAATATTCTTCAAGCCAGGTTGATAATATACCTTCAGTTGAGCCAAATATATATGACAGCTGAGGCATAAAAAAATTATACATTGGGCTTGTTGAGTCGAAACTTTCTATGATTCTCTCTGTAAAGTAGCTTATCTTCCGTTCTTACTAGTTGAATCTAGATTATTTAGACAGTCCAATATGAAAATTCAGTAGATTCTAAAGATGAAAGCCATGCAAACATACAAATTAAGGAAGAGTAAGCATGCATAAAAGGTAGGAAAATCATGAAAGTGTTTCACATTTAACCACAAAGTACCCTACCGTATAAGATTATTTGAAAGACGATTCATCATCTTCTATTATTTTTGTTAACATATCGATTTTTCACCTCCACTCGCATCTTGTCATTCACTATACAAGGTTGGCAGAAGCTTTTCTTTATGTCGATTAATGTTGATTTTGATTAGGGCACCAAAAGAATAGATCATTTTCTATTTGAAGCATTCAAATTGAATCTGTTGAACATGATTTCTTATGACTTAGCATTCACAGATTTAGTGGAGTGATCCGTGGTCTAGTGGATAGAGTGCTTGCGTAGCAGCATAGAGATCCCGGGTTCAAACCCTCTCGATACCAAAAGTTTTTTAACCAGATCACTCCCGTGTTATCGGATGGGCACGATAAATTGTGGGTCCCGGCTGAAGTATGACAGTCGTAAGGCTCATTGATGGCTTAAATTATATATTCAGGCGGTGGGACCTTCCCTCAAGGGACTCCCCACCAACAAAAGCCATACAAATTTACTTTACTCACAGATTTAGTTGGGTGAAGCTATTTGAAAAATGTACCTGATTATCAATTCCATGGTTTTATACCATTCTAGTTCATTGTGATCATTGAAGGGTTGAAGTGATGAGTTAGTTCAAGTGAATTCTAGTACACAAGTATATTGCGCTTATGATGGGCTCTTCTTTATTTTCTATCGATGTTTTGCTCCAGTGGAGAAAATTTAAAATGTTGGTTTTACATTTTATAAGCTTTATAAATAATATAAATTTGATAAGTCCAATATTAAATTAATCGATGTTGTCTTTCATTGTATCGCTTTGTATTAATGTTACTTGCACTGTTTGCAATTCATCACTATTCTCTCAAGAATTAGTTTTTTATGAATTTCATGATCTAAAAATTGAAATTCAAATGCTATTTGGATGACGTTCACATTACACTTGTTTTTTTCAATAATTGTTACATTGAAGAGTGAGGCAATTCAATCCATTTGGAAGTAAAAGGAAATCACAGTGCGATTTGAACAGTGGATAGTAACTTTGAAATTCAGTTGCTCCATTACGGCTTGATACTATCATTTATAATTATAGTTGATCAGAAATATGGATTGTCTATAATGTTTATATTTCAGTTTAACCAATCTTCTATCACAGTCTCGCTTTCATTCATAAGCATGATAATCCTAAATACGTTGGTTATCTTGAAGATGTAGCTTATCTTACGTCGAACAATGTACAATATAAACAATTTTCATTAAATTACTATTATGATAATCATTGGAATTTCTGCCTGTGATTGAGAAAAAGTCATTTTATGAGCCTTGAAATTCATACCTAGAAAAAGTTGCATTATTACTAGAAATTTTGTTATTTTTACTATTTATTATAGGTACTGTACATTGATTTTTGTGATTATAGAGATCAACTACTTCATTCTGAATCAGGATAAGGATAAATAGGGGAATTGTGAGATGGGGATAACATCCATAGTTACATAGCATCAATTTGAAAGCTCTGATAATAATGATTTGAACGGAACTGCGATTCTGGCTTGGTATTGCTTCTTCATGTTCAGTGAGAATAGTAAGCTTCAGAATAATTCGTCATCACTATATGTGATAATATTTGGTAACATTTGTTAATATTTGAACCGAATGTGCAACAAATTAATTTACTTTCAGCTTGAAAATTTTTTTGTTCACGTGATCTGATGATATTCATTCCATTATCAAGTGTTTAAATTATAAAGAGTGATGAAACAAGTTAAAACACAAGAAAAGCTACGAAAATAAATTTTGAATCTTCATTTTTCACAAAATAAGGATAAGATGAAGGTAATTGTGTTACCTCTGACTCGTATGGAGAAGGCACACTTCAAATTAATAAAATAAATTCTGTGAGAAAACAACAAAATCCTGATTTTTATCATGAGCATGGTTAAATCAAGAAAATTGTAATAATTTTTAAGAGTATTGAAAAGTGAAAATCTATATACAGCGCATGTCAAAACAATAGACAAAATTGATTGTTTCGAGCGCCATACTGTAAATGAGATGCAATGTAGACAGCAGTATTATTCTGTTTACTATGGTGAAGGGAGTCAGCCGCGTCGGCTGTTTCCCCTTCCACAGCGTCAACTTGAATCGCAAATACATAACAATATACATCAATGGATTCGCAATGAATGTGGCTACAATAATTATTCGTCACATTGTTCTTTAAAACTACTTGCTTCGAAGTTAATCGGAGAAAACAAAAAAATCAAATCGAAAAACCCCTAAACTTTTACATTATATTATTTTATTAAGAAAACTGTTCGATTTATTGAGGAAATGAATTCGACTAATATTGTAGTCCTTAATTTAACGAATCGAATGGCATATGATAGATTTTTTCCGATTAATGGTTACAGAGATAATTGATTCCCAGTTTGCTGTTTACTATGGCTAAGAGAGTCAGCCGCGCCGTTCCGCGTCGACTGTTTCCCCTTCCACGGCGTCAAATCGAATCGCAAATACATAACAATATACATCAATGGATTTGCAATAAGAGTGGCTACATTAATTATTCGACTCATTTTTCTTTAAAACTACTTACTTCGAAGTTAATCGAAGAAAACAAAAAAATCAAATCGCAAACCCCCTAAATTTTTACATATATATTATTTTATCAAGAAAACTGTAAATTTTATTGAAAAAATTGATATAACTAATATTGTAGTCCATAATGTAACGAATCGAATGGCATATAATAGAGCTTTTTCCGATCAATGGGTACAGAGATAATTGATTTTCCGTGATTACCTGCATTTTTCAACTTTGAGGGGTGCTAGGGGGGAAAGCTCCAAGGGGATTTCTTGGGACTTTTGGGAGAATGACCGTCTGGGAGGGTTCTATCGATGGTAAAAGATTCAGCTTTTATTTAATTTTCGGATCGAAAAAACCTTTATTGACTGGGCTATTCTGTCTGTTTTCGGCCGATCCCGATAAATGTGAAACGTTAATTAGATTTGAAATCGGTACCGAATAGAAACCGCGTAGCACCGAACGCCCACTTGACACTAATAAATTCTATCAGGTTTCAATTCGTTGCTAGCGAGGGGCTACTTTCACGCACATACCGCTTCGTTCGGTCCTAGTCTTGTACTTCCTAAAGTTAATTAATTTCCTTTTTCAGATGCTGAAACACCCTTCTCGAGATAAGCTGTTACCCGATCCTTTGCCATACCCCTACCAGCAACCTCCTTACACTCTAGTACTGGAGCTCAAGGATCTACTAGTACACCCTGAATGGACGGTAAGTATTCCATTTTCGTCAGATTGAATTATCGAGACCATTATACTAAAAATAAATATGGTATCATAGACCAGTTATAGAATAGACAAGCTGGGAAGTCTAGCCTCTGAAGCCAACATCTACTGCCATATCGCCCCATCGTGACGTCAGCATCGGATAGAAATCTTTCAGATTACGTCTATTTCAAATGGGAGCAAATTATTATTTATGAAAATGGTAAACTCCCGCTGAAATAGACACAATTTTCTCTGGAAAACAATGTAAAAACTACAGAAAAGTTTTCTATCCGATGCTGACGTCATGATGGGGCGATATGGCAGTAGATGTTGGCTTCATCGACTTTCAGTATGAATATACAATGGTGCGTGTCTATTCTATAACTGGTCTAAGGTATCGATAATATGGTACACTTTTGAACTGTGCAGCTCTGGACTGCAAACTGGGCAGCTCGCACTATTGGCTACATAATTGTCACGTTCCCATTCGAAAAAATGAAGTTGGATTCAAAATGAAGCTGGATTCATATGACATGTCTGTCAAGATGGCGGACAAAAGTTTTGAAGCGAAAGAAAGTAGTTTTTTCAATTGGAATAGGATCCCCATGGAACCTACTGTCATATCATACTTGTAAAATAAATATTTAGCATAATAATTCTCACTAACCCTGTATAATTACAAGTTGCGGATTTCATAGATTAATACAACAGTTCATGAGCGAGTTCTTCAACCCCGGGGGTCACTAGTTTTAGTTTATTTACAATTGAGGTGTCATTTGAATGATTTATCATTTTCCTTTTTTGTATTACCGTATTTGAATTATGTTAATAAAGTCTTATTCTATTCTATTGTTTGTGGCACTGTGAATAAATGAATTTATTAGCATTTGATGAAATTGATTGAAGTAATGGTTACAGTACCAGACTGGTTGGAGGTTCAAGAAAAGACCAGGTGTTGATCAGTTTCTGGAGCAGGTGGCATCACCCTACTTTGAGGTGGTCATTTTCACAGCTGAGCCAGGAATGGTGAGTTTCTTCCTCGTCTTCTTTTCCTTCTTCTTCTTCGGGTTTTTTTTAAAATTAAATGTTAATAAAACTATTCCAAGTTTTCCTTTCATTGCTATAGCAGCTTCAATGTAGGGGGTAAAATTTTCATTGCTGCAACAAGTGTCAACTCAGCGGTTCCACACCTTCAACAGAGAGGGGATGCGCACTTTTGCTATGTTCCCCTACTAACTAGTTCAAATTAAGCTGCAAAGTCAAAAATTGTGTCACAGACACCCCCTGAACGATCAATTGTTGCAGCAATGAAAATTTCACCCCCTAGATTGAAGCTGCTATAACAATGAAAGGAAAACTTGGAATATTGAAATAATACATAATTTCAAAGAGAATTTAATGCTCTACAAACCTACGATAATCATCAGATTTTACGATGCATTGTTGGAGAGTTATAAGCCCTGAAAGAGCAAAACATTGGACAAAAACCTGTAATTTTAAAAATTACACACCTTCAAGAGCGAATAACTCGGGAACTGTTGGGAATATCACAATATTCCACAAAACAAAAAGAGTAGAGATTCTAATAACCTTCATTTTGAATGGTTAGTTATGTCAGTTGAACGCATTGTTCTCAAGATATGAGCGTGGGAGCAAAACGCTGAAAAATGCAACTTTTAAACCACCCTCATCCCCTTTGCACATGAGTTAGGAATGGGGACTTTTGATATGTTCTTCTTTAAAGAACATAACAATGTTCTTCTCATAATGTTCTAAATTATGTTTAAAACATTCCCTCCAAATTCCTTTGTCAATTGGTCTATTGCTGCAAAAATTGCGATTTCACAATCAACACTAAAGCTGCTGCAAAAGGTATAGGGAAATCCGTAAAAGTGTGAAATCATACATCAAATTGAAGAGAATTCAATGCTCTATAAGCTCATAATCAGCATGGATTTTTCCCATCGATTTTTTAAAAGTTATATGAGCAAAAATTGAAAGAAATTGGAGGCAAACGTGTTTTTTCAAAAATGTCACACCTTCAAAGAGCATATATCTCGAAAACTAGAGAAGATATAGAAAAAGTTAAGAGATAAATATTGTAGGAAATTATGTAAACTTCAATTTTGTATATAACTGTTATGTTCGTAAGATACTTAGTTTTCGAGTTATATGCGAGAAACCAAAAATTGGTACCTCTTAACCACCCCCACTCTCTTATCACAGGGGGAGGGGTGGGGACTCTTGATATGTTTACCTCCTTATTACCCTAAACAGAACTGCGGGGTCAAAAAATGTCTTCCAAACATTTCCCTCTATTACCTTTCTTTGACTGTACTACATATATGACTGAATATATTCATATTGACTACTCTGCATCTACTTTGTCATCAAATTGAATATTTAATGCTTGCATGAACTAATTGATATTTCGCACAATTTGGCAAAACAGGTATTTTGTCCAAGTCTCAACTTTATTCATTCACAGTATACTAGCCTATTACTTGGAGGTGGCTCTGCTTCTTTCCAATGTTTACAATAAATACATCGCATCATAAGTAATAACTATTTATAGTCGATACTTCACTCCATGGCAAATTGCCGTCTCAAATAGTAAGTTCACAATTTATTCTATATTTTTTCACTTGAATAGTTTAACATTTTTAAGTGAGTTTTTCATTTATGTTTAATTTACATAGTTGTCGTTCCAACTAAGTTGTAAACTTGTTTAGTAAACAAGTTTAGAAACTTGTAATTCTATGAACATTAGACCTTGCGCAGTTATAAACCACAGCCTCCTCTAATGCTGTCCATCAGAGTAAATTCATAGTCAATTCAGAGTATATACATATCGGTGTGAAAACGGTTAATAGCTGATTTGGCTGTTTGGGTTGGTGTATCGAAAATGCCAATCATCTGAGGAAAGTTCTGTAAAAAAATAGTTTGTGTTTATTTTACATTTAACATAGTAAATCTGCTTCAAACCTTAAAGGAACTTAAAGGTTAAGTGTAGAAAATTAAAAATTAAAGTGTAGAAAACTGACAACATCTATGTGTTTTTATTTCATCATGGAACGTTTCTACAACATCGACCACAACTCAGTTGAAGTTTTAAAGGAACTTGTTTTTCGAGACCAAGTTTCGCGTATTTCGTCACATATCTTGAAAATTACTGTAGCTACAGGTCTGGAAACTGTTTTATAATTTTTCAGTTCATTTTACATAAAGTACGCTAAATTTTATATCTCCAACAAATATCCGTAGGGATTCGTTTCAGCAGGGGAACTGAAATTCAGACGAAATCTTTCACCCTCTATAACTTGGTAACCAAGCATTTTCGCACCTATGTTAATTAGTACTTTTTTCTTTTGATGTGAGGAATCAAGCCCTGACTTATGGGAACCTTTTTTCAGAACACTCTGTATATACGTTGACGCGTTTATTAGAAAAGGAACATACCTGTCAAATTTCATTAACATCTATTGCCGCGTTTCGCCGTAAAAGGAGAACATATAAACATAAATAAATAAAGATAAATGCAAAACTGTAGACTTGAATTTTAGATCTCATTTTGCTCTGTCAACTAGAACGTGATTCTCAGGTAATATAAATCATTTCTGGTTTTTCATCATGCAATAAGAAATTAAACGCGCTACATGGGTTTACTAGAATAATTTTTGACAGTATAACAACCGGAATCAAAGGAAACTATTTGTTCAACTTGTGTGCTTACGAAATATCTGATACCGTACGGCAATGACCTACCTTTGCACATAAGCTGCACTAATATCAACCTTTGTCAAACTTGTTCAACAACAAAAGTACTAAATGCAATTTTCTCCTATAATTATTGAAATTGGTGTAAATGTTTTGCAGACCGTGTTTCCTATAATTGATGGCCTGGACCCTAATGGTTACATCACATACCGACTGGTGAGAGATTCGACCGATTTTGTGGATGGACAGCATGTCAAGAATTTGGATTGTCTGAACAGGGATCTTAGCAAGGTGAGCATCCTTCTTCAACTTTCAATTTTCACACAAAAAAGAATCATTTTGAGAAAAAATCTTCAACTTGCCATAACACGAGTCCCAAAGTAGTTAAATTTGTAATGTATGATAAGGAGATAGTGATTCTTTCATTCTGATCTTCAGTCATCAATGACATACAATTATGGTCTCACAAGTTGATAACCGAGACCGGTTTACCCCGTGCACGGCATCAAGACGCTACTACGCATAGCAATAACTTTTGATCTTCCAGTTATTAGAGTTTACGAGCCAGCTGTACCAGTTTTAGTTTTAGTTCTTACTTGAAATTTCAATCAGCCGCCATTTTGGATACAAGTATTATAGAACTTTTTATTGATGTCATCTTTCTTGTTTTGAAAAGACCTTCAAAATGATTTACCACACAATGAGTGTTTACATTTGAAATATTTGAGTTACAACCCCTCATTTCTTCAAAAACTAAAACTTTAATCAACCGCCATTTTAGAGACAAGCATCATAGAACTTTTTTATTGATGTCATCTTTCTTGTTTTGAAAAGACCTTCAAAATGATTTACCACACAATGAGTGTTTACATTTGAAATATTTGAGTTACAACCCCCTAAGAGGGGTTGAAATTCAGTTGTACGTCAAAAGTATTCGACCAATAACTTATCCTGAAAGTTACAGTATTATATCTACAGCAGTCTCCATCTTATTGGAAGGTTCCCATACATATGACTCACTCTGTATAATAAAACTACGTGTTCTTCCTAGCCAACAAAACATTTCCGGTCGCCACTGTTGAAAATGATCGCTAGACGGTCGAAAGTTCTACAGTCAGTTAGTATAAACTGATTCGATTATTTACTTGAATATTTGACTGCAAATACATAGAAAACGTGTGTTAATACGAGGGTAGGCTGATAAGTAATGCACACATGCTTGTAGAGCACAAACCAAATAACCCCCAGAAGCGAGCGTGGTGGCATGTGGAAGTTCTATTTATCCTCTACACGGCTGCGTAGTTTGAAGGTGTTGTGTTCATCCAGTTTGGTTTGGTTAGTGAAAGAATGGCGTCGTGTTTTTGTGTTATGTCAACGCAAATTAAACAACGCGCTGTTATCGAATTTGTGACTGCTGAGAAAGTGAATCCCGGTGAGATTCATCGTCGTTTAAAGGTTATTTAATTTTTGATTCTTCTCAAAAATGATCTATGAAGTCGTCTCCTTCCTAACGGTAGCTCTTCAAATTGTTCCCAGCATTCCAATCGACGCTGTTTATTCTCGTCTGTCAGACGGCGTGGTACCCATCGTGCACAGATTTTATGGTATCCCAATTGTTCAATAATGAGGCCGACATGTTACTTGGATATTCCAACTTGGTTTGCGATACGCTGTTGAGTGATTCGCCGGTCATTTTGAATCAAGTCTTTGACGAGTTTATGATGATTATCGTCTTTGGCAGTGATTGGACGTCCGCTGCGTGTTTCATCAACAATTGAGGCTTTTCCAGGTTGGCAATCTCGAAATTTTATAACCCATCGATTCACGGTAGACCTATCAACAGTATCGTCACAATAAACAGCCTTTAAACGACGATGAATCTCACTAGGATTCACTTCCTCAGCAGTCACAAATTCGATAACAGCGCGTTGTTTAATTTGCGTTGACATAACACCAAAACACGACGCCATACTTTCACTAACCAAACCAAACTGGATGAGCACAACGCCTTCAAACTGCGCAGCCGTGTAGAGGAGAAATAGTACTTCTACATGCCACCAGGCGCGCTTCTGAAGTTTATTTAGCTTGTGCTCTACAAGCATGTGTGCATTAGTTATCAGCCTACCCTCGTACATCGCAGCTCGGGATGGATCGAGAAACCATAATCATCTATAGTTTGTTGTTGTAAGGTGATAGTAGTTGACTGGAACCCGGGCTCGGTGAAGTTCCACCTGGACAACACGCTGGTGGTGCCGCGCTGGTCCGGCAATATGGACGACACCTACCTCAACGACCTGTCAGCGTTTCTGCGCACCATAGCTGCCTCAGAGGTGGGCGACGTGCGTGACGTCATCAGACACTACCAGCAGTTCGACAATCCCATAGAGGCGTTCAGGGAGAAGCAACGTTTGCTCATGGTCAGTCCATACCATAGAACATACAGTTGCAGTATACATAACAAAATCAAAGCACACCTTTTTTAATTTAATTTAATTAATAATAATATAAATTTTATTTATAAGTAAACAAAAGTACAAACCAAAACATAGCTTCTGCAAAAGTTATACAATTATTTACTTACAACCATATTCCAGATATAATTTCTAAATTTACTGAGGAATGAAACTCCCGAGAAATTTCTATGTGGGAGTTGCCATCAAAGATGCCATCTTTGTGTATGATAAATTAAATAGACTATGCTAGCAACAGAATTTAGGGCACGATTGAAATTAATTAAAAAGAGAAACAAATATTTAAAATTGAATCTCTCACAACATGTTTCGCGACTTATGTTATTTCATGTGAGTGAGTAAAATGACCACCACAACGTCAAATACAGTATTAGAATTTTATGACACATGTTCGGTAACGACATAGAGAGAATATAGCAAAAAAATATATGCCATGGTATAGGGCGTTTATGTTCGAAATTTTACTGTTAACTGAAGCCGATAGTCCCAATAGTTATTTTTCGTGAAGCTATGTAACGTTGGTAGTCTCTCATACTGTGCCGATCTTACATTCTCACCCGGCCAAAGCAGACATTAAACTTGAAAGAAAGTTCTCTGAGAATTTCAGCCTTTTCCTGCCATGTACAGGAATATAAAAAAGTGTAATTTAATTCTGGAACGATCCTCAAAGTTAGGCCTAAATATTCAGTGAGTCTTACATCAGTCAATATTACAATATAGTATTAGTAACTATCAATATTTTAAATATCAATAGACAATAGTTTGAGTATTAATAGTCAATGTATGAATGTACAGGACCCGGCATAAAAACCTGACGATTTTTGAGGGATAGTAACTAAAGTGTGTTTTCTACAATTAAATCATATAATATAAATAAAATTTTGCAATTTATAGTGAATTACATAGATTACTCACAAAGTTTTTTATTTGTAGATTATGTCATCCAAATGATTTCCGTTACTTTTCACATCTCACGTAACCTACCTAATTCTGAAATTTGCCATTGCTCGCTCAATCATCACTTGTGGAATTGCTTCAATTTCTTGTTGAATGACTTCCTTTAGTTCTGTGGATTATTGGCTGCTCAATAACGGTAATTTTGTTTATTCACAAATCCGGAAAAATGAAAATTTTCCTAGTCACTTGAAAGAATAAAAGGCATCCTGGTCACCTGGTGAACATTTTCGAGAATGATCTCGCAAGCGGCTTTGCAATGTGTCCAATAATTTGCATTAATTTGTTGCACTAACATTATCTTATACAGATGGAATTTTAGGTCGGAATGAAGATTTCGTCGTATACTTCGATCAGAAATGGCTAGCGCAACAGCATGTTTCGTTGCTGAACGTCGTGGAGACTGTGTAACAGCTACTCAGGCGTTTTCAGGATTCGTTTTCGTCCTGTTGGTTTCGTTTTTAAAGCGGACATGTTCCTGAAATTCTTTACCCACAACAAGATCTTATTCCTACTGGGAACAGGCGCGTGTCGATTTAAATACGATATTATTGAACGTATTATTGAAATGTATGCGACATAAACGCTGTGTTAAAATAACTGAGTCATTATTTTTAAAATAAGCTTCAATCACAATCGCTTGATATTCACTTGAACACGACATACTGGCTACTGAAATGGCAAGAATAGACCTGTCGATGTACTTCATTTCCGCCTTTTCAATGCCAGTGATTCAAACATAACAATTACTACAAAATCGTCAGATTAATATGCCGGTCCCTGTAGTTTAATTAGAATTCGAAAATTATTACACATTATTTTGTCATTCTTACAGGAGCAAATGGAGGAACAGGAAAAGATGAAGAAACAGAAACCCGTACCATTCACATTGTGGCCAGGAAGGATAACAAGATAAAGAGAGATTCACTTCAAACTGTCAGAATTGTAAAAAAATAACATCAATTCTCACAGTTTAAAGTGAAACGCATGATAGAAACTTCAATTTTCTCCTAAGATTTATTAGAAATTGCGAATGAATGCTGCTGTGTTGGATGTATCGATTAATTTTCATCGATGTTTGATGTAGCGATTAATTTGCATCGATGTTGGATGTAGCGATTAATTTGAATCGATGTTGGATTTATCGATTAATTTGCATCGATGTTTGAACATTGATGTCGATCTCTGTTCATTTAAATAGTGTGTTAGATTATAATTTTGTTATCATTGTTTTCGAATTTGAAATAAAACTAGAATTGTCAAACAATATTAAATTTCTATTTACACTATGAACAGAAATGTGGAATTTCTCCATATTAAGGTGAAATAAGAACTATATTGTCTGTTCCACATGTGCAACACCTTTTTACTTTCCTTGCACTATTACCACAGGTAAGGAAAGTATTCTATAGAAGAATGAAGTGTAGTACGATGGAATCTGAGTATTGAGTGAAAAGTTATAAGTGTTTGAAATTTTGATCCTAGAGGTGTCCTTAAGCGCGCCTCTCTACTAGGAAATACTGAAATGAAGTGCATCTAACGGGTGATTCTCATAGAAATTATGTCATTGTGTGCAATATCAATGTGAGGACAATGTAGTTGGTGATGATGGTTGAAGCTGAAAATTATGTGTTTTTTACAATACAAGGAGCATTGTTGTTAGGTTTACCTGGAAATCTATATGAGATAGAGCGCTCTACCTAGTCTCAGATTGTAGAGCACAAAAATACGCCCAGAGGGATTTTGAATTATACCTCTAAATGGTAACAATCGGAAGATATTGCTGATCAAAAACTAAAATTCATCAAAATTGATTTTTCTTCAAATTTCACTCATTTATGAAAAATCATAACTCAGTATTCATTGGAGATAGAGAGTTCCGAATGATCTCATTTCATTCAGAATTTTATAATCTAAAAAAAGGCAAGAGCAAATTTTTCTGTCAGATTACGAGATTTGGCAGAAATAGCTATAAACTGGAAAATGAGCCGAAAATATGAGGTTTTTGGGCCACCCTGTATCTAGCACAAGGAAATTTTGCATGAAGAAATTGGTTCTGGACTTCTCTTATGTAGCCAAAAAATATATTAAAAAATCAGAAGTACAATATAAATTGCAAGCACACCCCCTTTTTTATGTCTATATTGACTGGACTAACAGGATGCAGCATCATAATTTCCTTTTCTGAAATGTTCACTATTCAGTTAGTTGATGGAGTGCCAGTACATAGTCGCTTTTGTTGTTGCACAGTTTAGTCGCAATCATTGTTGTAACAGCGAGGAGTGTGCGTTCGCCGGTGAGACCTACTTTTCTAGTAGCTGTTGCAGCACAGTGCGCCTTTCGAAATGGGTTCAATTTAGCCCCGTTGGCCCATGTTGCAGACCGAAAATCAATTTTTCCTACAGTTACGTTTAAAAGTAGCCATTGCTGCACTGATTACATAACGCAAAGAATCACTTTTCCGCTCTAGTGCGGGAAAAATTTTTCCTGCACTCCAGATTTGCAACATGGCAACGCAAAATAGTTAGTAGGTTATATGGAGCACCAGTGCAGCAAAATCAAAATTAAGTTGGTAACTGTGGTATAGTGTGGTGGTGCACGTTATAAGAGTCTTGAGGGTGGTGGAGTGTGGTGGATGACAGCACACAGCCGCCATACAAACACACATACTACATTCTATTTTATTTATTAATAATAAAATTACACAGATATACATTTGATGGATTTCAGGCAATTTTACCCATAATTACCCACTTTTCATATTCAATGGTAACTGTAGGAAAAACTTAATGTGAAATACGTGCGCAAAGTTCCTCTGCTGCACTCAAGAAACCACTCAAGTAAACGTTTCTTTCGGTGCAGCAAACTGTCACTTTGCGCACTAGTTGCACAAATAACTAGTTTGATGGGTTACTACGCGTAGAAAAACAGGTAAAAAAAAAAACGAAGACCTAAAGTTCACGGCCCAAACCCAATAGATCGTCAAAACATTGTCTTCAAAAACTAGATCGTCAAAACATTGAGACAGTGAGTGCCGGTTGCACAACAGCCGGTTAAATTTTAACCGTGATTAATTCCACGAGAACCAATAAAAAAGAAGCCTTCTCTGATTGGTTCTCGTGAAATTAATCACGGTTAAAATTTAACTGGCTGTTGCATGCAAATGTGTGTCTGCCCTTGGACTTTCTGATCGTTCTGCGAGGATTCTTCAAGAAGACCTTCATATTTACATCCATACAAATTGGATATAATTTACAAAAAGGCTCTTCTGAAGGAACACTTCCCAGAATGCCTTATCTCAATTTGAGGCGATCTGCAATGACCGGCTCGATCTCCTGATTTGCCCCCGTGTATTTTTTCTGTGGCGGTTTTTTGAAATTCCGTTTCCATGTGAACTGTCTGAAGACCCTTCAAGATTTAAATAGCAACATACAGCTGGAAATTGCCAAAATTACGCCTGCAGTGCTTGAAAGGGTGATATAAACTATTAGAAATAGGCACTCTAAGTTTATCCAGAATGGGGAACGTTACCTCTATGATATACTCTTCAAAACTACATGAAACAAAACTTTAAATACATTGATACATTCTGAAAATAAAATAAAACTTTTATGACTCTTACCATTTTTTGAAAAAAGGAAATTATGATGCCGCACTCTGTCAATGGAAATGTTATCAGGTTTAAGTTTATATATTCAATAAAACCAATCATATTTATAATAAAATAACATTTCATTTTTATATAGTAAACATTCAATTACAGTTATCACAATTATAAACTTTTATCATCAGGATAACATTGATATTTACAATTTTCGATTCAAATATTACTCTCTAAGAAACCCTGCTTCCAATGATTCCTCAGCTTTACTGGGCAGAAAAAGAATTCTATTTGCTCGTATGGGTGTATTCACACATTGCTGGTCTTCCAATGTATGGTGGACACACCCATACAAACCAATGCTGTTTGTTTTCTGTCCAGCAAAACTGCAATTTACTGCAAAGCTGAGTTTCCCTTACAAGCGATAGTTTTCCACTACATTTTCAAAGGCACCATTTAGACAAAACTAGAGATAATGTGAGATTCACTTTGAACAGTCAGCATTTCTTGCAGTAACACAGCAATGCTTCGCATTCAAACAATAATGTCAGTATGACGTGAATCTCACTACAATCAATTCAACGACTTTTCATTTCTCAATACGATTTTATCCGGACATTGCAGCGATTGGCCGTTTTCACACTTACCAATTTGTCAGCCGACATTCTCAGAGTTTATAAATATGATTTTTTAATCAGTCTCGGGTTGGGTATAGTGAGGTCCACGTTATAATGGCAGTTTTTGATTAGCAATTGTATTGCTATCCTTGTCCATCATTCAACAAAGCGGATAGCGCTATCTCTTTCTTGCTTTGCTCTGTTGCCAAATCGTCTTTCAACAATGTAGAATTGATAATTAATTAACAAAATATTTCATCTTAATTATGAAAATTCATCATGAAATTATTGAAAAATATAATTACTTGCTTGATAAAATACAATTGATTATTTTGAACGAGAATGAACAGTTAATATTACATCAATAAACATGTATCAGCTAGGTACCGTCTATGGAAGGCATTGACTAGACAGATGATCGGCAATGTTGTTCTACTATCTTTATCCACTGCCATTATATCGTGGACCTCACTATAGACAAAACACAGTTCTCAATCACTGTTGTCTCCAACAATAAAGTTTAAAAAATGTATACTTTGATGTTATTATGACAGAAATATATTAAGATGTAATTATTGTAATGTATTATAACTATCTTGACAATGTCTCATGCAATCGTGTAATTGTTCTTGGACAAATAAAAATATTCTATTCTATTCAATATGTATTGAGCTCTGTGGGTACGTGCCAAATGCTATATTTCAGCTCTACATTCTCAGTAAAAACGCCACCCTTAATAGCAAGTTCAGGAACAATAATTAGAATGATTGTGAAGAATAAATATGACGTTATTACTCTCATATAACGATAATGTCCTCCTGTAAGCTTAGATTACAGAAACCGTGTCGATGTCGGCCGATATAGGCCGGAATCCGGCCGACAATCGCTAAGTATGAAAACGGCCGTTAGAAATTAGCTGAAATATATCATTCAAGTTTTCAACTTAAAACCTTCTCAACATTTTTTTCCTCAAACTTGAAAGAACCAGCTGCCAAATTGTTTGAAACTAAAGTAAGAATCACTTCGAACTGTCAGTATAATGCTATAGATAGTATTAATACTTCCCATTTAGCCAATGCTGACAATACTCCAGTGAGGTGAACTTCAAATGGTGAAACTTCCTCATGAATAACGTCATCGATGTTAATATTCTATTCAGCCTATGCTCACACATAAAAGTGAATTTGAGTCACATTTGAATATTGTCGGGCATCCCTTAGGTACAGAATGCGGCAGCAAAACTTCCTTTTTCAATGTAAATAAAACTCTTTGTATGGATCAGAAAGTTATTTTTTTTTTGTAATGTAGACACATATATAAAGTTTTGTTTCAATCAGTTTTGAATATGAAATCAGGTAGGTGACGTCCGACCCCATTCTTCATACACTGAGTAAACCGATTTGTGGCTTTGTCATGACTCCTGCCGACATTACAGACTTTATGTTAGCAATTTCTTCCCTGATTTAAATCTTCAAATCTTGTAGGGACCTTGGACGGTTTATATGAACAAGGGATTTCAAAAACCCCATAAAAATAACAAGGGTTCGAATGGAGAGATCGGGCTGGCCACTCAAAGCCTCACATGCGTTCTTCCGAGAATTGAAGTCACGTTCAGAAAGTTCAAGCACAATTGCCATCTTGTATCGATGGAAATGAAGATCATAATGAAGAATTCGTCTCACAGAGCGATCGGAAAGTCCAAGAGCAGACGCACGAGATGTTTGCGCATTGAACGCTTTGGTGAACGCAACATTGAAACTCACTGCTTCAATGTTCTCAGGTGGCCTAATGGGCCGAGGGAACTCCAGTTATCCGTCTTGTCGCACTTGCAGTTTGTCTGAATGTAGTGACCCACGTAACAATATTGATTTCCGGTCCGAGACAGTAGCCACTTGTGGCTAAATTAAAGCGATTTCGAAATGCGCGCTTGGTTGTGATCACAGAACATCCGCTAAAAAATGAGTCTCAACGGCAAATGCACGCTTCTCATTGTTCCAATGCATGATGGCGACTGAACATGTCGGGAAGAAACCTCTGACCTCTCTAACGAGACCAATTATTGCGCTCGCTCTACTACGACATCAGCTGACTGAATGTCGTTCACTTTAGAAAATGAAGTTTTGCTGCCGCAACGGTATAACATCAACACTATTCTGACAGTTTCAAGTGAATCTTATAATATCGTTGCATTTTTATTCAAGAATCACGGATGTAATCATTGAACAGCACCTATCATCACATTGATAAAAATTCAGCTGTCCAGCAATTTTCAACAATACTTACAAATTTCTTATAAATTGATACAAATTTAAAGCAACAATCCCTAATATCGAATTTGGATGGCATACATCAACAATATCTTATAGTACTATAAAAACAAAAATTGGAAATCGAATTTGAAAATAAAATACAAATTTCTTATAATATCGGACCAAATTGTCTAAAAACTTCTGTGAATTTGAATTAGAATAAAAAATACAGCTACTTAACAATCTTTACAAGTTTTCTAGAGATTCACTTACTGTCAGTATTCATTGAACGGGAAGCATTGATAAGGAATGCTGACGGTTTTAAGTGAATCTCACTATATTAATAATTAAACATGAATGATATTGCAAAACAGCCTGTTATTGAAACAGTAACTAATATTATCAACATAGTAGAAGCCCTGCTTCCCAATAAATTTCATGTCTGCTGGGCAAAAAAACTATTCTATTCTAGCAATGTGTGAACACTCCCATAAGAAACAATGCTATTCTTCGAGAGGCAGAACTTAAGACAATGGATTGAACAACCGCTAGTATATTTCTTATCTTACAAAATATATACAAACTTATTATAGCTATTAAGCTATTCACAACATTCATATTTGTAAATATGTATCCACAAATATATATATGTATATTTCGGCACAGTACCTAGAAGCGTATATAGTTTGTTGTGAGGACGTTGGCAGCCCTGATTTGGTAGACCAACTTCCAACTAGATATGATGATAATGATGATTTCGATGACTGAAATGACGAAGGCCAAACATTCGGTCTGAAAAAAGAAAGAAAATGTCAGAAAAATTGGAATAATTCTTATCTAAATGCTACACATACCGTAATCCCTAAAATACGATTTAAATATACCCTTTCTATATTTAATTATTGAATGACGTGTTTCTAGGGTGAGGCGGAGGTTAGGTTTTTACATTTAAATGTAACATTTGTTGATATCATTTGAAATGTTTTGATAATAATTATCATCCATAATATTAAAAAGAACAGAAATGGCTTATATTATTCACGCAATGCGAAATACACGAATGATGAATAACTTTAGTTCAGTCAAGGAAGGGTGAATTAGCCTGGACTGAACCTTCTCAGTGAAAAGCAGCCTGTCAACAATGAAGAGTTAAAACTCCACTTAAGGCGCAATTCAAACTTGGGAAATTGTGATTGTCCCAATATGAAAAAGTCACTAATGTTGAATACTTGGGAATCATAATAGTGGATCATCTATTTTAACAAGTTTTTTAGTTTGCTACATTGTAAATTATTGGGTATATCTATAAAACTATATCTTCTATATTTTATGATTAAGCACTGTAACATTTAAAATCTTAGAAAGATTGGAAATAACATCTTTTAATTTGATCAAAAGTGGGATTTACTGTCTGTTGAAGAATTAAATAATTATCTTACAAATTCTATCGAATAAGCAGAATTTTAAATAATACGAATTTTAAATGAATTTGAAAATGGTGTATAATGCTTATTGTAAGTTTGTAAAGCATTGAATCTTCTTTTATCTCATAGACTAGTGAGAATAATTCATCATATTGAAGAGAATTTAATGCTCTACAAACGTATGGTAAGCATCAATTTTTACTCGGTTAATAAATTCATTAGTTGATAAGTTATAATTCGTGTTTTCCGTATCGAGTACATTTATAAGCCAATTTTTTTCTTTATAATTTTATGAATGATAATTCTTATCAAAACATTTCGAATAATATCAACATATTGCCATTTAAAAGCCTAACCTCCCCCTTTGAAACATAACCATTTAAATTATTTACACAAAATGAAACTTAGCCGATCTGAAATCATCGCCATGTCGTAATCGACGACGGTATTTACATACAAATGAAAAACCACCTTTACTTCTGAGATATAGTGTGGTCCACGTTATATTGCAGTATTTGATTAACGTTACCAAATCATTTTTTACGATGTAAAATATGATTAATTAACAAAATATTCAATCACAATTATTATGAAAATTTACTTTTTAATCATTGAAAAATGTTTTTTACTGATAAAATACAATTGATCAATGAACAGTTAATATTACAATATCGGAGCACCGAGCTTCGCTCGTTATTTATATATATTTTTTTGATAAACAGAACACAATTCTTTAAAATGATTAGGGAAGGACTTACAGGCACAGCCCAAAACTGTTTCTCCCCCGAATTTTGATTTATACACTATAAATAGTCCAAAAAGTCGGTTATGTTCCATACACTTGAATTCAGGTCCAATTTTCAGTCCAAACATTTGAAAACAGAAAAGATCTAATTTAGATTGTTTACAAACCAAAATGGATAACAAAATAACACTCACTAATCACTTAGAACTGTAAAATAATGATTAACTTTGAAAATTATGATATACTCAAATTTAGAATGATATACCATGTCATGTCAACAAATCAGATTATTTTCATCAAGTCGATTAAAATTTCTAGATAATATTTCTCGTGAGATAGGCTGATTGATTGCAAATAGTTCAACAGCTGAACATAATTTTGTCTCTCTCCCACACAGGCACCCGCATCTTCTGTTATCGACAGATGACGAAATTATCATCTGTTTTTCCAAGGATGAATAATTATTATCCTTTTCATGTCCTTCAGCGAGTTTTCCCAGGGATGAGACCTAGTGACATCGAATTTGTTATCATAAACCTATTATGTTCTAAATTTCGTGAAAATCGTTAGAGCCATTTTCGAGATCCGTTGGACATAAATAACCATATAATTACAGAAATTGCTCGCTTAATATAATAGGATAAGATATAGCGGTATCAGCTATATTCTATAGAAGGAAGTGGCATGGCTTGTGAATTACAAGCATAGCATTGTGTAATGTTAAACTGTTATAGCAAAAGTACTAGTGAAAGCTAATCTACTGCTATTTTTCTCCAATTCATAACGATACATTATAATAAGATTTAATACAATAATTAGGTAGATGAATATTTTACTTTGTTATTTTCTTAACGACTGTTATATAAAGTTGTTATATGTAGTCGTTATATATAGAACTTTGGTTCGCCTGCTTTTTGAATATTATGAGAATTTAAACAAATTTTACGGCTGCAATCAGAGAGTATCGAGTTGAGACTTTGAAGTTGATTGGTTACTGAGGGACTTGAAAAAATATGTTTAAATATATAGAACTTTTAAAATGCTTATCAGAATTGAAAAAATATTTTATCCTTTCGTACCACAGCTCATCCTTCCTAGCACGTCAAGAAGAAGAAGAAGAAGTAGAAGATAAGGAATACAAGAAACTTGAGTAGCTTGTTGACGCAATTTTTGTGCACGTGTGCTTCAAAAATAATTTTAAATTAGGCAAGCTGAATTTAGTGTAACGAAATGATGGAGAAACGTGCCTTTCAAGTCATTGGGTTGTTTTTAACAGTTGAGAAAATCAAAAGGATAAAATTGTCGACTTATTTGCGCGTTTATGATCCAGCTTGAACAAACAACTTTGATGTTTTTTTCAGGACAGAATTTGCATTTAGTATCGCAGGAGTACAAAACCGTCAAAAGCACGTTCATTTATATTCTGAAATAAGAGCACAATATTTGAAAATTAAAAATTAATATTACAAATGAAAAATTAGGAGATCCAAATGTCCTATCCCATCAGAATTGTTTGAAAAATTACTAAAAAATAAGAATGTTCATGAAATTTGAGAATTCTTGCTTCAGATTAACATGAAGTTATTTAAAGTTTTATGACAAATTTGTGATTAGTGAGGCTCCCCATAAATAATGTAATATATCTACTTTTTTCTAATAAATCAATTTTCCAATGTCTGTATCACTCGGTAACAACAATACACTGTCACTATATGGTTCAGATTATCATGGTTAGAATTATTATATTACTTGATCATTTTTTGAAAAAAAAAACTTTTAAATGTGGACCTATCCGTAGAGTAAACTTACCCTGCCTGCGTCTGCGCAGATTTCTACTAAGATGGGGAATACAATGTATTCCAATTTGGAAATTAAATCAATAAGGGCCAAGCCACATGAAGCGTTTTTCAGGCGTTTTTGCACTGGAGGCGTACGAGTCGGCAGGGAAGGAAGCTCTCCGATTGGCTGATTAACAGCTGATTGGGTTGGCATTTGGAAATCAGCTGATAATCAGCCAATCGGAGAGCTTCTGACTCGTCCGCCGCCAGTGCAAAAACGCCTAAGAACACTTCGGGCTGGTGGTCACTTAGCTCGGGATTTAACCAAGTTTTAGACTTTTAACAGCTGGAGTCAGAAAATTGGCTTTCCCAAACGGGGCATAGTCGTAGTCCACGTTTAAATTAAATTTCGAAAAACTAGAGCATTGAACACAAAATAAAATAAGGAGAGAATAGACTAAAGTTTCAGCTATTTGTAAATTTGTCATTAATCGAACAGTAACATGTTATCTATCTTCTTAAACCTCCATCTTGAGGTTTGTAAAAATCTTTATATTCCTCCACTGAGTAGGTACATATGGATAGCAGCTCTTTTTTCAATAAAATTCTGAAAGCTTTACCTGAATTTTCTTTTATGTGAGATGGCAATAAGTTGTACATCCTCAATTGTGCATCATCTCTCAATTTTTTTCTGTATCTCGTCGAATATTGGTGAAATGTTTCTCCTGGATTAAATTCATGTATGTGTTTTTTAAAAAGCAGATTGTTTCCAGAATATATAATCTAGGGAGTGGGAGAATTCCAAGTTTTTTGAAATAGGGCCTACTACTAGTACTAGTTCGGATTGACTCCCCTATCATCACCCTCAATGCCCACTTCTGTAGTCTAAACACCTCCACTACACTGCTAGAATTACTCCTAAAAATAATTCCATAGTTCAGAAGGGAGTGAAACAGGGCGAAATACACACTTTTAAGAGCCATCGAATCCAGAGAAGCCTTTAGGTTTCTAAGAACGAAAATTGCTGAACAGAGTTTAGTTTTCAGGCATTCCAGATGTGGTTTCCGTGAAAGATCAGAGTCAATCACCACTCCAAGAACTCTTATACTACTTACAGAATCTATATTATTGCCTTCAATTTCCAAATGACTTATTCCTAAATACAATTACTGAGGAATGTTTCATTTCGTCAAGGAAAAAAGTTTCCAATTATAGAAATGAGAAAATAAATATCATAAAAACTACGACTACGCCCCGTTTCGGAAAGCAAATTTCCTAACTCCAGATGTTTAGTTAAACTTAGCTAAATCCCGAGCTCGAAAACTGGCCCGTCATGTGTCTACTTGGCCATTAGAGTATAACCGTAGAGAAACAATAGCATAAGTAGATATCCCATGGTATAGGGCGTTTATGTCGCAACTTTTACTGTTATCTCAAGCTGATAGTCCACGTAGTTCTCTCCTGTGAATCTTTATGACACTGGTAGTCTCTTATATTGTGCCGTTCATACACTCTTACCCGGTCAAAACAGTAAAAAATCGACAATAATCGGCTTGAGATAACAGTAAAAGTTGCGACATAAACGCCCTATACCATGGGATATCTACTTACGCTGTTGTTTCTCTATGGTATAACCTAATATTGTGCACTTTGCTTACCGTTGCTGAGCATGGGACACATACTGAATATTGATAAAGGTGTAAATAATGCTGACCTTGCACTGTTGACTGTCAGAGCTGTAGAGGCCGGAAGTAGGAGCGACAGTAGAGCTCAGCAGGCGACAATGGCTGGTCGCTGCGCAGAAACAGGTGCGCCGTGGCTTGTGCTGCTGCATTGCTTGCACTCGGCTCACTGGCGCCACACTCGTCCACCGACTCGTGCTGCTGCTGTAATCGCTCGTACGCTGCCGTATACTCTCGGTCGAAAGCGCCTGACAACAACAATAATACAACCTTAATAGATAGGAGTATACTTCATTTACTTTACTTGTTCGTTATTTGAAACTGCATCAAGGAAGCTCCCGCAGTATATGACACGTCAAAGTGTAATCTAATATATTACTAATATTCTTCAGCTATCAACACAACAGTCATGAGAACACAACAGATTTCACACAACATACATTAAGCAAAAATTAACCAACAAGAAAGTCTGCTAATCTGTAAGGATACAATACAATAATAAATAAATAATTTTATTTCCATCATAAAATTCACTTGGAATTCCTTGAGTGTTTTTTTAACTCCTTCAAGCCCTCAATTTCTCTTATGTGAGAATATTTCCATTCCCATATAAAAAGGCCACTCTCCAGCAGACTAAGTCTATTAGATGGTTAAACAACTCTATATTGTGTATTGAGCAACCTAATCAAAATGTGATACAAATAGATCAGTTGATGGTTTCAACTCGGAATTTTCTAAGTCAAAACTGTAATTGAACTGATTAAAGGTAATGAACCAGCTCAATTTAAACGGAATTGAATCAGCTGTTGGTTTGAACCTGCAATATAAAGGTGCGTACAGACTTAAAATGCGCCACAAGCACGCCAATTTCGCTACTTTTAATACCTTCTGCTTCATTCATTCATTACTCCCAACGATGGCGTCAAGAAATCAAAACACTTACCGTAATTCAATTCACACAAACTGTAATAGTTCAGATGGCAGTGTGTGGACCGTATGACCCCACAGGAGCAATCCATAAGTGATGTAGCAATGGAATAGAGCGTGATACTTCATTACCAGATACTACAGTAACTATATTACCCACAGTATGGCCATTGACTGTCACGCATCTGATTGGCTAGCTCGATCACGTGGTACAAATCCGCCATTAAGATTCTAAACAAACTTTATAGTCCTATCTTATTGATTTGGAAATTTGGAACTCATCACTTCTTTTACCGATTGAAAACATATTTTGAACTCCCGATGAGTTTGGAATAACATTTTGACAAGGGAAATTGATTATACTTCAATATAGACCAATGAAGTTTATTCAAATAACGCTTAAAACATCAATTTGTCTTCCCTCGGGCTCCTTGCAGACCACTTCCAGAGCTTTCGCGGACCACTTTTTTGGAACCGCTGATCTAGATAAAAAAGCAGAAAGATAGATTTTATTTTTATTGTATTTCATTATCCAATGTATTTCATCGAATTTCAAAATATTTTTGCGGCTCAATTGGATATAACAATTTATGAAATAATATATAATTATATCACAGTTTCATATTTTAGAAAAGTTTTTATTTCGCCGTCGCCATGAAGATTCCAAATATTTGTATTTTATAATACAGCTTATAGTGGATTATAAGTAAAATCGCTCGCCTTTACTTATTAAAACATATTTCCATGATTACTTCGATATAATCTCTTTCAAGTTTTTTTTGTAAATTCCCAATATAGTTTTAGAACTTGAAATAGCAAAATTTACTATTAATGGTAGAGATAATAGCGTGCAAAAATGAAAGGTACCTAGGTAACGAAACCTGTAAGCTGAATCTCCATAACATTAGCCTACTAATAAACAAAAAATGATCAAGTTCTCAATTTATATTTGTAGAAATTTTAATAAACATGTAAGCAATTGAGAAAGAAAGCACAAAACCCATAACCATTAGGTATTATTTATTATATCCAGTGATATTTAAAATCTGCTGAAGTGATATTTTAATACCACTGCTAATACAATGTATACATAATACAATGTATTACAAGTCGAAACTCATAAATCAACAACTATTGAACAATTGAACATGTTATGGGTAGGATTCTCAGGACTGAAGAGAATCAAACATAGAAGTAGAGACGTCTTTAATCAGCACTTAATCACGGTTAAATTTTTCATAAAATATCCAATTGAGCCACAAAAATATTTTGAAATTGAATTATTAAAAGTTCGATCCAATAAATTGGATAAGGAAATGCAATAAAATTAAAATATAACTTTCTGCTTATTCATCTCTAGATCAGTGGTTCCCAAAAAGTGGTCCGAGAAAGTTCTGGAAGTGGTCTGCGAGAAGCCCGAGGGAAGAAAAATTTATATTTAAGAATTTTTAGTGTTATTTAAATAAACTTTATTGGTCTATATTAGAGTAAAATCAATTTCCCTTCGAAAATATTATACCAAACTCATCAGAAGTTCAAAATATATTTCCAATCGGTAAAGGAAGTGATAAGTTTCAAATTTTCAATAAAGTTTGTTTGGAATCTTAATGGCGGATTTGTACCACGTGACAGTCAATGGCCATACTGTGGGTAATATAGTTACTGTACCAGATACCTCTCCGCCACCAGGCTCCTCATCTTGAGCAGCAGGAAGCAAGTGCTGGAGAGTCAGCTGGTTACCTGCTGTAAATGACTGTTCCAGCTGAGTCTGCAATCCAAGACAAAACCTAGCAGCTTTACTGGATTATGAGGGTCATGCAGATGATCCTTTGGGTCTTGTCTTCATTCAGCTGGAATCGATTAGCCAGGAACCATAAAGCGCCTCCAAAACCCGCTCAAGCTCAGCACCCGATGACAGCAGATATGCATCATCCGCAAACATCAGAGAAGAACCATGACAAGGAACAGTGTAGACCCCAGCACTGATCCCTGAGGAACACCAAAAGCCACCGGAAGAGTCTAGGAGTTTGCACCACTGAGGGAGACAAGCTGAGTCCTTCCAGAAAAGTATGAGCCCAAGACGGAAAGGGCCGAGCCCCTTAGACCATAGAAACTCAGTTTTCTAAGTAGAACGCGATAGTCCACACAGTCGAAAGCTCGGCTCAGATCCCACAGAGCCAGAGCAAGAGACTCGCCATCCTCGAAGGCAGCATCAATCCGCTCAGCTAAATTGCACCCATGTGTGGTCGATTGCACCAATGGTCGACTGCACCCATTGTTGATCTCCTATCGTCTGATGTCGCATCGTCCACTGCACCCACTGTTGATCTTTTCATCAGCATTCAGAAGTATTGACTTGAAGATTGTTGACTTAGAATATAATTGACGAATCCGTATACCCCTTTCATAGGTGGTCAGTGGGATGAAAAATGAAAAAAAAAACACAACATATTGCTATTTAAAAGCAAAAACTTAACCTCCCTAGCCTTTCATTGAAAAGAGAACCTTTCTATTTCTTTATTTATGTATTTATTCAGTAATGTACAATTATTACTTCTATGTGAGAAGGCACAACAGGCGTATGCCCAAAACGGTCCCTTCTCAAATTTATACTACAGTCCAAATCAAAATGTGGTTGAGCTACTATCACTTATTAAAATAACAATCTATACTTTAAAAAACGAATCTTCAATCAAAATTAGATATCATGAATAACTAAATCTCACACAATTAGAAACAATTATCCAAGAAATATAAATTTCGAATAAAACTGGAAAATTTTGAACCGTGAAGTTTTCACGCAATATTTGTGAACTGGTTACTATGTTCATTGACTATGTTTATTTAGTTATGTTCAACTAATTTTGTAGACAAGACAAATTTAAATCTAGTCGTTCTGAGGAACCCCCGCAGAGGTTTTATTCAGTTCAAGAGTTCATTGATTATTTCAATACTGGAGCCCATAACGATGTTAATGTTGTAGTGCTGTTTGAAGGCTGATTTCAAATTTTGATTAAATAATTGGGAATCGTCAAAGCCGCAATTAATGTTTTCATAGAGTATGATATTTTCTATAGAATGGATGACAAGTTCATACACTCTTCCAAAAGGAGGTGATTGGCTGATAATCCATCTATCTTGTAGACGCACACAACTGATCATGTGACACGTTAGGGTATGAAACCTGGTTCTGAAAGAGAAGGTCAATAATAGAATTTCTATGCTATCTGATTGGATGCCGAAAATGAATAAGGGCTCCATCACACCTACATATACATATATGTATATTGTTCATGTAAGATCTCCACTTCACTTGGTTTCTCCAAGCTTTCCACTTCACAAACTTCATTCACTTAGGGAGACAATCGATCACTCTTGTACCAAAAATTTATTAATTTGTTGCTTATTTTATTTTCTTTCTTCTTATTCTTTCGAGATTTCCATCTTGCCTTTTATTTTTTTTCTCAAATTATTGATTCTGTTTTGTTAGTGTGGTATGACTGTCTGATAGAACTCTTTGCCTTCGTCAGCTGTAGGAAGCTCTGACTGACACTTCTGTTCAGAATCATGATGGAACGCCTCAAACTTTTGCGTACTAATTTTTCTTTCTTTTAATAATGTTTCGGTATTATTATTTATATTTTAATTTTCTTCAACTATGCTAAGGAAGCATATATAATTATTATCTAATGTCTGATTGAATCTTGTAATAACCCAGTTGGGTTTTTTTATTTACCGTACTTCAAATATTTCACATGGATTTTTAAAATACGAATTATGGATGAAGCCAATCTTTGAAAACGATGTTACTTCAACAAAATGATACTAGACTTAAAAGAAATACACCATGATATGAAATAAAAAATATAAGTATTAATTATAACAAGTTATTTTTCAATCTACAATCAGTGCGGTAAGCAGAACATTTCATTCAACATTTTGTCAGCAATACAGCCAAGTCCATAGAATTTTATAATGAATTAACTTCGTATATCTGCGTTTTTCTACACTTCATCAGAATCTTCATTATCCGGGTTTTTCATATAAACTTTGTTAATTATCCTAAATAGCAAAATTATGTAACTCAATTCTTTTAAAAGCTGTTATGAATATTTAAGTATGTTTTGATTTCTTATTATAAAAAATATATAAAATTCAATTGGACTTTGGTTATATTCTTTTCTTTCAACCAAGATTGCCAGAATTCACTGGCCCTGATGACCAGCATAGCTTCCTATTGTGCTAAGCAGCTTTATTTGAGTAATCTCAAATAAGGTTGGTTACACTCTCAACTGTCAACCTGCGACAGTTCGATCACTCCTACTAGCATTCAAAACACTCTTCACGTCACTAGCAATAATACCGTTTTCAATCATTTCTTATACTACTACTACTCATTGACTCTACGACCCTTGAAGAGCCTTGGCCTCCTCCACAAGCCTTTTCCATGCATCTCTATCCTGTGCTCGCTGTCTCCACCTTCTCACGCCCAAGGATTGAAGGTCTGCCTCCACGTCGTCCAACCATCTCTTGCGTGGTCGGCCTCGTTTTTCTTTGTCCCCCTGGTTGCTGATAAAGAGACGTGCTGTACGGGTTTCCGGCATCCATTTTACATGGCCCAACCAAGGGATTCTAGCTCTTATAATTTCTGTAACAATGCTCGGTTGCCCATACAGCTTATAGAGCTTATAATTTTTTTTCTGTGTCGCCACCTATCAGCCTCTAGCACTGGCCCATGAATTCTTCTTAGGATCTTCCTCTCCCATCGATTCAACACCATGTTTCACAAGCATACATCACCACTGATCGCAGCACTGTCCTATAAATGTTAATTTTACTGCTCCAGCTTAACAGCCTTGATCTAAAAATTTTCTGTAGGCTAAAGTATCCCCTATTTCCAGCTTTCAATCTCTCCTTAATTTCCATTTGATTTTCATTATGTTAGTTATCAGGGATCCAAGATATTCGAAACATTCTACTGTTTTAAAAAATGTCAATAATTTCTAATCGCATCTAAATATAATTTTAAAAGTGAATATCTGGGTTCTAAGTATTTATGATATTTTTTTACTTGGATCTTTATTGATAATGTAAGATAAAATATGTATTCTGTATTCTGTCGAGATATCGTCGTCGTTAGATATAGACAAAATATATAGTCCTTTTACAAATTTTTGACAGCTCTTAATGCATTTAATCCAACTATAGTCATCAGTCATAATGAATAAAAAACACAGGTGAACTCAATGTTTTCGATAAATACACCATTCTAAACTAAATTAATTTTGTCAATAACTCACTCAGATCAATGTTATCCTGTCCGACGACGGTGAAAGTGAGAAAGAGAATGTCCCTGTAGAGCGAGTGCCTGCCCTTCAACTTGTGTCGTTCGCTGGCCAACCGGCGCATTGGTTCCTCCATGTTGTTACAGCGCACCAAATCTATCACCAGCTCCATTACACTGCGCGCGGCAAATTCAAATTCAAATTAGACCGTTCATCACCCCTCCAGCAACACAAACACAACAGTATCATTCAAAACAAAGTGAAGAGAAACATAATTTAAATTTCAAATGGTTATTAAAAACACTTCTTATTAAAAACGTTAATAACGATCACTTGCTAGTTATTAATGTCAAGAATAATGATGTATTTATTGATGTTCATCATAATATCTTTGAATAAAATTTGTTGAATAAGATTGATATTGAGGAATTTTTCCATAATTGAAAAACATAGTTTTATTTTGTCAATAAAACTGTCTAAATTAATGTTTATTAATGTCTAATAAATGTGGATGTGACAGAATAAAACTGTGTTTTCTCAATACTTTTGCATGTTTGTAATAACTATTATTGTTCGTAATAAATGATTGTAGAAACAAATGTTTGTAATGACTATTTTAAGTTCAAAATATGTTTTTTTCTTTGTTTGCACTTGTAACATTGTGTTACACATGCCTGTTACCTGGCATATATTGATACATTGCATCCGGTGGTCTGACAAATTATTCCACAAAAAATCATCGTTTCCCCCAAGTTTGTTGCTGATGGATGACATTAAAGGTCATGTATTAGTTGTTTCATGTTTTTATAAAAGTTCTATGTATTATCAATCTATCTAAATTTGAAATTGTTTGTTTTATTCTTATTTGTATATTCAGATTGAAGATTTGATGTAGAAATTGAAAGGACATAACCTACATGGACAATTTAAGACAAAATCAGGAAATTGAAGAAGTTTTGGACAATAGCCTGTTTTTTCTTTTCTATTGTTTGCTCTAATAAATGAATGAATAGATTCATTAAACTATGCTCTGTGATTTATTTTTGATGCTCGATGGAATGACCACGTAACACCCCCGTACAGAGAACTTGATTGGCTAAAATTAGAACAGAGACGATTGTATTTTATACTATGCCAAACCGACAAACTGATTGTGGGAGGTACTGGTTCGGAATATTTGAGAGAAAGACTTGTACTTTTCACAGAGGTTCATCAAAGGGATACTCGGTCTCACCGCTTCTTTCTTCAGATACCCCAACACCGAACGGCAATTTCGGAGCTTCGTTATGTGTTACGGCTTCTCGTGAATGGAATGCTCTGCCACTTTATATTATCCTTTCCCCATCCTTATCACTATTCCAAAAGAGAGTGCACCGACACCTAGTTCTTGCTTCTGGGTATTGAATTACGGCTGGTAGCGAGGAGAAGTTGTATTTCTTTTTCTTTTTATCTTATAATTACTTACTTAAGAAATGTAGGTAATGATGTTTACATGGGTTCACGAACTGCATGACTTTTTTTCTCATTTTTCTATGTCTATCTTTCTATCTTGTTTTGTAGTTCTCTACATTAATTTTTACTGTGCTCATCTATTATAATTTTAGTTTTACATTAATACTTACCGTATAGTTTATTCATGTACAGTACTTAAGAAATGTAGCTAATAATTTTTACATGGGTTCATGAACTGCATGACTTTTTTTCTTATTTTTCTATGTCTATCTTTCTATCTTGTTTTTGTAGTAATCTACATTAATTTTTACTGTGCTCATCTATTATAATTTTAATTTTACATTAATACTTATAGTTTATTCATGTACAGTGCTATTTTGTTTTGTACTACTATGGGTCTTGTTAGACTCAGTGGAAATTGTCATATTTTATAAATAAATAAATAGATGAATGTATAATATTGAATAGAAGTAGAGGGATATGTTGAATAATCAACTATTTTCATTCTTTTGTGAAGTAGACTCAGACTCCGCCTGATAAAGAGTATATCCACTTAATTTTCAAGTAGTGGGATATCTTATATTTGCAGTGCATGCACACATATCACATGCATTCAATGATCAGTGAAATCAAAACACCGTTTTACTATCTAAAATACAAAACAAAGAAATGAAAACTTGGGAATAGCCTATTAAAATCAATATCACTAGTTATACAAATTTCTGATTAAGTGGACTGTAATTTTATTCGATTTATTCAATATATTCTGGCAGAAAAATACTAATGAATCCATTCATGATGCAATGAAAATCTCTATTATTAAAACTGATGATGATCTATGCTGTAAGTCAGAGTGATTTTTATCTATAGGGTGATAAAAAGGTAAAGGAAAGAATTAAGGAATAGAGAAATCACTTGACCTCTGATGATTTATGATGTAGCCAGGCACTGCAGAGAGTTGTTGAATCATGTATGGAATTCTGCTTCTCAATTTTACTAGGTATCAATTCACTACTACTTTCGATATAAAAAATACTCAAATTCTCACATGTACTTTAAAATCAATCATTACTCCCTACGATAGGAGACACGGAATTACAATTAATAATTTCCTATAGAAATACAAATTAACGAACGAGTCGAACTGTCCTGTCAACGAAGGCAGCTATGCAAACCGACTGAACTTGAAAACTACAAAACGAACAATTAGACAATTATGCACTAGAGTGCGCCAGTAGACGGGGAAGATTCAAAACTAACTACTCAGCGCCAAACTTCATTAAATTCAAACGGCGTCAACAATCACAAACAAATGAAAAATAATTAAATAAAAAAAGAATGAATTTCAATTTTAAATCTCATTATTTTATAGATTGGAAGTCAACATACTAAGAATACTGTATGACAGATAACATGAAAACTTGGATTGGAAGTTTAATTCTAAGGATTTAAATTTCATTCTGCGCAGGATTCAAAATAGTGTGGGTTTCTAATCTAAACAACTGATATTATTGTAGTTACTGACCTCCTAGATACAGTTGTTCTATCAGTGACAAGGGCACTGACCAATGAACTTTGCTGATCATCCTGGTTCCATAGAATGTACATAGGCTGACCAACCTGAAAACAAAATAATTTACTCGATAAATAAGTAGGAGAGTAAATTATTCAAGCAATCAAATTCAATATGCAACACCATTGCATAGTAGAGAAATTCTATGACATCTTACGACATATTCAGATGTCATAAGACAAATAAGTCAATCCAGAAGAAGCAAGAAGGAGAAAGGAGAGGACAATGAAAACAGGAGGAAAGAAGAAGGTAGGTTGACATAACGGTCAGTATAATATCTAATTATCAAGTATTATATCTATCTTATGAAGTAAGTGATAAATCAAAATTGATTTTTTCTCCAAATTTCACTCATTTTTGAAAAATCATAACTCATTACTCATTGGAGATAGAGAGTTCCGAATGATCTCATTCTATTCAGGATTTTATAATCTAAAAAAAAAGGCGAGAGCAAATTTTTCTGTCCGATTACGATATTTGTCAGAAATAGCTGAAACCTGGAAAATGAGCCGAAAATACGAGTTTTTTGTGCCACTCTGTATCTAGTACAAGGAAATTTTGCATGAAGAAATTGGTTCTGGTCTTCTCTTATGTACCCAAATAATATATTAAAAGATCAGAACTAGAATATAAATTGCATGCACCAATGTATATAGTGACTGGACTATACCTAAAATCACGTATATACATAAACAAGCCACAAGCCCTTTGAGTCTAGAGTTGAACAATAACACTGGAAATTCGAGCGGTACAACGTGCAATGTTTCAGAGGAGTATGGACAACTTCACACAACGTCTACAGGAGTGTATGGACAAAAACGAGTGTATTTTTCGTACATAGTCTAATCAATGTTTTAATATTTTGCTCTCTAATTTTTGAAATGGCAACATTCAAGGTACACACTGGAAAAATAAATTTTGAGTTTCGTTTAAAAATGAGTGTGTAACTGTTACAGTATTTCAAATCATCCATACCTCCCTGCCCAACCCTGTATTTTACTTTCTATAAAACTATTTTATTTTCTAAAATCCATTAAAATCCTAAATTTTAGTTAGTATATTTCTGGACTCGAAATTTGATCCAAATAAAGTGAAGCAACATAACCTACTTTTTGGACATACTTCTATCAAAATTCGGAAAGGGAACAGTGTGGACTAGGTCTGTTGGGTCCTTTTCTGACCATGAATATGATTTGTAATGTGTGATCAGTGTATTTTGTAATGTAAAATAGATACGAACCTCTTCGTGCAGCCTTGGATTATCCCAAAGACACCTGACAAGGACATTGGTGTGATCCGCCTCGGCCCACGAGGGGTGGTGTTGCGTCCCCTTGAGGGACACCCCCGGTGGGGTGCAGATACAGGCTGCCTGCAGACACAGCCCCGGAAGATGCGAACAAACGCAAACCCGTTCAAACACCCACACCTGACACAAACAAATATAACTCTACCAATTACCAAATCAAATTTACATCTTTCTTTATTAAATTTTTATTTCTGTTTTTATCTCTTCGAATGCATAAGCGTTGCCATTACATTTCTAAAGTGAGATTCACTTCAAACTGTCAGCATTGATTGAATGGGAAGCATTGATGCTATTCATAGAGGAATGCTGACAGTTTAATGTGCATCTCACCATAAACAAATGGAAATTGATGAAAAACAGCATTAACTTATTCAAATGCTAATCGATAAATAATTATTATTATTGAAACTAAATTGTTTCCGGGCTGAAAATTGTTGAATAGTAGCGCTCATCGAATTTCCATCTAGCTGTTTACCCTGTTGTCAATATTTGCAGTAGCAGAAGTCTTAGGTTTACAGCATTTAACTTGAGATTTTCATTTAATAATAATTACTCGAATATTATTTATGAAATTAATGAGTTATCAACCAAGTGGTATTAGAGATGGAAGGGATGGTAACAGATTTAAAAATAAACTCAAGAAGTACCTGATGGAATTAGTTTGTTATAATTATGATGAATTTTATAATGCTAGACGATGATTGTATTATATATTTTTTTATTTTCAATAGTTATACCCATTGTTATTGTATAGTAGCTGATACAGCACTTAGAATAGTATATAAGCTCTAGTAATTAAGATTCTTTGTCTCATTTCTGTATTTTGGGCAGTTACTATGCCGGTTTGTTTCTTGAATAAATCTTTTTAAAAAGGATGTCACGTGTTCCGTTTACTTAACTGGCGCCCGAACAAACGGGACCGCAGACGTTTCGGTAAAGTTCAATTAACTTTTTTTTTCGCGACCAACTGTCTCGAATCCAAAACGCGAGTGTAACTCCTCATCTGCGGCCTACCCTCATCACTCTGGAACCAAGTGCACAGCCTTCCATCCTGGCAGAGAGAAACAACACCTGGCGGCCCCTAACCAACAGAGAACCAAGCGACACGGATTCATCCACGGACGAGGACCAGGACGATCCAAGTACGCTCTCCAAACCAGTTGTGAGTACCAAACAAAAGAACTTCATCAAACCCTCAAAACTGCATCCAGTCTTATCTTCAACTTCAGAGATTTCAAAAATGGCAACAATCACTAAACCTATTCCACATGAACTCTTGAGATACATACCTCATTACGATGGTACTTCTCACAAGTTACATCAATTCATATCTACTTGCGAAGACCTTTCTATCGGCTACTGTGCTGATAACATTCAAGAAAAAGAAGCTAATCACTGGATTCTTTTCAAAGCTGCTATGTGCAAACTTGAAGGACCAGCCGAAGCAGTAGCATTCAACAACAGTTGTTCTTCAATAAAAGACTTGATAAAATCACTAAAACAAAATTTTGCTGATAACAGATCTGTACCTGAACTCATTGCTGAGTTGACTGTGATGAAATCCTATCAAAGGGAACATCCTATTGAATTTTTGAACAGACTTAATGAAAAACGTACAAATGTAATTACTAAGTATAAGCTAGATGGTGTTACAGGTTTACTATTAGAAAATTTGATTTGTCAACTGAATGCTACACTTGTAAATACTTTTGTTCATGGAGTTCACCCAACATTAGGGTCACATTTGCAAGTACTACAAGTACAAGACCTAGATGATGCTAGGAATAAGTTAATAAACGATTGTAGTATTGTATTACAACAACTACGCTACAAAACCACTATTGAAACAATGAACAGGGTAGATAGTAGGAAACATTCCAACAACACAACAACATTTAGAAATCCTAATTACGAACATAACTTTCAAAAACAATGGTCACACGACAATTCTTTCGAACAAACACACAGACCCTTCCAAAGTAGACAACAATTTTCACCACACAATGTTCAACAAACTAACTTCCCCCAAAACTTTCAACAAAATTTTTCAAATCAAAGCTTCCAAAAACAAAACTATCGTCCAAACTTTCAACAACAACGTTTTCCACAACAAAGCTTTCAGCAGCAAAACAGTAATTTCAAACCTAACACTCAAGTAAGTTCGTCAAACACAGTGTCTATGCGCACTCAAAGAACAGACCCTGTACAAAAATTGAAAACTTACAGATCACCATATGAAGTAAACTACTTAGAGGAAGAACCAGAAGATAACTACAATCAGAGCCCGATTGAGGCTATGCAATGTCAAATAAACACTTTGACTGAATCACTCAACAAACTCACGAACCATTTTTTAGAGTCAGGCCCCCAGTTTTCGGAGGACCCCCCAAGCGACTCGACTTGAACATCTTAAACAAATCTCTTCCTTACTTTCTCGATCAAAAGAAAAGAAAATGGCTAGTAGACACAGGATCTGCTAAAAACTATATGCATCCATCATTGGTCTCTCCTGAGATCACTCGATACAAGGAAGACTTTATTGTAAAAACTCCTAATGGAGAAAGTAAAGGAAACGAATATATTTTTTTCAACACTGAAAATGTATTTTCCCAACCCCATAGAATAAAGATGTATATATTTGATTTCTCCACTAAGTATGACATACTTCTTGGAAATGAAACATTACGTGCGTTTAAGATGAATGTAAACTTTGCTAATGATAAACTTGAATATAAGGATGGAATGAAAGAATTGTTGTTTTTGCTAGATAATAAGAGTGTTACATTACAACCAGGCTACAACGTGATCTCAATCCCGGTTAAGTCAGCCCCAAATGTAACAACAGGATTAATTAAAGAAGTGAATACAGATGTATATACTGTTGAAGAAGGTATTGTAGAAATCACTGATAATAAATGTAAATGTGTTGTTTTTTCAAATGAGCTTCTGACTATCTATCCGGAGCCCATGGATGTAGAAGATGTAGAAGAAATTATTGAGCCAAAACAATTCACGACCAATTGTCCTGAAAACTTGGCTGATATAATTCAAGATATACCATCTCTATTACGAACAAGTCACATGAACGAGGAAGAAAAACTTAAAATAATTAGCCTAGTTCAGCAGTTCCCTGAAATAATAAAACGAGAAAATGATCCCTTGAGTAGTACAAATTTGCTAAAACATACAATCAATACGAAAGACGATCTTCCCGTCTACACAAAAAACTACAGATACCCACAGATTTATAGGGAAGATATTGAATTTGAAATCGACAAACTACTAAAAAACAAAATTATCCAACACTCCAATTCGCCATACAACAGCCCTATTTGGGTGGTTCCCAAAAAACCTGATGCATCAGGCAAGCGGAAAATCCGTATGGTTCTAGATTACCGTAAATTGAATGATAAAACTATTGATGATAAATTCCCCCTACCCAACATTGAAGATCTGTTTGGCAAAATAGGCAGGGCTACATACTTTTCAGCCATTGATCTGGCCTCCGGTTTTCATCAAATCCAAATGGACCCGCAATCCGTACCTAAGACAGCTTTCTCAACAGAGCACGGACATTACGAGTTTTTACGTATGCCGTTTGGGTTAAAGAATGCACCCCCTACGTTTCAGAGGGCCATGAACATAATTTTTTCAAGAATGACCAATGTACTAGTCTACATGGATGATATAATAATTTTCTCTGATAGCCTTGAGGAACATTTAAAGCATTTGAAATCGGCATTTACGAAACTAAAAGAACACAATTTGAAAATTCAACTTGATAAAACTGAGTTTTTCAAGCGTGAGTTGTTGTATTTAGGGCACATCATTTCGGAAAAAGGTGTGATGCCTAACCCCTCTAAAGTTGAAGCCATAAAAAACTTTCCAATCCCTAAGACCGCCAAAGAAATCAAACAATTTCTTGGACTGACCGGTTACTATCGCAAAATGATTAGAAACTATGCTAAAATAGCTAAACCACTCACTGCTGCTTTGAGAAAAGATGTAAAGATCAATCCCAATAGCAAGGACTACAGGGAGGCTTTTGAAAATTTGAAACTAATGTTACAAAACAGCCCCATCCTACAATTACCTGACTTCTCGAAACAGTTTCTTGTCACCACAGACGCGAGCAACTTTGCCATCGGAGGTGTATTGTCCCAAAAGTTTGATGGTAATGACCTCCCAATAGCCTATGCATCACGAACACTTAATAAGAGTGAGGTTAACTTATCGACTATAGAAAAAGAGCTACTTGCTATTGTATGGGTATGCAAACATTTCAGACCATATCTATACGGACGAAAATTTTTGATTCAAACAGACCACAAACCTTTACAATGGCTTAGAAACATAAAAGAACCTAATTCAAAACTACTCAGATGGAAGTTACTTTTAGATGAATTTGACTTTGAGATTAATTACGTGCAGGGAAAAACCAATCACGTGGCAGATGCACTGTCCCGCATACCCTCGCAGCCCATCAATTTAATGGACAACGATGATAATGACTTTTTAGGCTTCGGCAACGAAGACCTACCCTTTCATGGCTTTGACGACATAAACGTAGACGATTTGATTCAGTTGAATAGTAACGATGACCCACCACCGATAGATGATCCTAATGGTTATCTTGATGACATCGCGAATGCTTTAACTCGATTCAATAACCAAGATGATGCTAATGCTAATACTTCTGAGCCCCATGATATGGAAAATAATGATTGTGGTACTGGTAGCTCTGTTTTCGATATGAATGACTATATTCTTCTTCGTGAAGACAATGCCGATCATACCGATACTCATCAACCAACTAAAGAAATTGACGACAATGCTTTACCAATTCATAATGACACTGACAGCCTTGTGACAATTCATTCAGCAGACAGTTCAAATGAACAAATTCAGATAGTAGACGACGATAAAATATTGAACGTTGAACATAATCAGATACTTATTGAACGCGGAAACAAAACACCTACCCTTCAGAAAATTTTTGATAAGAACAGACTCCTTCTCTGTTTTCAAGACCCCTTAGATTTCGAACACATAAACAAATTTTGTTTAGAATACCTGAAACCGAATACCACGTATGGTGTATATTGTTCAAAAGATGGTTTATTGAGTAATCAGTACGAATCAATGTTTAACAACTTTGCTAAAGTCATTAAGGAAAGTTTCAACTCAGTTAAGATTAAGCGGTATAAAAAAGTTAATCTTGACATTACTGATCCCGACGAACAAAAAGAAGTAGTTTCCAATTATCATACTGGAAAAACCTATCATAGAGGAATTTCAGAGAGTTACTCACACATTCGACGACGGTACTATTGGCCTTCAATGATGCGTGATATTACTAACTTCATAAACAAATGCCCAATATGTTTAAAGACTAAATACGAACGTCGTCCCATTCGTGCAGAATACAAAGTATCCCCTACTCCTACAAAGCCCTTTGAAAAACTGCAACTTGATGCCTTTCAGTATGACAAACGTAAATTTTTATCAATCATCGACTGTTTCTCCAAACGACTCGTAGTCTACCCCCTCACGAGTCTTAATCAAATCGAGGTAAAAGACCATCTCTTCGACTATTTTTCTCTCTATCCAACCCCCAAGATCATACAGATGGACAACGGCAGAGAATTTGATAACGCTGGTTTACGTGATTTTCTAAAACTTTACGAAGTCGAACCTTATTATGTTACCCCTGGTCATCCAGACTCGCAAGGGTTAATTGAAAGAACTCACTCCACTCTAATTGAACTTTTAAATTCTATCCAACTTCAAAATAGAAATAATACCACTGAAGCCAACATGAAAACGGCCGTGATTGCGTTCAATAACACACTCAATTCCACCTTAAAAATGACACCAATGGAAATAACATTCGGCATCTCTGAGAATTCTTTTCTGAATGACACTACAGAACAACTTATCACTGAAGAGCGTACAAAAGAGTATCATGATAGGTTACAGCTTATACATAGATTGGTAAAAGATAAGGTAGAGATGGAAAAACAAACTAGGACAGAATTATTGAATAAGAATAGGGAAACAGACGTCGAAATCCCCGAAGCCCCGTTTATTAAAACAACCTTCAATAAAAAGAACAAGCCAAAATTCTTCCAAGTACAATATGATAAACAACAAAATGTTGCTACAAATTCCAGAGCAATTCAAAAACGACCATTCAAAATCCATCCTAATAGGATGAAACGACCACGGAAAATAGTTAAAAAGAAAAATAATAAATTTGTTTCAGACCAAGATGATCCTCATTCTCCTGCTGCTGGTCCCAGCAATGTCGTATAAAGTAACGGACTTGACCAAATCATCTGGCATTACACCAGTTCGAGTACAGAACTCCTTCATTATAAATGGCACATACACATACATGCACAACATAAACATTACACGACTACATGTTGAACTAACACATATTGAAGACTCTGTAAACCTTTTAAGAGCTAAGGATAGTGATAAGAATCGTTGTAATATTTTACGTTTGTATTTAGATGATATTAAGTTAAAATTTGATCATATTCATATAAATAATCTTAGAATTAAGAGAGGTCTCATAAACGGACTTGGTTCCGCAATAAGCTGGATTACAGGAAATATGGACTCTGACGACAAAGCGAAATATGACAAAATTTTAGAGAAAGTGCAAGCAAATGAATATCATTTAGAGCATAATGTCGAAAATCAATTGTCAATCAATAGAAACTTGATACACAAATTAACAATGGGATTGATGTCATTCATGCCAACAATGTCAAGCTGAAAAATTATTTTAATTCAATCACCACTCAATTCACTTCAATAGAGCTAACTCAACAACATTCTTTCTTATTCAACACATTGACTCTCATAAAAAATAAAATAGACGATATTATGGTGAGCTTAGAATTTTGTCGACTAAACATAATCCATTCAAGTATTCTGTCTAGAAACGAATTGTCTTTATTAATTCATTCGGCTAAATTGTCTCTCATTTCTGATGAACCCGAAATTTTGTGGCAGCTAGGGTCTGCACATTGTCATGTGAAAGATGATTTCATTACTTATTTTATACAATTGCCTTTGTATTCTCATGCCTATGAGACATTTTTTCTCCTATCTTACCCAGTCGTAAAAGGAAATGAGTTGCGAACAATTGTTGAACATCCGTCCTTCATAATTCGAAAAGATAACTCATTGTTTACAGGAGATTGTTTACTAATAAGAAATAATTATTATTGTAAGAATATGTCTAGAATAGTTAATAAGTGTATAAGTCAACTTTTAGACGATAAGGACCTTCATGATTGTAAATCTTTGGTTATAAGTGAGGCTCAACCTTTTATAAGATACATTCAAGTCATAAATAAATATTTAATGTTCAATATTACTACTTGCACTATAAGTAAACAAAATCAAAACATTACAATTTATCCAAGGAAGACACAATTACTGAACCTTGAAGAATCAGAAAAGCTGTTTAATTTTTTAGAACCATACGTTTATTGGGAAAGCATTGTATCCTTACCCTCAGAACAACCTGCGAGAACACTATATACAAATCTATCTTTCGACTTGATCCATAAAGCTAATCTAAATACAGAACCACTAGAAATTATAGAGGATTTTACAGCTGAAAGCAATTTCCTACTTCATTATATTCTTATCCCAATTGGAATTTTTGTGCTGTTGATAATAATTGCAGTTATTTATTACAAATGTAAAATCTCATTGAAATTTTGTAATCGAAATATTCCTGATAAGAAACAAATAGCTGGTAACTTAGGCGGACCGTACCTCCCAACCGAAACTCCTACTTGAAAAATTGTTCTCACACTTTTGTATTAGTATGTATTGATAACTTAGTTGAGTATTATTTTATATTGTTTTTAACCAGTTTTTGTATTTTGGGTCTTATCAGTTTTTGGTCGCTGAGGACAGCTCCAAACTTGGGGAGGGAGAAGTTATACCCATTGTTATTGTATAGTAGCTGATACAGCACTTAGAATAGTATATAAGCTCTAGTAATTAAGATTCTTTGTCTCATTTCTGTATTTTGGGCAGTTACTATGCCGGTTTGTTTCTTGAATAAATCTTTTTAAAAAGGATGTCACGTGTTCCGTTTACTTAACTAATGACACATTTATGTACATAATGTATGTATTGAATAAAGAGTTTGATTGATAGATACTCACTATATACGTATAAAAATTGTTAATATTTCTTGTATTGAATTCCATAACTCCAAATATTTGCAATAACCTGAAAACCAAGCTACATTTGGACTGTTGTATAAATTAGAATTGGAACCGTTATGGGCGTGAGCCTGTGGTACTTTTCTGTACTTTTGTGGAATTTTGAATGATTGAATAAATAAATTAAATATTTTCCACTTATTAAATAATTGAATACAACTTTTCAATTTAATATGGTTTATCGAAATTTACTCACAAAATGTTTGGTCTGAATATTTTTATTCACAATTGGAGAGAAACTAAACTGTGAATAGAGATGAACGTAACCTACTTTGGACTATTTCTATTGACATTTCGGAAAGGAACCGTTTTGACTGACGACTGAGCCTGTCCTTCCTCTAATTTATAATACGAATGAGTGTGTATTAATGAATAGATTCTGAATCTAATTTATAGAACTAACCATATTCCAATATATGATGGGATGTTCGTCGACGAATTTCGACTGCGTCAAACAAGAATCACCCTCAGTGTAGAGAATAGACTCCAACTCTTTCCGCAAAACCAGTGGATTCAGGTAGGGAACGTTTATAAGTACAGGCTCGTTATACCCAACAGTTAGCTCCTTCTCCTCTGCCTCCTCTTCCTTCCCCTCTCCTGTCTTCTCTTCATCCTTTGTCCTTTTGTCCTCACTGTTACTCTCTGAAAATTACAAATAAACAGATAAATAACTTTTTGACAGAAACTATAACATATTTTACAACTCAAAAAAGGAACATTTTGTCATGTCAAATCCTATTATATTAAGCGAGCAATTTCTGTATATCTGTTTATATCTGGTCATTTTTATATTTTTATATCTGGTTATTTATGTTCAACAGATCTCGAAAACGGCTCTAACGATTTTCACGAAATTTGGAACATAGTAGGTTTATGATATAAAAATTCGATTGTACTAGGTCTCATCCCTGGGAAAACTCGCTAAGGGCATGAAAGGGATAACAATAATTAAGAAACTGATTTTAATAATTATTATTATTCATCCATGGAAAAACAGATGATATTTTCGTCGTCTGTTTAAGCAGAAGATGCGTGTGTGTGAGAGGCAGAATTATTTCCAGCTGTGTAATCAATCAGCGAGAAATTTTAATCGACTTTATCAAAATAATCTGATTTGTTGACATAACATGATAATCATTCAAAACTAGAGTATATCATAATTTTCAAAGTTATTCGTTATTTGACAATTTTGAGTGTTATTTTGTTATTCAATTTGGTTTGTAAATAATCTAAATTAGAACTTTTTTGTTTTGAAATGTTTGGAATGAAAATTGAATCTGAATTCAAGTGTATGGAACATGACCTACTTTCTGGACTATTTATAGTGTATAAATGAAAATTCGGGGAAGAAACAGTTTTGGGCTGTGCCTGTTAGTCATTCCCCAATCATTTTAATGAATTGTGTTCTGTTTATCAATAGTTTATAAATAAATAACGAGCGAATCTCAGTGCCCCGTTATTGTTATAAAAAAATAATCTTTTGCTGTTCTTCAATACTCTATTCTTTTTTATCTCTTCCCCACCCAAACATAATTATTCCCCTCATTGTCTTGCTCTTCTTCTTCATCTCCTTCTCCTTCTCTACCTACTTCTGTTTCTCCCTCCATTTGTCCTATTCTTCTACTTCAACATCTTCTCCTCCTTTTATTATTTATTCTTCCGTCCAACCGAGGAATGCAAAGCACTTTGAACAGACTATGACTGATTCAAAATTCAAAATATATTAAAACTACCTACCAGAAGCGCGTGTATTCAAATTTGCAAAAAAATGTTCACTGGCTACTCCTCAACTAATCTGAGCGCAAATTTGTAATTTATATTCGTGTCATTATTTGAAGATAAAAAATATCTGTGTTTGAAAGTACTGAAGAAACAGAACCTTTTTTAGACTAATTTTTAATCAAAACTCGGGAATAAAATAGTAAGGGCTAAGCCTGTTTTTTCAATTCCAACCATTCTATGATTATGTGTGTTTTTCATTGATTGAATGAATGAAAGAATAATTAATTGAAGTTAAAGATCACACTCACTATTGCTGTTTCAATAAGATCGCGATGCCGTAAATATATATTCCAAGTACCAAAAATGTAATTAACACCTTGCACGCAGGGACTAGAAGCACTCACTACCTTCGTAAACAAAGCCGTAGTGCATTCGTATGACGTCAGCACTGGTAGGGCTCCTACACCAATAGAAACATTAGCTGATATAGATCAGCTGAAATCAACGAATTTATTGGTGTAGGAGCCCTACCTGTGCTGACGTCACACGAATGCACTACTGCTTTGTTTAAGGAGGTAGTGCTAGAAGCCGCCATTAGTGGCTAACGTCATCACATGGTGACATTTGCAGCGGTCGAACCCCTTCTCACAGAGACAATGGTCAGGATTTGAGAAGCCGTCACTAATGGCCAGTTGTAGTGGACGCCACTATTGTACTGGTGTGCAAGTGGCTGAACAATTGTAATATTTGTGGCGAACAATTGAATTGGAATGTAATTAGAAAATAGATTATAAGACTCTACTCACATTAGTGCTACTCCAGTCCATCGGATTACTTGAAAATTCATTATAAAATCATGAAAAGACATATTTTTGGATAAATGAAATATACGGTATTTGAGATAGGTGAACATTGATCATTATTAACAAGCAATTAATATTCTATGTGATGGGGATGACTTGAATCACAGTTGTCTACAAAAGAAGGCGGCGAAAAACGTTCTATCATCTCCATTGACTTAGAGCCTGTTCACATGACAGCGATTTACGCTCGGTTGACCAACCGAGCGGTTGCCAAGTACAGGGAGACACATGGTGCCGTACACATGCATCGCTCGGTTTTAGTAGTCGCCGGCGAATCGCGGCGGTTGTAGTTTCCAGTCCAACCGCTCGGTTGTCGCTCGGTTGCCGGGCGGTTCGATATACTAGAGCAGGCATGAGAGCGTACACATGTCTTCAGTCAACCGAGCGGTTTCACAACCGAGCAGAGCAGTTCACATAGTGCACATTCCATTACAATTCCAGTTCAACTAAAATTTATTCTATTACAATTTTCAGTTCAGTTAGTTGATAAGTTCAGGCTTAAGATCGTCCCACGATGGGACATCCCTTACCCAGGTTGGGACATTGAATTAAAAATAAGCAATTCGTTATTTTAGGTACATAATAAGTTATTTTTGGTAATTTTTAGTGAATTGAATAATAGCTTTCTCAAAAATTGATATATTCAGAAAATTTTTGTTTTATTCAATTACTAATACCATGAGGAATTTATCTTCCACATATCATGGATTTATCTCTTACCGTATTTGAAATGTTCTGTTCAAAAAATTTAAACTTTAGACGCTCATATCTCAAAAAGTAATGATTGGAAAAAATGTTTTTCTGAGAAAACTTTTCCATTTTGCTAGCTTGATGATATATAAATCGAAAAACTTTGAAAAATATTACCAGTAGAAAGATTAATTTCAGCCTTTGCACAGTCTTAACCGAGCGCAAATCGCTCATGAATCGCTGTCATGTGTACGAGGCTGGCAAATCGAGCGATTTGTCAACCGCGCGACAACCGAGCTTAAATCGCTGTCATGTGAACAAGCTCTTAGTATCATCACTGTTGTGAAACGCTTTGAGCGAGCAAAATTTTTGAGGTTAGGTTTTTGTATCTTTGATTTTTTATTTTCATTTTTCTTTGCTGCTCTATTTGAGGCTAAATTATTTTTTGGTAATTATTATTTGTAATTTTCTAATGGTTTATTTACTGTTATTGGTTGTTTATTTTATGTTAGAAGCCTCGTCAAAAGGATATGAAAAAAACAATCATGATGAACATGTGTGTGTGTGTACATGAATATTTATCATGCATGTTCTACCGTTAGTGGCCAGCTTGAGGCCACGGCCGGCCACTAACGGTTGAGAACGTGCGTGCAAATACACTGAATCAGCAAGAGGCTTCTAACATAAAATAAACAACCAATAACAATAAAAAACGACTTGTAAATTATAGATTATGATAATCGAAAAATAACTGAATCTCAAAGAGCGTTTCACAGCTGAAATGACAAAACAATGTACAGTTCGGGTCCTGTAGCTTCGCCTATCAGCAGAGGGCCACTAGACTACAATACTACCTGTTCAAAAAAAAAAAAAAATCGAACATTTTTGAAAATGTATCTTTCCATAAGCAACGGACACTCTTCTGTATCTTCTAAAAAGCAACGTGTTGCATCCGAAAAGATACACAAGGAGCTTTTTGGAGTTACGTCCTTTCAGCACAACACAGCCTATCAACTGACATTCGTTTAACATGCTTCTTCCATTGTTGGTGATACGTTGCAACTCCCTCATTCAAGAAGAATCTCTGTGTCTAGCAAACTTCCTTCAAGGAAGCTCTTTAGGGAGCTTCTTCTATCTAGGGATCTAGGGTCTCTGAAGCTGATGTTTTTTCAAAACCGTGAATATTACTCCGCGAACCATACCTTGCCAATATGCCGCTTCAAAGCCACAGAGGAAAGCTACGGGATGAGTACTGTAAGGCTCAACTCACACTTACGTGACTCAGGTCGAGAAGAGACTCGACTCCAGTCGATAGCATGTGTTGCCAAATGGTGACACTCAGACCAGTCGATTCTAGTCTCCGCGACGTCTAAGGCTCAACTCACACTACCTCGACTCAAATCGTACGACTCCAGTCGAGGATACTCCAGTCTCTCGACCTTACGACTTTCTTGCTCAATGTCACAACTATAGTTCCATGCTATTCCATTTCTAACCTATCAAATCCATTTCTAACTTCACCTCAAATTTTATTATAATAATCATGATATATAATGTCTAATCTAATTCTTATTATTGTTTTATCTAAAATGATAGAACAAAAAAGAAGCAACAAGAAAGAAAATGTGCTTTAACCATGGAGATGAAACTTCTGAGTTCAATTTCTAACCTCACTTCATTATAAAAATGCACAGTACTACACAACTCAAGTCTTGGCTCGACCAACATGTCGAGTCGAAACTCGACTCAGTCTCACAGTTGTAAGGTCGCGGAGACAAGAATCGACTGATCTGGGTGTCACCATTTTAAAACACATGCTGTGTCGAGAAAAGACTAGAGCCACGTAGGTGTGAGTTGATAGGCTCAACTCACACTTACGTGACTCAGGTCGAGAAGAGACTCGACTCTAGTCGAGAGCATGTGCTTTCAAATGGTGACAGTCGCGGAGACTAGAGTCGACTGGTGTGAGTGTCACCATTTGAGAACACATGCTCTCGACTAGAGTAGTCTCTTCTCGACCTGAGTCACGTAAGTGTGAATTGAGCCTAAGTGGACTGTGTAGGTGCATGCATACATAGTGTGATGATTAGACTGACTTGGATTGTGGCGGTGATCGGTGACTTGGACAGTGAGGAAGGGCACAGTGGCCTTGTGGCAGAGCTGGCACTTGGTGTTGAGATTGCTGTCCTCGGGCAGCCAGCCGGCCATGATCTGCTCGTCGTACAACACGTGCTGGCAGTGGTGGCATTTCTGCGCTGTGCTCATGCGCAGTTCCAGTGCCACTGGTGAGTTGCTGTGCCGGGCTGATACTGTCTTCGGATAGAGGTTGTCAGGCAAAAGCAGGCATTGCTGTGACGACCACGCTGATGTTTCGCCTGCAAACAAACAAATTCAAATTCAATTTACTCCAATTCACAATAGGATCACTATGAAAAAAAGCACTTTAAAAAAGAATTCAGAAGTGCATAACTTCATAATGTTTCCAGCTGTTCTTAGTGAGAATTTGTGTGTATTTATGGCTTCAAAATTTTATAAAATAACTTAATCAAATAATGTGCAGTGATAATAAGGTGTAATATTTTACTTTCGTTTGGTGTTTTAATTCTTCTAAATTTAAAATTTGCATCTTATATTTATTTTTGGACGAAAATTGATCTTGAACTATTTACAGTAGAAACATAACCTGTTTTTATGGACATGATTTGTAACATTATCAAAATTTTGGAATGGAATAGTTTTGGGCTGAGCCTGTTGTTCCTACCCAATCATATTATTTTATATGATTTGTAATATTGTATCCACGAATGAATAAATAAATAAATGAATGAATAACTATTTTACACGTGGTAGTAGAAAGCCATTCATTGAACATCATCGGTTAAAATTTTCAGATAAGAGTCCGATTATTTATGGTTTGCAACTTTCCAGCAAGCTGCCTAAAAATTTGTCAAAGTCAAGTAGGCCTAATTTAAGATAGATTTTTATGCATTTCCGGTTGACAAGGCGTATTATAGTGTTGAAGAGTTTTTAAATGATGGGATGTTATAATTTGTTCAACTGTAAAATAACCGTCATTTGTATGTGAAGTTTAGAAGAATGTTATAATTTTATGTGACATGGGCTATATTTCTGTAAGCTCCTGTTATTCTATTTATTCACTTTCTGAATTTTTCAATACCTGTTGACATCGCCAGTTGGAAAGTGTTTTGGCTTAATAAAATTGTATTAAATTAAATTCTTCATATTTGACTCCATTTTGTATTGAAACAGACTGTACAACACAGCCATTCATATTAGATAACCGTAACTCAAATCATCCTATTACATTAACTAATATTAGTCTACTTTTCATTTTCTTCGAGAGTAATCAATTTCACGTTGAATTTATAATATTCATCAATAAAATATGCCTTTTCATAAATTGATTCCAAACTTTCATGACTGAGATCAGATTTTTATTCTCACACATACACCTGAAATCTTGGTGGCTAATTTAAAAAGTTGTGATACAACAATCTGAACTTCAAATCAACAGAAATTGAGTTATTCTGTAGGTATTCTATTTCAATTTCTCCGAAAAATAATAGCAAAATATAAATTCTATGTATAATATGATAATTTTGATGGAAATAATTCTAAAATAACCTTTTAATATTTATACCGGTACCAGTAAGCTACAGCGGGGTCTGAAGCATGTTTGTGAGGATGAACGAAGTCTAGAATGGTCAAAGTTATCAACTTTTAAGATGACATTTCAGGTATAATTTGTGTTTCTCATACGGTAAAATCTAAAGCTTATTTCATTTATTCAAAAATAAATTTTCAAATCAATTATACGATTTGTCTACTCAAGTATTTTGTTAGAATGAAAAAAAAAAACATGGCGGCTGAAGATTGTTTGTCTACATCTCTACATCTGTCATTTATTTCCACTCATCTTCAAATCAAAGTTGCTTTGTCTGAACACTTCCATAAGAACAACAAGCACTGACCTAATGGCTGCAAGTTGCTGGCACTGCCTTTTCGACTGTCGCTGAATAGCTCCTTCAAGTTGCTGCTCCAAGCATCGATGTGCTGTTTGGCCGCGTAGGGCGAGAACTCGCTGGAAATCTTGCGTCGTGGCGCCGAAACCGATTCTTCCCCAGATTCGTCCTCATCCAAGCCGCCATCTTGGTCTAGGCCCAGAGCACTGCCTCTCCTACAAAACGTTACAATACTCAACTCATTATATAAATATTAGGTTGATTCGCCATCAAATTGTCTTTTCTCGTTAGGGCTACTCTTATAATTATTAAGCTGAGATCAATTATAAATATAATTAATTAATATTATTACTTCAAAATTAATTTTTCAATAACTTGATCATGGCATCATGACCGAAACATGTCGTAAGTAAAAAATTTAAAAAAAGGGTACTGAATTTTTTGTTTGGCGTGGCAAACAAAAAAAAACCGAAGTATCCTTCAACTAAACTAAAATAAATTGAATCGATTGTGTTCCATTTTTACACTATTTGTTATACATATTGTAAACATTTGTATGCTATAATAAATCACTTTTTATTTATTTAAAAATCCCTTGAATAAATATTTTTTTCCATAAATTCTTCAACAGAGTAGAAGGAATTATATATACAAGGAATATTTCTAAAATATTTCATTAGCATTGAACCAAGTTTGACTACCTTCAAATTAGACTAAGATAGCGCCAAATCCTGAGTGTCATCTGAACGCCTATTGAGAACTGTGGTGTCATCTGCATATAAGACTATTTTCCATGGGACATTGAAGCTCAAACCATCAATCATAATAAGAGAGAACAATGGACCCAGGACCGAGCCCTGAGGTACTCTACACTCAAAGTTCCACGGACAAAGTACCCGAGCTATTCCATCCACACATACATATTGAGATCCGCCCTGCAAATAGGTGGATAATAACTCCAGGGCTAATCCTTAAACCTGTAAGTGCTTCAACTTTGCTGGCAGGATTTCATGTGATACACATTCGAAAGCTCTACTGAGGTCGAAAAATGATACAGCAGCAGATTATTTCTCCTCAAAACATTCCTCCACTAATTTAATCAGAGCATGGATGGTTGAGAGGCCTTTACGGAAACCAAACTGTGTATCACAAATTGAGTCTAGTCTCACACTAATCGATTTTCTAATCCATTATATTTGTATTTTTGATGGATAGCAATTATAGGTAGCATAAAGTGAGATTCCCTCCAAACTATGAGCATCAGTTGAATCTTGAATGGATTGCATTAATGTTATTCATAAGCAATGCTGACAATGTTTGAATTGAACAAACTATGGGAAATGATGAGGTAACAAATAAATGTATCATTATGGTGAATTATAGTGAACTATAGTAAATTATAGTAAAGGGAGGAGTGGCCGTAGTCGAGTGGATCAGATGCTGGCTTTATGATTCAGAGGCCCGGGTTCAAATCCCGGCCAGGGCAAGATATATATTTCAATTCAATTCAATTCAATTTATTAAAAACACACAAAACAAGACAAAATCGGGCCACTTCCGTGTTTTGGTTGGATACATTAAGCGGTCAGTCCCGGCTGCCTAAAAAGCAATCGTTAGGTCGTGTCAGAGGCCCTGAAATTGATAAGTTGCGACCTGAAAACTCTGAAACCAGACCTGAGCCAGCCAGGTCACTCGATATTATTATTATATTATAGTAAAGGGAATGATAAGGTAACAAATAAATGTATAGGTATGATAGGTGAATAATAGTGAACTCACGCGCTTGCTGACTTAATTGGTGTGCTATTGGCCGATATCAAATCATCGAACTTTTTAGCCATAGAGGTGGCTGCCGTTTTCAAGCTGTTGATTCCTCCTTTGATCAGTTCGTTCGACTTTTTAGATGTCAGACTGCTCGGGCTGTTCAACACAACACATTTCTATAATAATTAATAATAAACAACCATAATTTATTCATACAAAAATGTATATTAACAATTGATGAAAAGTAAAAACCAATGATGGCCATATCAAAAAGACACCAGAAGAAGGAGAAGAAGAAGAAGAAGAAGAAGAAGATGATGATGATGATGATGATGATGATGATGATGATGATGAAGAAGTAGAAGAAGAATATGAAGATACCGATGAGAAGGAAGAGAAAAAATTAGACGGATAGGAAAAGGATAGAGAGAGGGAAAGAAAAGTAAGAAGCAGTAGAGGAAGAAGAGAAGAGGAACAAAAAAAGGAAGTATTAAAAGATGAAGAAGAAAATAAGACTAATAATAAGGGAGGAGGAGGAGAAAGAATAAAATAATGGAAGACATTGTAGAGAACACATGGTTATCAAAATATGTTTTCAGCAAAAAAGGGTGCACTATCTTGAACAATAACAACCAGATAACAAACCAAACAGAGACATAGAATAAGCATACGCTAGTGGAAGGTTTATCACAATGTTAAATTAACAATGAAACCAGAATTTCAAATTGTTGCTAATTTTCAGAAATGAAAAATAGCGGAGTGTTTATGTGTTGTACTTGGAGAAGTGTTTGCAAATCTTTAAAATTTGAGTTAAAAGTTTGTATTCAACTAAATTTGTTTCGAGAAATCATTTTGAACCTATCCTGACCAGTATAATAGCTTATAAATTTTGGAACTTTGTGGTAACCTACTACCTGCCCCCTGTGGGTTGGGGGAGCTTTGAATCGATCATCGTACTCAAGAATGTGTTGAAAACCAGAATTCACCCACAGTATCCATGCTTGTCGAAGGAGGCGACTAAAATGGACCTCAAGGCAACTCCAGAAGTTGCCTTGCCTTCAAACCCACGGGATCTGACCCGTCAGGGCAGTTTCGGAGGGGCAAAAAACAACCAAGAGACCAGAGATGGATGAAACTCCAGGCACAAATGTAGGTCAAGAGGAAGCTAAGTCGAGGGTGACCAGGTGCCCTAGAGGCAATTTGGTGACCCCTCCTTCAGCGGAAGGACCTACAAAAAAGCCAGGAGTAGAGCTCAAGTAGGTCACGAGTTAGTGGGTGGAGAGACCAAACCTCACCACTTCTCAAAGAAGGACGGCCATTTAGGCAAAACTTCTTGGGAGAGGTGAGGCTTCTGACCCTGCGAAGTTTCGGAGGGGCAAAAAGAAAAATACCAAGAGACCAGAGATGGGTGAAACTTCAGGCACAAATGTGGGTCAAGGGGCTGAGTCAAGGGTGGCCGGGCGCCCTAGAGGCAACTTGGCCACCCCTTTCTCAGCGGTAGGACCTTCAAAGAAGGCCAGGAGTGGAACTCACGTATGTCACGAGGACTAGTCAGTCTGAAGAGACTGCCAAGCATATCACACTGGATTGCAACAAACAACCGGGTGATTAATGGGGATGTTAGTATAGGGAAAAACTCCTGGTTCTTGTAAAGAACAAAGGTATTGGTTTGCCTAACTAACATAAAACTTGGGAACACAAGTCAAGCTTAGGTTGACGTGTGGGGTTCTCTGAACCTTTGGATCCTTGAATCCGTCCCTTTAAAACAATGGACATAAACCTACTACATGTTAGGACTTTGGGGTACCGTTTAAACAAGCTTCTTGATGGATGTATTTGTTTAAATGGTGAGACCACTAGCGATCTTAGCTTCACTGTTCAGAACTACGAAGAATATACAGTAAAATTGGCATACATTTTCTTATGCCGTGAGAAAAAGTAAAGTAAATTTGTATGGCTTTTGTTGGGGGGAGTCCCTTACGGGAAGTTTCCACCTCGCCTGAATATATAATTTGAGCCGTCAATGGGCCTTACGACTGTCATACTTCAGCCCGAACCGACATTTTAACGTGCCCATCCGACAACAGAGATTTACTTGTGTATGCTTACTCTATGAATGCACTAAAAACAACACATACAATACCAGAAATGAGATTATCATAATTTCAAAAAAACACACTGAGAGTACAATTGAGAAATGGAAAAAAACAATGGAAGAAAAACTAACAAAAAAGCGATCTGTGTATTTACATGTGCTTCAATTCTCATTCACATATCACATATAACATTTCAATTATTTTACAAGTAAATTAAATTGAAAAATAAATCTCCATTCTGGTAAGTAGGCACGTAAACCAAATTTAAGCATGATTAAATTAATGACATCGTACAACGAAACCCATACCGGACGACATTAATCAGCAGTTAATTACGGTTGAATTTAATAGATGCATGCAACCGGGCCTTATTCTGAAACTCGCTGTGATAGGAAAGAAATGTATAAATTGATCAACACAAATAAAATACAGAATAGTGTACAAGAAATTAAAAACATCAAATGAAAGACACCAAAACTTGTATGAAAATAGTGAATAACTTGAATTAATTGAATATTAAAGAGAGAAATAGAATTATACCAATGATGAGTTGTATGAAAATAATAAGTGAAGAATAAGTTAAAAAACACCGATAATAGTATGAAAACAATAAATAAATGTGGAATAGAATGAAACGAAATAAATAAAACAGTGCAACAAACTCTAACCTGAAATTACTGAGGGCATTTTCAATCATTTGTCCACTCTTTATTAGGTCAGCTTTTCGCAGACTGAACCTCCCTGGAGAATAACGACTGCAATAGCAAAATAGAAGAAATTGGAAATAAAAATACAATCTAAAGAATAAAATAAAACCAATAACTAGGCAAGATGCTCTTCAACATTTAAGATTATTCAGATAATTATTATAAATCAAGTTTTATACTTACTCCACATTCTACATTTACATAGAAATAATTACATGCAATACTCTATAAGGACATTCAACGACTCCTCAAACAAAATTCAATGTTTACAATAGGTAACGTGAAAATTCTCAAATGTCAATTGAAACAAATTATTTATTGAAAAATGTGGATCGCCTAATGCAGATTGCTCCACCCATCAATTAATTTCCACTAGACTCATAAGGTTTCTTCGTCAGTTATTAACTACCATTTTACTAAATAACTATCTAAATGTTAATCAGATAACAAACTAGTTGAATCATTTAACTAATATCAACTATATCAGCTATAATATGGCATACATAGAGAACGGAAGCCTTGTGAAGGATTAACTGACTGGAAAACAGTTGTTTTATATATTTATTCTAGTGTAGTGAAAATAATGTCTGATATAAAAAAAGCATCAAATCATGATATCGGGTTGTATAATTTTGTTCATTTGTTAATATCAGCTAGTTCAGCCGTGAACAGATATGATTCTATTCATAAATAAAAATTGATACAATGGGAAACGCCCAGGAGTTTGATATTCATGAATAAATTTTACAACTGCAACAATCTGTCACAACAAGTAGCCTAACTCAATTTCTTAGCAATAAATAATTAGTGAATATCATTTCAATCCACTTCAAATATTTTCTTGGATGGGTCATTTTTTATCACTTCAATACTTTCTGCATAGTTCTTATTCATAAGTCATAGTACATATTTCTTATAACTCAAACATCATTATGTTTCATTATTATGCATCATCATTATGTTTCATCTGCACTATCATCCATCATAATATTAATTTAGGTGCATTCTTCAAATACTTAACAAATGTCAATTATATATATTTTGTCCTCCTTTACAATGGACTTTCTACATACTTTTGCGACAAACGACACCCAGAATGTCGTCCGACATTATTAGCTGATTTATTTTACATCACGGCAATGGCCTTTTTCACATTTACCGATTGTCGGCCGACGTTTATCGTCACAACAACTAAAATGTCTGATTGGCTAATTCTCAACCGATCGGAAGACATTCTGGGTGTCGAGATGCTAAATGTCAACCAACAATGTCGTTTTCACACTTAACAATTGTAACACTCACCCCCAGTTGCACGTATGTCAGTTAACGTTTAATCACGATTAAATGCTATACTTTAATCGAGATTAGCGCTAACCGATGCATTTTGGTTGTACATAACAGAAATTTCAAATGATAACACCGATTAAACTAACCGGCGTAGAATTTTTAATTCTGATTAGTTAGCACCATTTTAACGGTGATTAGTTGAAATGAGGAAAATTTGGTTGCACAAAGGTAAAAATCGAAAAATAACGCCGGTTAAACTAATCGACGTAGAAGATTTTTAACAGGTCATTCACGGGGAATTAAAACCAACTAACGCCGATTAGGTACCTACTGATAGATTACTTCCAATTAGTTTTTGGTAAAAAAATACAAAATTCAAAGTATGAGCTTAATATATGAATGAATTTCATCCGTTAATAAGATAGAGAAGTGTATCTAGCTGATATTAGCATTAAAAATTTGATTCTGATTTTTGAGGATAGTTTTCGATCTGGTTTGTCTGCAGATAGCACTTGGCACTAGCGACAGACAGAACATTTTTATGGCGCATACCTAATGAATGGTCACCGCTTCAATAACATAACGTCAATTTTGTGCCATTTGTTCAGAATAATAACATCTGTCGGTTAAATTACAGTGTTGCCAGATTGTGAAACCGTTGAAATCTTGGTTAGTTAACCGGAAAACTTAATCGGGATTAAAAACTAACCGAACAAGAATGAATCCGTAAAACTAACGCTGATTTGTTAATCAGCGTTAATGTTTATAATTATTTAACAGACGTACGTGCAACTGGCCCTCAGAATTGTTCAGTGATTGGCAATGGATCAGCTGTTGCTGATAATTAGTCAGAGGATAATTCTATTGGCTGAGGATCAGCTGTTGCTGATAATTAGTCATAGGGCAATTCTATTGTCTCTAAGCATCAGCTGTACTGATAACTATTAGCCAGAGGACAATTCTATTGGCACTGCATCAGCTGTTGCTTATAACTAGCCAGAGGACAATTCTATTGGCACTGCATCAGCTGTTGCTTATAACTAGCCAGAGGACAATTCTATTGGCACTGCATCAGCTGTTGCTTATAACTAACTAGCCAGAGGACAATTCTGAATGTCAGCCGAAAAGTGTGAAAACGGCCATTCTGGATGTCGGGTCGTCGCAAAATCGTTGTCATGGATTCAGCAATCCAGCAATTATCACATTTTGTGAACTATATAATAATTACAGTATAATTATTATGCTAAAGATGTGGATAGTTTATCTGCACTCAGGCTCTTGCCTCTTGATGGGTTCTTCACATTTCCTCAATGCTTTGTTATTGCATAGCTATTTACTGCTTTGATGATGTAATGAATTTAATTATTTTTTTTATTTCAGATACAATATTTGTATCTTCTAAATTAGAACAAATATTAGGACTACATCGTTCTTAACATATAGTAAAATAAGTTTTCCTGTAGTGTGGTGGAAGAGTTGGTGAGATGTTGTGATATCTATCCATAATGAAAACACTAGAATTTTGTCAGAAATATCACTAATTTATTGTAATGTATGTAATTTTACAATAAATTAGTGATATTTTTCTGACAACATTATTCATTCAGTTTTCATTATTTTTTTATTGCCTACAACCAGAGAGAATTTTTTTTTTTTTTTTTTTTTTTTGATTACGTCCTAAAGACTCCAGTCATGGAGTATAAGACAAGTCATGTTATTAGGCTACATAATAATTCTAACACTAAGTAGTTCAACCTAGTTTAGGTTTGAAAGGAATTCTTGTACACTATAAAAAGCTTTATCAACTAAATATTTTTTCATTTGTTTTTTGAAAATCTTCAAATCATCATTACTTTTCAAGATTTGAGGTAGCTTGTTATAAAATTTCCTACCAATATAATCTGGTTTTTGTTCAAATAACCTACTATTGTGACCCATTATATGATAATCTTCTCTGTTTCGCGTATTATACTCATGAACATCTGAATTCTGGATCACACCACTCTTTTTCACATGCATTACAACTTCATATACATACAAAGATGGCACAGTTAATAGACCAAGCTTTTTAAATAAAGGCCTACAAGAGTCTAACCTATTCACTTTCTCTATACATCTGAGTGCCTTCTTTTGAATCTTAAACACTCTGTCCATATTTTGTTGAGATGAATTACCCCATACTAAAATAGCATACCTAATATGAGATAGTATAAGTCCATGGTAAGCAGTTAACAGTAGTTTTTTATCATTCAGCCTAGCAAGCTGCCGCAGGACAAATACCCCAGATGATATCTTATTACATATCCTCTCAATGTAAGGATGCCATGTTAATTTCCTGTCCAATAAAATTCCCAAGAATGCTACTTTCTCTTCTTGGTCTAATTCATTTTCCTCTACAAACACATTTATTTCTCTATCCTCTACTGAATTATATTTACTTTTGAATTGTAGGAATTGACATTTCTTACTATTTATTGTTAATTGCCTTTGCTTCAAGAATTGGACAATTGACTGTACTCCAGTAAAAGCATTTATTTCTAGACTATCTAATAAATAATTGTTAAAGATAAGCGATGTGTCATCAGCAAACAACAGAGCTCTGTGATCTTTTAACTCTTTTGGTAATTGGTTGACATACAACAGAAACAGTAAGGGACCCAGAATTGAGCCTTGAGGTACTCCAGCCTGGACCTCCAGTTTTTGAGATTTAATTTTTACTATTTCATTCCCATCCACCTTGGTAAGCTCAACACACTGGTTTCTACCAGAATGTTGTTGAAGGCTAAAGGGGGGGGGGGAATGGTCTGTTTACCGACCTTTTTGCTGAGCTGCAGCATTTTGATTCTATTGAGATCTTGATTTTTATGTTAACACCTTGCTTACAATGTTTTCGTTGCTATGGATGTTGTCAGAAATATCAGTAATTTATTGTAATGTATGTAATTTTACAATAAATTAGTGATATTTCTGACAACATTATTCATCCAGTTTTCATTATTTTTTTATTGCCTACAACCAGAGAGAATGTTGTTGGAGGGCTAAAGGGGGGGGGGAATAGACTGTTACCGACCTTTTTACTGAGCTCCAGCATTTCGATTCTATTGAGATCTAGATTTTAATGTTAACACCTTTCTTACAATGTTTTCGTTGCTATGGATTTGCAAATAAAGTCAGTCCACTGACTGCTTGAATGTTGACCAATCCATTTACATTTATGAAAGTATGTTTTGTGAATTAAGGTACTGTACAATAAATTGCGACGAAAATGAAAAATCATAATTATGATAATTTTCAAAATAAAAATAGGGAGGAAAGAACCACTACGTCTGTGATAAATAAATAGTCAGTTCATTGACTGGTCAATGGTGTCCAGTTAATTAAAATTTACGTTTAGTCTGTGAATAACGATATAATAATGATAATGATGAGATATGAGTAAAGAAAGAGATTACGCATTGTCACAATACAGTATGGATCGATGTTAACTCTACATAAACTCTAGACTGTTCATTTTAAATTAAGGTTGAAAGCAGTTTTATTTATTTATACATTTTTTATTGTACAAAACACTCTATAAACATAATATAATTATGACATTGGAGGGAAAACTAGGCTGAGCCTGTACTATTTCATTCCAAAAATTTTGATAAAAAGTTAATTTTCTCTAAAGCTTGAGTTTATGAAATCACACACTGCTTCGTCACTTCATTTTTGGTCCAGGTAATAATAATGAATTAGGAGAATGCATGTTGTTTACACCTGGATTGTATCCTATCGTACATAAATGAAATAAAATAGCTCTGAGTAGAATACAATAGAATGGCTATTGAAAAGGCTTCAACTTACGAGAAGGGCAGTTTGAATGTAGAACCCAAAGTAGCTGCTCTTGAAGATGACGTCATTCCCACCCCACCATCTCCCCCTTCTATTGGCATTGTTGATGACCGATGTAGCGGCGCTCTCACTCCCACCTTCAATCAATCAATATAATCAATCAATCGATCTCACTCCCACCTTTAATCAATCAATCAATAGAAACAATGCAATAGTAGAACAGTCAGATCACAGACCAAATAAATCCATTCATCTATGTGCAGTGAGTTTAACTTCGGGATTGGTTGAATAAAGAGCATTGTTGATATTTATACAAGGAATTCAAAAAGAATATCAATATATCCAACATATCGATCAGTCATTCAAAATCATTCGTCAGCTCAAGATATTTCTATTAAACCTATGAAAAGGTCAAAGAGCTGGGATGTATCATTAATTTCTAAAAGTATGTTTCAATTGTGAAACAATTCACCTTGTTGCATCTTGTAATCATTTATTTATTTATTCAATCATTCAGAATTATACAACTTGTAGAAAAGTACCACATGCTAAAGCCTAAAAGGGTTTCAATTCTAATTTATATATCAATCAAAATATTCTAAACTAGCTGGCCCGGCGAACTTCGTACCGCCAAATAGTTAATGCATCTCATGACAAACTTTAGCTGGATGCACACCTGAGGAGGCGTTATGCGGCATTTTGCATTCAGGTGCTTCTTGCTTATTGGTTTTGAATAGTAGATGCTATTATTCATATTATTCCAATTATTAATTTAATGGATTTTATGTATAAAGATAATTTTCCAACTGCAAAATAAATAATTTACTAAAAATCAAATAATTATAAACGCCGAAAACATCACAATTATTCGAAACAAAGCAAAGTCTTTAGCGCATGTAAAAAATTTAGCCTGAGATCGTACTGCAGGATGGTTACACACAGAATAGTCATTTTGTTTTTAATCGGGGCGTTTGGAATAAAATACATGGGCGGTTATGGAGCAGCACACACTCTTGTCTACTATCTACCGATGGCTGTTGGATGACGCAATGATTATAATAGCTGATTTTTATTTCTGTGTGTGGCCAGCTCACAAATCTTCTCCCATAAGGATTACATGCGAACTTTGACAACTTAGGAAAAAGCCCTGAAGTCGGATTATGAATTTGATAGGCCATAAACCTGGTCCTGAACATAACGAACACAACTAAAAAAATCATCAATTTCGGCGCACACATAAAAAAGTTATCGAATGTCAAAATTTGAGGCTCGATTTTCATTTACATAGATTATATTTCACTTTGTTTCACTTTATCTGGTTACATTTCAATTCACATATTTAAATTTTGAAAATACTTCATATTAACAATAAAATGAATAATAATTATTATTGAAGGAGAATCCAAATTGAATGCTGGAATAAATGCAATTTCTCATTAATTCCATCTGTAACAATGAAATGGTCGAATTTACCTCATTGCAAGGCGATTCATCTTCGACATCCCCATCATCGTCATACTCCCCGTACTCCTCCTCCTCTTCCTCACTCTCCTCCTCTTCATCATCACCAGCCTGATGGAAAGTAGCACTCCTCACCACCCGTGTGTTCTTCCTGACATCAATCCAATTTAATCAATCAATCAATCGACATAATCAATTCAAACTATTAAGCCAATAAGGACAGAAAAATCAAGTCAATTATTTATCAGAGATTGTCAATGGTGTAATAACCGAAACCGGTCTTTCTAAGTATCAATAAATCTGTGGTTTTTGACAATTTCTTAGTCTTTTTCATTTTATATGAATAATTACCACTATATCAACTTCTCAACTACACAAAAGTCAATTATTATGAACCTTATAAACCTTATATTATTATATCTGTTGCGTGAAGCAACTGATTGATTATACATTCCTTATAAGTAAGATGAGAAGATGAGACAGACGGAGAAAAATCGAACTTGTGCATGTCAGACATGAGCAGACATATGCAGGCAGACAAACGTCAGCGCTGCAACATTCCAACACCAAGAGAGAAATTTTTTTCCCCGTCTGTTGGTTTGTTAGTCCAGTCACTATATAGGCCTTCATTGGTGCTTGCAATCTATAATGTAGTTCTGATTTTGTAATCTATTATTTGAATGTTTAAGAAAAGTCCAGAACCAATTTCTTCATGCAAAATTTCCTTGTGCTAGATACAGGGTGGCCCAAAAACCTCGTATTTTCGGTTCATTTTCCAGCTATTTCTGCTAAATCCAGTAATCGGACAGTAAAATTTGCTCTCGTGTTTTTCTTAGATTATAGATTCTGAAATAGCGGTCCAAAATCATGCATTATAAGTAGAATTCGGTCGAAAATTGGAAAATTTATTGTTTAGTGTACTTAAGCTCATATTCCAATACACCAAAATGTCAATTTTCTATATTCAAAGCTATGTATATAAGCAACCTGTTATTATAAAAGAAATTTCTTGATCTTGACAGAGAATCTCACTAACACAACATATTAGTTTTGCAATTGATCCATTTGTATTATCAAGAAAATATTCGTAGCTAGTATGTACGGAACTCTCGTTCTGCTAACAATTTTACCTAGTAATTATTTTAGATGTCACTATTATAATTTATTTTACTGCGCTTTTTTGTTCTTCAATTTTTTTATAACATTTATTATTCTTCTACTACCGTTTTTTTCTAATTATTTTAAAATTCTAATATTTAAATGTTCATTCTCTGACTCGCGCGCTTTAAGCACTTGGGTTGTGCAGCATTTTGTCTTCTTCAATATTTTATTTCTATTATCCTTTAATTTCAATTTTTCTTCTGCTTATTGTCTTTCAAATTACACATTTTTATTCTGTTTCATTTCCTATTCCGAACTTTCTGTTGAAACTCCAAAAAATCAGTCATAGAAAAAAGATAGCAAAAGAATATATCCCATGGTATAGGGTTCATGTTCAAAATTTAAAGCCTATTTTTTTTGTTAACTAGCTGATTACTGTTGAATACTGTCTATCATAACTGTTTTGGCTGGGTGAGAGTGTAAGAACGGTACAGTATTAGATTAGATTAGAGTTCGTTATTAATGTATGTTACAATATTATGGCTTATACACTAATTTACACAAATGACAGTATTGCTAATTATTCAACGAATTTCATAAAATATGTAAAATTAATCAATGAGAATAAAGATTGAATGCAATTTGAATAACGATGATATAATATTTTTATGTAACGTAATCGGCGGCGTTTCAACAAATAATTGTCAATTCTCTGAAAAGGATATAAGAGAAGTATGAGAGACTACCAGCGTCACATAGCCTCACGTAAAACAACTACTAGGACTATCGGCTCGAGTTAACAGTTAAATTTAGAACATAAACGACTTATACCATGGGATATCTTCTAATGAAATCTTTCCTCTATGGATGCTCTTACAGATGTGACACCATGTGAAGCTGTGAAAACTACTATAAGAATCAATGGTATTGAACGTGTGGTACAATGCGAACACTCTCATGAGAGCTGATGTATTGAAAATGTGACACAGTGTGAAAATTTCCATAAGAACTGATGCTTTTCTTTGCCTGGATGAAAGAAAATGCATTGTTACCTTAACTTGTGCGCCCAATTGCGCCTGTCAAACAGGTGAGGTGCGCCCGTCGACTGATCGTACTCTATGTTCGAAGCACTCGCTACGCGTGCATCGCGCCCGCGGTCCGAAAAACGGCGCGAGCATTTCTGCTGACCGCGCGTTTCTGCTGCCGTCTGCTGTTCCGGGTCGTCAGTCAGTAGGGCACCTAACCAATACAATTCATATTCAAATTATTTGCACCACATATAACAGAAAACACTTTACAGTTTTATAATACTAATTTAAACAGGAAACACAGGACATAGCTAGATTAAAATCAATTAGAAACTTACATTGTTTTCCAAAATGATGTAAGTTTCTAAGGGCCGTTTGCACAGTATAAGTTTAAGCTGAAGTTTAAACCAAATCTGGATTTGGGAATGAATTTTTTTCGTTTAAACTAAAATTCCGTTTGCGCAGTATCAGTTTAAACTCTGGGAAAGTTTAAACCTCCAAAGCAGGAGGTTTAAACCAATGTACCTAGAATACATTAGAATACCCTGTATTCTAGGTACATTGGTTTAAATCAAATAATTTGGATTAATTTGACATCCGTGAAGATTTGATGGGGAAAAAGCTGATGGTAAATTATCTTTAGGCCGGTTACAGAGCTCGACCGATCGTCAGTGCTTATGTACCATCCTGATCATACGCATCCATACATCAGTTTTACACATTCAGAGCTCGACCGACCGTCAGTGCGTATGCACCATCCTGACTATACGAAACCATACATCAGTTTTTCTGAATCACAAAATGGACGCCTTTACAGATTGTTTAATTGCAGCTCGTAATCGTAGATATCAAGTTCACCTGTTGGTCGCCCAAAGAGCATTTCAAAGGGAATTTAGTATGCCTATCATTATATACATCATTGCTTGGGGTGAAGATATATTTTTAGCTAGCTCAGAATGTCCATCAAGAATTTTGATGAGTTATTTCGAGCTTGTATTACCATTGGGAATACTTGCAGTCACTTTAAGCTACGGATCAAATAAATGTAGATAATATATGATTTTTTCAATAAAAAATTTAGAAATGATTGAAGAAATGTATAGAAAAACTCTGGATTCAAATATGACACTATTGATTGAATTCATTCATTACGTTATTCAATTCAATATCAGCTGATTGTCGGGCAGATGTGTCAGCACATTGGTTATATTGCGACCCTAACACCTATCAGCATAATCAAAAACCTAACCTCCTTTCACTCATTTTTTGCAGACACAATGGCCCATATGAATAAAGTTGAGCATTTGCTTATACTTCTAAAATATGGAGCATTTGCTTCATTTTCTATGAATCAACGTGAGCAAAACCTTTTGCTTATGCTCATAGAAAAAATAGTTTGAGCATTTGCTCAAAAGTAAAAGCTTATACTCAAAATTGTATGAATAAACTAGAGCATTTGCTCAACTTTTGGAGCAAAAAGGTGAGTCTAGTCTAGAGCAGCTTATCACCTTTTGCTCATAGTAAAATGGCTCAACTAATTCGTATGAGGTAGAGGAAGCTATACCAGATACGATCACAACCAATAGTTGAGAACTATAAAACTCTTTTTAGATTCAACCATGATATATATCAGCCTCATTCATAACGAGAATAATTTAGGGAAATAACTTAATGACGATTGGCGGCTACATATTTAAAACTATCATGATCATACTATTTTCAGAGTACATTTTCCTTTGTGTAAATTGTGAAATTTGATTATTTTTTTAGAATTCGTCAAAACAGCTGTTCTGCAGGTAAAATATCTCGACTATGACAATGTGTTCTTTTGAATAAACTGCTCTACCTACCTACCAGAGGAGGAGGTTACAAAGTCCATTTCTCAAGGATGGGGTTGACCCCCTGTTAGTTTCCCTGGAAGGAGACTCATGCCAGTTGATAGAGCTGATAAATAACTATAATTATGATATGAATTTGAAAGGAATCGGTCAAGTCATTTTTGAGAAAATCAACAAAATCCATTTTTCTCAAGAATATTACGGAGCTCCTGCAATTTTCCCAGAAATGAGACTTATGTCAGTTGATAGGGTTATGAATAGCTATCCCGGGTATAAATTTGAAGAAAATCGTTAGCCGTTTTCGAGAAAACCATGAAAAACATGGTTTTTTAGCCATTTTCTGCCATTTTGAATTGAATTTCTTACTGTCGGATCCTCATGGTATAAGGACCTTGAGTTTAAAATTTCAAGTCAATCGGTTAATTAGGAATGGAGTTATCGTGTTCACAGACACACACACACACACACACACACACACACACACCACACACACACACACACAGACCAAAACCCAAAAATCATGTTTTTGGACTCAAGGGACCTTGAAACGTATAGAAAACTTGAAATTGGGGTACCTTAATTTTTTTGGAAAGCAATACTTTCCTTACCTATGGTAATAGGGCAAGGAAAGTAAAAAAGGGTACTTGATAAATTTTACTGTGTTTCAATAACTTTAGATGCTCTATAAAGAAACATAACTACTCGCAGATTGTATTCATTGTTTACGGGTTTTGTAAACGTTACAATGATGTATAATTTTGACGAAATATACTCAATTAAATTTTACTGTCAATCCAAAAAGAACTACAACGGGGCTGTGTCTGTTGGTCCTTCCCCAATTTAATGAAATGTGTTTAGTGTATCATTGAATAAACTCACCCAACGGATCATTCTCGGTGACGGGTGTCGTACGGGCGGGCGACTTGATCGGCGATCGACACGTCAACGACTCACAACTCGCCTTCTTTGCTCCGCCATCTTGGTTCTGCGATCCGCCATTTTGTTGCTGCTCACCGTCGTCGTCTAGCGGCAAGTTTTCGCTGACTATTTGCAGGTTGAGCAGATTGCTGCCGCCGCCGCTTGCGAAAAGCGACTTTGCGGCGCGACTCTTTGACGCCGCTTTTGTTGCGCATGCGCCGCTCTCTCCTTCTGGCGGCTGCTGCTTCAGTTTGGCCAGTATTCCGGCGTCGTTGGCAAAGCTTTCTGATCTGTCAATATAATATGATGAAATAAGATATCTGGGAGTAATGATTGACCAATACTTGAAGTGGAACTCCCACATACGCTTTATTTGTGAAAAATGTAAATACATTTCCTATAAATTCTATAAAATAAATAAAATCTTAAATCTAGAGTACCTTAAAATGATATATTTTGCTTTTGTACAATCGTTAATACAGTATGGTCTAGTCGTTTGGGGTGGGGCCTATGATAACCACTTTAGTGATTTATTCATAGTTCAAAAGTGTATAATAAAAACAATATTGAATAAACCTAGGCTGTATCCAAGTGAATCTCTATTTTTTTATTTCAAAGTTTTGACAGTAAGGCAACTTTATTTCAAGAGACTCTTCAAACATATAGTCAAAAATAAAGATAAATTCTGTAGGATTGATAGAACATTTTACAACTTGAGACCAGACAGTTCGCTGAGGTATGTTGTTATGTTGTTCAAGATTCTAAGTTGAGCATGTTAAGAAGACAGTTGATGTATATGAGCTCTAGATTTATTAATATAATACCATTTGATATTCATCAAAGAGTAGATTTGAAGGGAATAGAGGCTTGGATTAAGGAAAAGTATCTCTTTTCCCTGGGACCTGAATGGTGGTAATAATAGCCTATATTTATTTATTTATATATATTTTTCAAATCAATCTCTATTTTATTTTTTGTAATTCCTGAGACCTCAATGGTAGTCATATTTTTCTTATATCTGTTTTTTTTTAGTTTTTCCTATTGGAAAATCTTCTCTCTCTCTCTCAACATTCGTTATCACGCTTTTGTTTCTTGCAGTGAAGTATTTTTTTTCTTGTCATCAACTCGATTTTGTATTGTAACTTCTATTTTGTTTCTAGTTTTTATTTTAAATTGGACTTTTTGCGACTCCCACCAGCGGTCAAAGACTTTTCTTTTGCTGGTGGTGCCTGATTCAATTTTTAGTTTTTAGTTCTCGGTAGTTGATTTTATTGTATTCTCTTGTAACAAGTATTGATTTATTAACCTTGATTTGTTGCATTGTTAAATTCTGGAAATAAAGAATTGAGAATTGAAATATAATAAAACAATCAAATTTCAATTTAATTCATTTGCCATAAAATAATACAGATTGATAGAATGAATAACTTACAAAATGACACTACCGGCAAAGAACAACTTGGTACAGCAAACATGTCAATAGAAAGAAAAAAGAGCTTATTCAAACCACTAAAATAAATAAAATTTTGGAGACTAGGTCACATCTCAATCTTTACAAACGATAAGACAAAGTAACAAAATTAAAAGCAAATGACAAATTTAAAAAGATAGAAACAAGGAAGCTATAACAAATATTTTTTAAAATCTATAACACAAGATTGAAAACATTAAATAATGGAGATAGATAATTGAAAATAAACATTTATCTTAATCCAATCCAGTATAAGATTCATTATGGATTTTTGTAATTCTATTAATAATGAATGAGTTTATAAAACTTACCTTAATAAATTATAATAAATAATAATTAATCTATTATTAATTTGATAATGAATAATTATAATAATAGTGGTAATAGTGATTAATCTATTTATTCAGTCTTGATAATGTCGAAATGTCTTGAAATGTCGCTTACCGAGAAAAGTATTTTTTCTATTTTATATTTTAAGTTAAGTTATGGTGCAATGGACAAAACAGAACAATCAGTTACAAAACAATTTAGAATTTGATAGTATTTTATGCTTGGATTTGAAATTGTTATTTATGATGTTAGTTAAGTGGAGAACAGCTTGAGTGGTAGACTTACCAGATTGATCCCATATTGATTACTATGAATGAATTTTATTTTATCTAGGAAACAAACTAATATAATTTTATTAGATTTTTTCAGAATATTGCTGATTAGTTTTTTCTAATTAATAATTTTTTTTCATTTTCTATTTTTTTTCTAATTAATAATTCATCATATTTTTTTCTGATTAGTCATACATTTCATTGAAAAATAACTAAGTTCCATGAATATTATGTCTAATAAGATTTTAAAAATATTATCTAAATCAAAAGCTATAGCCTATACGCTGATAATTTATCAAAATATTCTACATAAATAACGTTATGATGTAATTCAATTTATTATTATAAGTAAGAATCCAGAATTATTCAGACTAAGCTATATACGCTGATAATTTATCAAAATATTCTACATAAATAACGTTATGATGTAATTCAATTTATTATTCTAAGTAAGAATCCAGAATTATTCAGACTAAGCTATATACGCTGATAATTTATCAAAATATTCTACATAAATAACGTTATGATGTAATTCAATTTATTATTCTAAGTAAGAATCCAGAATTATTCAGACTAAGCTATATACGCTGATAATTTATCAAAATATTCTACATAATAACGTTATGATGTAATTCAATTTATTATTCTAAGTAAGAATCCAGAATTATTCAGACTAAGCTATATACGCTGATAATTCATTAAAATATTCTACATAAATAACGTTATGATGTAATTCAATTTATTATTCTAAGCCAGAATTCAGAATTATTCAGACTCCAGCAGACATGCTGGATTCCGTGTATGTTGTTTGGATGTCGATTACACATGCATTTATATTTACATAAATGTCATACTAAAAAAGCCAATGGATTTTTGACCAAACCGTACCTCAATTATATCAGTGATTGGTTTTTGTTAACGAGGATAAATTTTTGTGTATCTATTAATGCTAAACCGGATTTTAGATTGTAAAATTTTGTTTTCTCTATTTTTTTCTGGTTTTTTTCATTATTTTTGGTTTTCATTTTTTATTACTTATGCTTACTTTAAAGAACCTTTTTCTGTTCAATGATGCTCCTGTAATGCGGACGTGACCTTGTTATCAAGGTCATTTGCATGCAGTGTTTTATTTCGTACAATGTATTTTTCATTTCTATGATTATGTATGTATATTTCGATTATTGAAAATATTTTCTTGTGATAATGTATTTTGTATTTTGGCGAAATAAAGTTTCTTTCTTTCTTTCAAAAAAAAAAAATTATCAATTTTTCAAATATTTTTGAAAAACCATTTTAAAAACTTATAGGTCTATAATTTCCGGGTCGTGTAAGATCACCAGCATTGTAAAGAGCAATCACTTTTGGAATTTTGAACTTTTTTGGGAAGTAGCCCGATAGAAAACATTTATTAATTAAATATTCCAACGGTTCAACTATGAATTGAGACATTTTTTTTCAAGAACATTCCCGACATACCATCAACACCATGAATTTCACCGCCAATTTTTAATAGGAGAAAATTGCGAAAAAATGAGAATAAAATTGATGAAAATCTCACCTGGAAAGCTGGCGGAAACAATCGTCCTGTCTACTCGAGGTGACGGTAGGTTTGGGACTGGCGGGGGGATGCACTGGCTGAGCAGCCCCTGAGGGGGGGATGCCACTGCGGGAGCACCCCCCACTCATCAACTCTGTGCAACTCCCGCTCCGATTCCTCTGTGGAATGGTGACCGCACCCTCCTCCAACCCTCCTCCTGCTCCACCACCTCCTCCTCCACCGCCAGTCATCAGAAGACCGGCACTGCTGTCAACTGTACAACATTTTTTTTTTAAATATTCAGTCAATTTTCTATTCTTTATATACACAACAAATGAAAAGGAACAGAGAGATAGCATATTTTCATGTACAGATTACTGTAATTGACCGAGCGAAGTGAGGTCTAAGATTCAAGTCGACGGTTTGGCATTTCTCTTAATGTTTAAATGTTTATATGTTGCGCATTTACGGCGAAACGTGGTAATAGTTTTTCATGAAATTTGACAGGTATGTTCCTTTTTAAATTGCGTGTCTACGTATATACAAGGTTTTTGGAAATTTTGCATTTCAAGGATAATATAAAAGAAAAAAGGAGCCTCCTTCATACGCCAATATTACCGTAAAAATCAGATTATAGAATTATTCATCATAAATCAGCTGTCTAGTGGACCATAATACTACCCGTTCAAAAACATCGAACAACTTGAAAATGTATCTTTCCATCAACGTTAGTAGACAGTTGCAGGCAGACCTGATAACAGCGCTCACACTAACATTCCGAGACGACACGTCACGGTACGATAGGACAGAAAGCTCTATATTAAAATTGATATTTTAAATTGATAAATTATTTATTAATTTTTGAGAAAACATAACAACAGGTCAATATAACTTACTGAGCGCAAGGTCTACTGTTCACAGAACTACTAGTATAAAAGGAAAAAGGAGCTTCCTTCATACGTCAATATTAGAGTGAAAATCAGATTATAGAATTATTCATCGTAAATCAGCTGACAAGTGATTACACAGATGTGTGGAGAAGCCAGTCTATTGCTGTATTTCCATAAGGTCTATAGTTTCAATCAGGTACTTGTGGATGAGAATACTGCGTGAGGTCTACTGTTCACAGAACTACTAGTAATGAAGTTACAACAAATAAAAAGAAAGATGCCATATTTTTGTGAATAACTAAACTGCACCATAGACAAAGAAATAGCATAAGAGTATATCTTATGTGGTACATGATGCTTTTGTTCCAAATTGCACGTACACGCCAAGCCGAGTATTGTCGATTACTACTGTCTTGGCCGGGTGATATACAACACTGTAGACTACTGGAGTGATCCATGGTCTAGTGGATAGAGTGCTTGCGTAGCATCCCAGACATCCCGGGCTCAAACCCTCTCATTACCAAAAGTTTTTTTAACCAGTCACTCCCGTGTTATTGGATGGGCACGTTAAATTGTCGGTCCCGGATGAAGTATGACAGTCGTGAGGCCCATTGACGGCTTAAATGATATATTCAGGCGAGATGGAACCTATCCGCAAGGGACACCCTACCAACAAAATCCATACAAATTTACTTTTGACTACTGAGAAACTACCAACGCCACATAACTTCACGAAAAAGATTAACGTGGACTATAGGCTTAACATAACAGTGAAATTCGGAGCATAAGTGCCCTATACCATTACACCTGGACATCTTCTTATGCTCTCAATTTTCTATGGTGCTACTTAGGCTAACCAATCACGTAACGGTCCACCGTACATTTTCAACGAGAACCAGCGCTGTTGCCACGTCGTAGAAAAAGATAATAATAAGAAAAATCTGGTGTGGCGCACTCACACAACTTTCCTTGCCGTTATGAAAATTGATCACCTGACGCTAGTGTTCTCGCACATCTCAAGTCCACTATTTAAAGATATGAGACAGCTGGTGATAGGTCAATAACGCTGGAAACACACGAGGTCTGCTATCTCTGCGTAGTGAATGATTTAATCACATTTTCTCGAATTTCAAGCTTATTTTCAATTTTAGGAGGAAATGTTACTGGACATTAATTGCAGAGATTTTCATGCTCAATCTTTCCCACCTGAAATTAATTGTTTAAATTGTATATGAAGGCTGATAATTGAGAATCTAAAATGGAACTTTGCATAGATGAGGCGGAGCTCCTGAAATTTTTACAGTTATGGGATTTGTTGCAGTTGATAGAGCTTATCAATTACTATTTCAGGTATGAATTTGATCAAAATCGTTGAAGCCGTTTTCGAGAAAATCGCGTAAAACCGTGTTTTTTACAACATTTTCTCCATTTCAGCCGCCATCTTGGATTGCATTTGATCGAAATTGTTCGTGTCGGATCCTTATAGCGTAAGGACATTACGTTCCAAATTTTAAGTCATTCCGTTAACTGGGAGATGAGATATCGTGTATACAGACGCACATACACTCATACACACAGACCAACACCCAAAAATCATGTTTGTGGACTCAGCGGACCTTGAAACGTGGACTTAGAAATTGGTGTACCTTAATTTTTTTTTGGAAAGCAATACTTTCCTTACCTATGGTAATAGGGCAAGGAAAGTAAAAAGGAGCGAGAAGATTAGGTAAAATGATATGAAAAAGTAGTGGAAGAGAAATGAGAGAGTAAAGGAGAAAATAGAAGAAAGATCAACTTACAAGTTTGCTGCTTGACTGCCGCACCGGGACTTAGCAGCGGCAAGCCACTCGGCCTTACAATGCTGCCAACTCGCGATCGAAATCTGTCGAACTTTTGCACAGAAAAGTCCATTGAATTGGCAATATTGGCAAGGGAATGCGACCGGCAATCTGCAAATAAGTCAACCATTATAAATATATAATCATACATCAACAACGACTGGGCAGAAAATAGAATACATAAAGAGTGAGAAGTATGAATTCAATTCAATTTATTTTTACACACACATACAAGTTTGATACTGAGATTAACAAAAATAATACATATAGGTTAATTACAATGAAATGTTTCATTTAAAATATTAATAGTACGTCGTTTTCTCCCTGTGGGAAAAAGTTTGAAGCCCGAGGCAAAGCCGATGGCAACAATTTTCCTGAGGGAGAAAAAGTATTTTTCGCTCGTGATGTACACAACATTTACATTTCCTCCATCTACATTTTTTTATAGAAACTGCAAATAAAATCATTTTAATAACTTACGTATTGGTGACAATGTTTCCTAACAACATAACCTAAAATCTAAAACCTAAAAACCGGTCGGCTGATTGGCACTGCCGATTGCGCTATCTATCGGCTAAAGTTGTAACAATTATATCAGCTGAGCGGCTACCAAAAATGGCTGACTCCAGATAACGCGTTTCAGATTTGAATTGCAGATGAAAAATATTTGTTGGCTGGTATTTTGAATAGAATAAAATATTTTTAAAATTGTATAAATTTTTATCGTCTACTAATATTAAGAATATAATATCATACAAACATATATTTCATGAGTTGATCAAATTTCTTGTTGTGGTATTGAATTAAGTTGACTCAATGACATACACCTCTATTACGCTTTCTCATCTGAGCTTAGAACTTCTAACCTATTACAATGTGAGTTTTTGAAATAGAGATGCTTCCCATGTTATTTAAATGGAGTCACTTTTCCTCCCTAGGGAGTTTTTCTGTTTTTTACTACCGAGAGCGAAAAAGTGACACTTTAGTATTATGTTTCAGGGAGTAAAGTAAGTACTTTAGACAGTAGGTGGAGGAAAAGGTAATTTCACGGTGGGTGTGATTGGGGGTCCTACTAAAATTGAAAATACTACTTTTATTGACTTAAAAATACAGTCAATCATTTTATACTTATCAGGTGATCCAATTACAAACCAATATTATTATAATTAATTATATTACATTTACATCCCATGAACCAACTATGAAGAATCTGGTCTGCCATCTTGGATCGGCCATTTTGAATGCAACTTAAATTTTGTAAACAGGAAGGGGGTCATGTGATACATGATTTCAATACGGAATTTCAAGGCAAAACGAATGAATGGCGAAAACCGCACATCATTATCTCAAACCGTTTGGAAGATATTCACATTATAAATCAATTCCATCAAATCAGAAATGAAATAGATAAGTGGTATTGATTAATAATGTGAATATCTTTGAAACGGTTTGAGATATTGATGTGCGGTTTTCTTCGATGGCGGACCAGATTTTAAATTTTAGTAGGGTCCCCAATAACAACCACCGTGAAATCACCTTTGTGTATGACATATTAAGCCGTTCTCGGAATTTTCACCCACTCTGTATATTTTTCAAGATAAAAACCTTCGCAGAAGATAAAATACACGATAAGAATAACGATTATAAGGAGATTATTTCAGTTTTAAGACTGAATCCACAACAGTGATGATGCATTGAGATTTGGGTGTTGTGTCAATAGAACCATAGAATAAGAATAGAGGAATAGAGATTCAGTCACCATCTTAAGAAGTGATGCGAGAATAATTCATGAACCGCGCTAGTGTTGAACTTCACTATCTGTATGCGAATCTGTGGAGCTTCGTGGATTCGCACTTGAAAAATATAAGTATTTGAAAGGCGAGACTCAAGCGTCACAAAGCTTCAAGTCAGAGATCTACATGGATGATTGGCTTGAAATCAAAACTAGCACCTTTCCCATGAGAAATCTGTCAGTACCTATGTTTTCTCTATGATAAAACCAAGTAAAAGTATATTGAATTATTAATTTCAACCACATTATTACATCCATTAATATTAGATATTATTCATGACACCATCATTCAATTTGAATATGTTTTATTAATTTCAAACACATTATTACATACATTAATAGAGGATATTATTCATGACACTATCATTCAATTCGAACAAACATTGACTTGTACACAGTTGAAGTAGAATTTCTAAAAAGTTGATTGATAAGGTTAGGTAGGATAAATCTTCATTAATATAAGTTAATAAGCGGGATAAGGTAGAGTTAAATAGCTTAATAGTTATTAGTTAATTCAGTTATTCAGCTGTGACAAACCAGGTTAGTTTATACCCAAAAAAACCCTTAGAGCCGGTTTCCGAGCTCAGAATTTAGCCAAGTTCTAGACTTTTAACAGCTGGAGTTAGAAAATTGGCTTTCCGAAACGGGGCGTCGTCGTAGTTTTTATGATAATCTTAATTTTCTCATTTCTATAATTAGAAAAGTTTTTTCCTTGACCAAGTTAAACATTCCTAAATAATTCTAAATAGCTGAAACTTTACACTATTTTCTCTTTATTAGATTTGGTGCTCAATTTTATAGTTTTTTCTCAAAATTTAATTCAAACGTGGACTACCACTACGCCCCGTTTCGGAAAGTCAATTTTCTGACTTCAGCTGTTAAAAGTCTAGAACTTAGCTAAATCCCGAGCTTGGAAATCGGCTCTTAATAATTTTTCAACTGATGATGCAGATTGTGCCAAGGCAAATAGATATAGTGAAGTTCACTTTAAACTATCAGAATATTTTTAATGGGAAGTTTATTTATAAAGTAAATCTCACTGCAGAAGGTCCAATGCTCAAGTTTCTATAAACAGGGTTTTTCAGAAGTAGTGTCGAAAATTTTAGAGTATTGAAAAACTCAGTGGTTATCCTTATAGCTGCCATTTTGTTTTTTCTCAAGGAATTTTCCACTCAAGAACGAAATGTTGTATTGATCTGAAATTTGGCATGAATATTTATGCTATAAAGACTCAACTTTTAAAATAAAATGAAAAATGTTGTATGTACATTTTCAAAATGGCGGCCATTTTAAATTTTTTATTGCAAATTTCACGAAAACCGTTCACTTAACAAAAAATTTACAACAGACAAAAAGTTAGCAAATTTTATCAAGATTTCAAGGATTTATTTATTAAGACTGATCGAAGAATAACAAAGAAGTTAGTTATTTTCGTACTGCATGCATGACCACTTTCACCATTTAAACATGAATATTGAATATTTTCAAATCTAATAATTGTATTTAAGATGAAGCTTTGAAACTCGGTATGACTCCATGTGGCCATACAGCTGATTTGACAATGTTTTTCAGATGATCTTGTATGTCTTGTGCATGCATGCAGTACGAAAACAATTAATTTTCATGTTATTCTTTGATCAATCTTAAAAATAACGTATCCTTGAAATCTTGATAAAATTTACTTACTTTTTGTCTCTTGTAAATTTTCTGCAAAGTGAACGGTTTTCGTGAAAAATGCCATCAACAATTATTTAAAATGGCCGCCATTTTGAAAATTCACTTGAAAATGTTTTATTTCATTTTTTTAAAGTTGAGCCTTTATAGCATAAATATTCATGCCAAATTTCAGATCAATACAACATTACGTTCTTGATATAAAAATTCCCATGCGAAAAAACAAAATGGCAGCTATATGGATAACCGCTGAGTTTTGGACACTTCAAATACGAAATTTTTTGTAGTCTCCTACCATCCAGGAACAATACCCTAGAATGTTCGACACTGCTTCTGAAACACTCTGTATAGTGAGATTCCTCATGAATAAACAATTGTTATTCATCTATTAGTTATCTATCACTGTATAAATAAATAACATAAATATACTATTTTTCAACCAATACAAATAGAAATTGAATTTCACTGTAGCTGTTACCAGATAAGTTTTTCACCAATATAAATTTTTCAATAATATTGTAAAAGATTGCTTTTCAAAGCTGGATTGTTGTGGTTTTGACGGATGCATTGTGTAGGATCCTCATGCACCATAATCCCTGTTATGTTGGTAACATTGATGACCTACCATGACTCTCAGGATTGCCAACGTCAACCGATAATTCCAATGTTTTTGACTGGTTTTGTAATTCAGGCACCTGTATAGTGACTTCCATTAGGTCCACCTCATCTGCACTAGTTACTGGCTGGCTAACACCTATTCAATTAAAATGTTTTTCAATTCCATTATGATTTTCGTTCGATCCTAATAAATAATATATAATTATTGTTTGTACATTTATTTCAAACAAAAACTAATTTGATTTTCTGTTTGGACAATCAAGAAAGAAACATCAATCTTGACAATCCAAAGGTTTTATTCTATAATTCTAATTCAAAGGCTTTTTGTTTCCAAAATTACTGATTTTGCATGATACTCCATCGTTAACTCTACATTTTACAAATTAAAGACTAGCAGTGTATTTTTGGTTTAAAACTTACTCACTTTGACATCGGCTATGTAGTTGCACCCAGTTGACGCCTGTGAATTCACAGTTCCGCAGTTCTAATGGAATTCAAAATTGATGAATTTTACTTCCATTTTATTCAAAAGAAATATGGCTATTCAATTATAGACTGCTGTGGCTCAGTCAGATAAGGCCGGGATGGACTTATGCCAGAGCATGCTAAAATTCCACAAATATACGAGATATATGTTGGTTGAAGCTCACACAATGACCACCAGGTGCGTTGGTGACCTTGCTACACACAATTAGCAGTGACTTCAGATACAATATGGCCACCCCATTATCAATATGCACCGCGTTAGATTATCGATCAGTCATTTGTTTCTTGAGCAGTGAAGGTGTCAAACCAATGGAAATTCGTCGCAGGATGACAGTACAGTATGGTGATTCATGTTAGTCCAGAAACAAACATCACAATCAATCCAATAACAGGAGTCTTTTCGCAATGCATTTTCAAAACTATACTATAATGAGGACTTGATGCAACCACTTGAACATTAAAACTCAGTTTCTGATGCAGGCATCTGGTTTCATTTTGTCAAGTTTTCACTAAATCAAGTTTTCTGTTTGTCAAGTCGTCAGTTTATAAAGTTTTCAATTAGTCAAGATCTCAGTTTATCAAGTTTTCAGTATGTCATGTTTTCAGTTTGACGAATTGAAAACGTGATAGTTTGTCAGTAACAAACTTGAAAGTTTTCAGTTTGTATTGTTTTCAGTACTTTAAGTGAACTGTTCACTCTCTGGTCAACTTTTTACCTATATTGTTATTTCAATATTTTTACCATACAGGCTAGTTGATTGATTTCTGATCTTTTACAACAAGTCAGCAATGTGATACTGTGCTTGGATAGTCGTAGATAAGATAGTGTATACAACGGCTTTATAATGAGGGTCTTTAAAGCACTCGTTAGAAGTTAAAGCACTCGTGCTTTAAAGACCATCATTATGAAACTGTTGTATAAACTACTATTTCAACTGACCTGGAGCATTGCTGGCATTGGCAGTGGCAGTGAGCGAAGTGGCACTGCAGATGGACGCGCCGTCTCCGTCTTCGGTGGCAGTGGACAGGCGCCGACGGCGATTCGCCATCTTGCAGCCGGCCTGTCGGAAGCGCGCCGCACCCAGAACTACGTTCCTAAAAACATTCATTCACGTATCAAATAGTTTTTAAAGAATCATAACCTCTTTTGGATTAATATGCAATCAAAATTCGGGAATGGAATGGTAAGGGTTATAAACCTGTTTTTCCGTTTCCAATCATTTTATGATTAACCTTCCGGTAGTCGCGCCCTACTCAATCACACGAGCAGTCACCTGTTGTAATTTGCACAACATCCAATTTTCCAAGTGTTATGTACTCTATTAACTGTCAAAACATATTAATTAATTGTATAATCACTCTTTCCATCTTATTAGATTATTTACGCCTAAGAACATTTGGATAAGACCATTTCATAGCCCAATAAGGTACACCAAGCAAAGACATCAATTCTGTGTTAATGGTTCGTTTACAGTCTCTCCCTATCTTATGCACTGTCGCGGCTAAATGGCACCTAGAGACTGAACCATTGCTCGGTTGATACTGCAACTCAGTGGAGTAATGGGGAGAAAGTTTTGGAATGCATAGGTGACTCATTAACTGACACCACCCTATCCAATAGTTTTGTATAGCAAAAAAAACTGACACTGTTGTACATATTACAACAGCGCGACTGCGGAAGGTTAAGTTGTTTTGTCATTGTTGAATAAATCTTCTATATAATAAGAGAGAGTAGGGTTGTGTTTGTTCGTTTGTTCGCATCAAAACATGTCAACTTGTGAATTGCATACCGGAAAAACGGGAAGGATTTAGATCTCCAAATTTTTAACATAGATTCTAAAAATATCAATGTCGTGCACTTGGAAGCCCAAATTTCAATTTCCTTCTAGATTATTCAGAATTAATGTTCAAATTCATCTATGCTACCGTACATGAAGTTCCATAGCCCAAAGTGTGTTTTTTACTTTCCTTGCCCTATTACCGTAGGTAAGGAAAGTATTGCTTTCCAAAAAAAATTAAGGTACCCTAATTTCATGTTTTCTATACGTTTCAAGGTCCCCTGAGTCCAAAAAAAATGATTTTTGGGTGTTGGTCTGTGTGTGTGTATGTGTGTGTGTGTGTGTGTGTGTGTGTGTGTGTGTGTGTGTGTGTGTGTGTGTGTGTGTGTGGTGTGTGTGTGTGTGTATGTGTGTATGTCTGTGAACACGATAACTCCATTCCTAGTTAACCGATTGACTTGAAATTTTAAACTTAAGGTCCTTATACCATGAGGATCCGACAATGAGAAATTCAATAAAGTCCAATTCAAGATGGCGGAAAAAATGGCGGATAATTACTAAAAAAAACATTTTTTTTACGTTTTTCTCGAAAACGGCTCTAACGATTTTCTTAAAATTTATACCATGGATAGCTATTTAAAAACCCTATCAACTGACATGAGTCTCATTTCTGAGAAAATTTCAGGAGCTCCGTAATATTCTTGAGAAAAATGGCGGATAATGACTAAAAATCCATGTTTTTCACGGTTTTCTCGAAAACGGCTTCAACGATTTTCTTCGAATTTAAACCATGGATAGCTATTCATAAGCCCTATCAAATGACATGGGTTTTTTTCCTGGGAAAATTGCAGGAGCTCCGTAATATTCTTGAGAAAAATGGCTCACGTTCTCGAAAAAGGCTCTAACGATTTCCTTCAAATTTATACCATGGATAGCTATTTATAAGCCCTATCAACTGGCATGAGTCTCATTTCTGGGAAAATTTCAGGAGCTCCGTAATATTCTTGAGAAAAATGGCGGATAATGACTAAAAATCCATGTTTTTCACGGTTTTCTCGAAAACGGCTTTAACGATTTTCTTCGAATTTATACCATGGATAAGCTATTCATAAGCCCTATCAAATGACATGAGTTTTTTTCCTTGGAAAATTGCAGGAGCTCCGTAATATTCTTGAGAAAAATTGCGGATAATTACTAAAAAACCATGTTTTTCACGATTTTCTCAAAAATAACTTGACCGATTTTTTTCAAATTCATACCCTGTATAGTTATTTATCAGCTCTATCAACTGGCATGAGTCTCCTTTCTGGGAAAACAATGGGAAAGTGCATCCTTGGGAAATGGACTTAGTAACCTCCTTCTCGTGCATGAGGTAGGTAGGTAGCGCAGTTCATAAAAAGAACACATAGTCGAGATATTTCATCTGTAGAACAGCTGTTTTGACGACTTTAAAAAAATGACGACTAAAAAAATCATCGAATCCCACAATAATTATTCACACAAAGAAAAAGTACTTTGAAAACAATTATGTATACACAATATACAGAAGTCTGATCGTAGTTTCAAATATGAGCAAGGAAAGTTGTGTGAGTGTACCACACCAGATTTTTATGAGGAGGTTATAATGCTGTTACAAGACTAACATTTTCGAACAGCAGTGTAGCGCAACGGTTAAACGCTAGCTTACGGAGCGATGGTTCCTGGGTTCGGATCCCGATGCTTCCCAATTTTTTTGTTCTTAATTTTTTTCCTCGAAACGTATTATTATCAATCAATTTTTGAAGGAATTTGTTTTCATTACAATTGAACTTGGATTTTATCAAATAATTATTTTTAATGTAAAATTTTGCCACCAGTACAAATGAAATGGACATAGTCTTCATGCTGTAGGCCTATCATTGGCCTTCGTTTGTAGCATTCGTGATGTAGGAAAATTATGTTTGACACATCATCACGTCTGAACTACTGGACTGATTGATTTGAAATTTTGAATAAAGATTCTTCATTAACCGAGGATGGTTATAGGCCTATTTTCAAATTTCAAACTTTTTATTACCTACGTCAAGTTTTCATTTTGCAGTTTTAAAATAGACCCTTGCGAAACACGGGTTACCTACTAGTAGATAAATAAAACCCAATCTTAGGCTAGCCACTAACAGTAGAACATGGAATGATTCACATGACGCCATAATTATTGTTGCATCATCTCAGCGAAAAACTTCGAGGAAAATTTTTTGAGCTTAGGTTTTTGTATTTCCGATGTTTATTTATTTCCTTTTCGCTGATCTATTTGAGGTTAAATGATATTTCTATCATTATAATTTGTGAATTTCCAGTGCTTTATTTATTGTTATTTGTTGTTTATTTTATGTCAGAGGCATCTCACTGGTGACAAGCATGCTCGATGAACTTGTGTATGTGCATGTACATACAAGCATGTTCTACCATAAGTGACCTGCCTTACTCAGATCAGTCATAATAATCAGTCTGTAGTGGGACATTTGAAAAGGGGCACCTGCTACCATCTATAAAATAAGAGAGAGTAGGGTTGTATTTGTTCCTTTGTTTGCATCAAAACATATAAACTTGTGGATTGCATACCGGGAAAAAAGGAATGATTTAGATCTCCAAATTTTTCACATAGATTCTGAAAATATCAATCTCGTGCACCTCAAAGCCCTAATTTCAATTTTCCTTCTAGGTTTTTCAGAATTGATGTTCTAATTTCATTCATGAGACATGAAATAATATATATCGTTGAAATGTCCATAGCATGATGTTATAAGAACTATAATCTAGAGAGAGTACCATTTCGGAACAGCTATTACGATTGATATTATTATTATTTTTTTATTCAACGATAAATTGCTATCTAGTCTAGAGACTGATGGGCAACTTTTTTTTGTCCTATAATACTAACAAATACTTCATACAAGAGAATCCCCCATAGAGTCTCCTATTCAAATTCTAATATTATTAGTACACTACGTATGACTGTACTACACAGATGGGTTTCACTCATTTCCACTGTTCTCCTTTTCACTGTATACAAGACACTTGAATCAGCACTAGACCAGTTCAAATCGCTTCTTCCTTTTCAGCCTCCTCACCAATCCTTCATTTTCCAGCAGCTGGATTGCTTCGATGTTGTCGTGTTGGTGGAGTCGGGTCTCGTGTTTCTCTGCATGCCTCTGGATTTCGCTGCATACCAGGTCGACTTGCAGGTCTCTGTGTAGGTCGCTGTTTCTGACGTACCAAAGAGCATCAGCAATGTTTCTCAGCACCTTGTTTTGGGAGCGTTGTATGACTTTGATGTTACTGTCTTTGGTACACCCCCAAAGTTGTATACCATAGGTCCATACTGACTTTAGAATATTTTTGTACAGGAGTACTTAGTTTGGAATTGACAGGATGGAGTTCCTTCCAATCAGCCACCAGAGTCTCTTGTATTTTATTCCCAGCTCTTCTCTCATCTACTTAACATAGACCATCCAGCGAAGCTTTGCATCTAAGGTCATACCTAGGTACCTGGCATCATTGGCAAATGGTACTATTTGATTGTTAATAGTTATTGGTATGGGTTGAGCCCTCTTGTTGGTGAAATTGATATGAACTGATTTTGCTTCATAAAGTTTAATCTTCCATTTTGTCGTCCAGTCTTCAATTTTTCTGATTTTTTTCAAGTTTGCTGTGGCACTTTCAATCTTGTAATCTATGGCTAATATTGCTGTGTCGTCGGCAAATGTTGCTATTATATTATTATCGAGACATGGTAGATCACTTATGGTTAATATTGGCAACAAAATTGATAGTCTAATTTTGTCAGGTTGGCAGTAAGTTGAGGATGGTTTCTAATCAAGATTTGAGTTCTATAATTTTAGAAGGTTAGCACTTAGGCTCAACTCACAATTACGCGACTCAGGTCGAGAAGAGACTCGACTCTAGTCGAGAGCATTTGTTTCCAACTGGTGACACTCAGACCAGTCTATTCTAGTCTCCGCGACGTCACTATTTGAAAACACATGCTCTCGACTAGAGTCGAGTCTCTTCTCGACCTGAGTCGCGCAAGTGTAAGTTGAGCCTTAGTCGAATAACTTATTTAGAATATATTTATTGAAAAATAATTTGATTGGGCACTGCTGCTCTAATCAGATCTATCGTCGGGAATATAGATGATATCTTAATGTTTCAGAAACAAAATTTTATGACGGGAGTTATATTTTTATTACCGTAGCGAAGCACGGTTTACCTGCTAGTCCAATAATATGATAAAGATCATTTTGACTGACCTGAGCTTATTCCACAAGACACTGGACTGACTCATATTGGAGGGCCAGGTGGCCTCGAGCACAGCCCTGTTGTAGAATCCGTAGGTGATGGCATTCGGCTGCACGCCCACTCGCTTCATCTGAAACAGCAGCTTCACTGCCAGCCCTGGCTGCGAGTACGCGCCACACAGCTGCATCATCACCCGGTAACACACCTACACCACCACACAACCACAATTACTAGTACCATCGACAAAATATTGTATCAAATCAAATTTATTGCCAATACTTACAGAAAAACACTTACATAAATATGTGTGTGACAACAACTAATAGATGTAAAGAAAATAACGAAATATAATGAATAGTGATTACATAGTAATCAATAGTCGCAGACACAAGAATCAATAATTACAAAGTGAAGGAAACAAAAGAACTGAAAGAGCAACAGCAGATCAAATCTTTACAATAAGACAGATCATAGAAAAGTTCTATGAGCATGACCTCGACCTACACATTTTATTCAACGATTTTAAAGAAGCCTTCGACAGTATAATAAGGGGTGAGTTATGGAAAGTACTAGAGCATTATGGCGTACCGAAGAAGTTGATCAAACTTGCCAAAATGTCAATGAGCAAGACTACGGCCATGATAAAAGTTGGATCTAGGAGAAAAAGTAGAAAGTTTGAGTTCAATACTGGCGTAAGCAAGGTGACGGACTGTCAGAACTCCTATTCAATGTTGCACTACATCGTGTGATAGACGTCATTGACAAGAGAGGCAGCATTTTTCATAAAATGTATCAAGTATGTGCTTATGTCGATGACGTAGCCATAATTGCCAGAAGAAAAGATATCCTCCAGGACAGTATAAATTAATCGAAAGAGAAGCACAAAAGATTGGTCTCCTAACCAATGAAAATAAAACAAAATACATGAAAATATCAAGAAGTCAAGCGCGAAGGGTTCCACAGAATCTGAGGATCGATAATAGGTTGTTTGAGGGAGTGAAAAACTTCAGTTATCTGGGTGTTGAATTGAATAATCAGAATATGATGAGCACCAGTATCAAACAAAGAATATTGTCGGGAAATAGAGCATACTACAGCAACATGAAGCTTCTAAAGAACAGGCTCATCAGTATAAGCAGCAAGCTTAAGATTTATGAAACCCTTATAAGACCTGTAGTTACCTATGGCTCTGAATCATGGACATGGACTAAGGAAGACCAGCACAATTCAAGTGTATTTGGACGAAAGGTGCTTAGAAAAGTGTACGGTCTTGTTAAAGGAGACGAGTGGAGAAGGAGAGCCAATGCTGAACGTGAACTATTAATAAAAGGCCGTAGTATAGTACGCTTCATAAGGCACAGAGACTAAGGTAGTTCGGACATATTTATAGGATGGATGAAACCAGAATGCCAAAAATAGTGCTTAAAGAGAAGCTTCACGCGAGAATAAAACAAGGCAGACCAAGAATACGATGGGAAGATGAGATAAGGGATGATTTGATAAGGATGGGTTATAGAGGATGGAGAGGATTTATAATGGATAGGAACGTTTGGAGGAATATTGTGGAGGAGGCCAAAGAAAAATATGTAGAGCTATAGAAAAAAAGAAGGAAACAAAAGAAAAACATCCCGAGGCTTAGCCTGATGGAGGATCAGTTTTGTATATTTACTTTTCTATTGATTCGTTTTGTTACTTCAAATTAAACATAATAGCATTGAGATTGAGGGCAAGACCTGCTAACTCACATCCATTTATACTGCACTTATAATCAGATGTAGACAATTTGTTGCTCAGAGGAAAAAACACACAATTACTAATACCATAGACAAAATATTCTATAAGAAGATATCCCATGGTATAGGGCGTTTATGTTCCAAATGTCACTGTTAACTCAAGCCGATAGTCTAAGGGCCGTATGTAGATACTAGATTTAAACTGCGTCTAGAGTAAACGCTTTTAACTTGAACGCAGCTAAAACTAGCAATCAGTATGCTGCATGGAAATGAATTGAACGTTTAGTTTAAACTCGATTTTTGAAGCACTACTATCAGTTGGCTGACTCGATTCCTCATTAATAAAAAAAAATCAGAATTCAGAAACAAAACTTAAACATTAATAATTTTTGACATTGATCATAATTATGATTTCGTGGGTATTTATGAATTTCAAAGACGTATGGGAGAAATGAGTGTTTATAATAACAAAAAATCTGGTGTGGCGCACTCACACAACTTTCCTTGCCGTTATGAAAATTGATCACCTGACGCTAGTGTACTCGCGCATCTCAAGTCTACTATTCAAATATATGAGACAGCAGCTGGTGATAGGTCAATAACGCTGGAGACACACTAGGTCTGCTATCTCTTCGTAGTGAATGATTTAATAGAACCAACAGTTGCCAACAGTTTGCAATTTAATAATCACATTTTCTCGAATTTCAAGCTTATTTTCAATTTTAGGTGGAAATGTTACTGGACATTAATTGCAGAGATTTTCATGCTCTATCTTTTCCACTTGAAATTTGTTGTTTAAATTGTGTATGTAGGCTGATAATCGAGAATCTAAAATCAAACTTTGCATAGATGGGGCAAAGCTCCTGAAATTTTTACAGATATAGGACTTGTTGCAGTTGATAGAGCTTATCAATGACTATTTCAGCTATGAATTTGATCAAAATCGTTGGAGCCGTTTTCGAGAAAATCGCGAAAACCCCTGTTTTTGACAACATTTTTTGCCATTTTAGCCGCCATCTTGGATTGCATTTGATCGAAATTGTTCGTGTCGGATCCTTATAGTGTAAGGACCTTACGTTCCTAATTTCAAGTCATTCCACACACACACACACACACACACACACACACACACACACACACACACACGCACACACACATACAGACCGATACCCAAAAACCACGTTTTCGGACTCAGGGGACCTTGAAACGTATAGAAATTTAGAAATTGGGGTACATTATTTTTTTTCGGAAAGCAATACTTTCCTTACCTATGGTAATAGGGCAAGGAAAGTAATTATTTTCCAAACTCTTGAAATTTATTTTTGAGATTCAATGTGAACAGTTATTAATGATTAGAGGAGAAGCTGAGGGATGCTGACAGTTTAAATATTGGATCTCACTACATTATTTATGAAGTCTTCGAATACATTGAAGAATTAACTGTCTTGATTCTTTCTATTAACTGTCTACTTTTATCTTGAAAATGAAGCAAAAGTAGACAGTCCGTAGTAGAAGAAGATGAAAAAGAACATGAGGAAAAGAGGGAGTAAGTAGAAGAGAAAAGAGAAGTAAAAGAAGAAGAAGAAAACATTTACCTCATCGGCCGGGGTGAGTCCAGCCTTGTGCATTCTGACAATGACGTCATAGGCCAGTTGCAGGGTGACCGATGATTTGGAGGGTGCAAACAGAACACAGCTCGGCAAATGGATGAACCAGATACTGCAAATAAAAAATTAAATCGAAAATTATGCCATGAAGCAAACATCTGTTATTTATATAGCATAATATCATATAATGGAAGTCAATTATTATCAAATCGAATGAATCAATGATATGCCTACATTAATTACTAGTAGTTCTGCGAACAGTAGACCTCGCTCATGAATAGCCTACAACTTTCAAACTAATGAGAAAGGCCATTAAGAAAGTACAGTATATTGTGAAGATTTATCCAAGACATCTATTATTTTCTTCTTTGAAAGTGCTAAAGACATTGTTTCCAGGGGCACCGAACTTATAAATGTCTCTCAAGGAGGTAACTTCATATCGTCCCCATATTTACAATATTACAAATTTTCTAACAATTAATTATAAGAAATCGGTCAACTGACAGAAAAATGGAATATGCAGTAGGCAATTTAGACCATGAATCGTCTCACAGACGATAGTGAGACGGAAATGATTCTAAATAACATGGGTATGTTGGTGACAATGACAGGAGGTTGCTAATAATGTTTTTCATGAAAAGTGGATTCAATGTTATGGCAGCTTGTTATGCCTATGTAGAATGTTTATGCTCACAAGTCGGTTTCCGATCTCATACTAAAGCAAAAGCAAGAGCTAACTAAGCTGTGATGTCTCCGGCCGGTTCGGTAGGTCTAGAAAGTATTCATCTATGAAAAAGGGAAATATCGTGTTGAAAAGGGAAGAAATGGTACAATCAAGTGAGAAGTTTCCTTCAATTAATAAATACAGTATGATTTGGAGCGGCTCAGACGTTCCAAGGTTCACCGTTGACAACCTCTTGTCCTCTATCGATAGCATTCCAACGATACCATCCAATCAATACAGCACATTTTAGAGTGGCACAATTTATATTAAAACCGGAGGTCTTATCAAAAATCGTTACACATACGTTTCTGCGCCTTGTTTCAAAGAGCTTGTATACCAAATTTCATCCAAATCGGACAATAACTGCAACTGTAACTGCGGTACAAACAAACAGACAAAAGCCGATCGAGTCGAAACTAAGACCTCAGCTTCGCTTCGGTCAATTAAAGTATCAAGTGAAATTTTGAATATTTTTTCATTTTGATGGAAGTTTTTATTCTGGATTTGTTTTTGAAAATTACTTAATCTGATAAATTCAAAATTCTAGCAGATACATTTTTTGGATTCCAAATTGTGTGTGAATTAAGTTATCATTTTTACAGAACCTATAGACCAAATGCCGGTTGCACAAATTAAATTTTAATCATGATTAATTCCAAGAGAACCAATCAGAGAAGCAGTCTTATCAAAGAGGCCTTCTCTGATTGGCTCTCATGAAATTAATCACGGTTAAAATATGACCGGCTTTTGTACAACCGGTACTTAGACTTTAGACTTTGTATTCTAAATTAAGGTTTAAAGCAGTTTGGGCAAATGCCTGTTGTTTTCACATGAATTGATGTTGTGAGCATCATAATATTATACTGGATATAAAATGATTTTAATAATATTTATTTATGTATGATTAAATTGATATTTCAATATAAATGATAATTATTGATGTAACGTGCTTGTTGGAGGAGTTGTGTTTCCTTTTAAAATTACATACTTAAGAAATGTAGATAATGCGTTTTGCATAAGGATCACAAACTGCCTGACTTTATTCTTCTTTTATTTTTTCTAAAACTGTCCTTCCATATTGTTTTTAGTGTAATCTTCATTTTTACTGTGCTCATCTATTATAATTTTAGTTTTACATTAGTTTATTCATGTACAGAGCTATTTTTTGTTTCTGCACCACTCTTATCCTTTGGTAAGAGTTACTATAGTATTGACGAATTTTTAAATGAATGTAGTGTGTTTCAATGTTATTTATGTATGCAAATGTAATTTTAATGTATGATTTACATAATAACTTGCAGTGTGAATTATCTTGTATAAAGTTTTTTGACTGTAAATCTTCCTGACGTTATTCAACTGTATGGAAATTTTCTGTATCATTGTTGAATAAAATGAATATTCTATTCTATTGGTCTTGTTAGAATCAGTGAAAATTGTCATATTGTAAAGTAGTGACCTCTTGGGTTGGAGAACTCGCTCAAGAGCTGTTGTATTGTAATCTTTGAAGCCCGCAACTTCTAAATATACAGAGGAAAATAAGAGAGTTCTCAAGATGTGTAATATCTCAAATAAGTGTGAAATTAGATGGACATAGCCTAAAAGGTTTTGTTTAATTAGGTTTTAAAGGTGAAAATTTAGAGGTTAGGTTTTGGATTTCAAATGAAAAAAATCTGGTGTGGCGCACTCACACAACTTTCCTTGCCGTTATGAGAATTGATCACCTGACGCTAGTTTTCACGCTCATCTCAAGTCTACTTATAAACAAAGATCTGAGCCAGCTGGTGACAGACATACGAGGTCTGCTATCTCTTCATAGTGAATCAATTAATAGAATCAATCAATAGATGATCACATTTTCTCGAATTTTGAGCTTATTTTCAATTTTAGGTGAAAATGTTACTGAACATGAATTGTAGAGATTTTCATGCTCAATCTTTTCCACTTGGATTTTTTTTTGTTTAAATTGTATCTGAAGCCTGGTAATTGGGAATCTAAAATCAAACTTTGCTTAGATGGGGCGGAGCTCCTGTAATTTTTACAGATATGGGACTCGTGGCAGTTGATAGAGCTTATCAATGACTATTAAAGATATAAATTTGATCAAAATTGTTTTCGAGAAAATGGCTAAAAACCCTGTTTTTGACAACATTTTTGCCATTTTAGCCGCCATCTCGAATTGCATTTGATCGAAATTGTTCGTGTCGGATCCTTATAGTGTAAGGACCTTAAGTTCCAAATTTCAAGACATTCCGTTAATTGGGAGATGAGATATTGTGTACACAGACGCACATACACTCATACACACACACACACACACACACACACACACACACACACACACATACAGACCAATACCCAAAAACCACACTTTTTTGGATTCAGGGGACCTTGAAACGTATAGAAATTTAGAAATTGGGGTACCTTAATTTTTTTCGGAAAGCAATACTTTCCTTACCTATGGTAATAGGGCAAGGAAAGAAATAGGCCTATGTGAATATTATTTGGAATGTTTTGATAATTTTAAATTATAAACACAAAATGAAAAGTTGAAATACTTACTCATTTCAGATATGGCACAAAATATGAGTGACGAGATCTATAAGAAACTCGTATTAAACATAATACTGTATGTGTATAATATACTTGGATATGCATATCTTATTTTTGATACAATACTATTTACAGTTTTGCTATTTGTTCAATGCGGCATCCACACGTTGACCCAATGCGAACAAATGACGACCAGCGCCAGGTTTGCCAATGCTGGCCTTCATAGGTCATCGCTCCGATTTTTGTCGAGCATAGGCCAGCGCTGGCAACCCAGGTTGACCTGGGAGATGCACATCAGCCAGCTCTGCAAAAGGCTAAGTAGGGTAAATTTTCTGCTTAGAAGGCTTGTATCATGTGTGAATGACGGTTTTGTGCGCCAAGCTTATTTTGCTTTTTTCCAGAGCTATATTGCAAGGCTGTGGGGGCACGCTGCGAGTTTGAATAGAGTGCTATTAATGCATAAAAGAGCCATAAGAATTGTGATGAGGGCTGGTTGGATTGATCACTGCAAACTATTGTTTGTACATTTACGAGTGATGACAGTCTACAGCCTGTACATATACGAGTGCTTGGTTTCGGTTACAGAGAATATTCATTTGTACACCAGGGCCAATTTGGTTCACAGTCATGCTACACGGGGAAATGGAAACCTAGTCCTGCCCAGGGTGAGATTGGAAAGATCCAGGAATAGTTTTCCCATATCTGGCATCAGATTTTTCAATAGGCTACCTGATGAAATAAGAGAACTGACTCTGGTGAGCTTTAAGAAGCGGGTCAAGTCATGGCTGGTCGCCAACCCGTTCTATTCCATTCATGAGTTTGATGAGTCCGACCCAATAACTATATGACTGAGTAAATTGACTGTGATAATAGTTTCTATGGTTTTAGTTTGTCCACGTTTTATTGTAAAAGTAGGTATAGATTAGAATAGGCTGTAATAGAATTGAAGTTTATTAATCGTTTATTGATATTTCTGTGATTTTTTATGGAAAACCGAATAGCTTTGAAGCCTGCTCTTGCACTGTATGTTGTGTATTATCTTTATTTATGTATTGTTATTGTAATTCTGTTAAAATTTTTATTGTAATGTAATGACATGGCTTACTGTATGTATTTTCTGGCTGTAATTGAATCATTGAACCACCCATTCACACTTGTCAACCAATGGGTGATGTTTCCTGATTTGTCGTCTGCTCTGCTGTTTTTTCTGTGGAATTATGTTGCTATAGGCCTCATTTATAGCGCCACTTTTTTATTGCTTTATTATAGTTTTTATAGTGTTCCTTCTAGTTAATATTATCAACCTCCAACTTCATTTTGAATGCGGAGCTCCGTTTAGCGGCCTTGATGTGGCACTGGTCACATTGCAGTGGATAGCAAGAGCAACGCGGCAAAGCTTATAAGATTATAAAGCTTATTGAGATTGCAATAACCAGCTGGGGCAACGTGTAAATGCGGCGTTATATTTACACTAACCTGTAACAAGTAGTGAGCAAGCACTTGGCCCACAGTTCGGGCGACGTGGCATACTTCCTGGCAATCTTCTGCGCCGATTTGATCTCGTGCTTGGTGCGGCGAGCCATCGGACTACCGGGGGGGCCCCCGCCCCCCTCATCCGGCCCTAGCACCGCTCTCACTAGCAGATTGGTCTTCGCTTCCTTGTCGCCTCCGCGCTTCGTGCTGGCGAACAGGGCTTCCTTCAACTCGAAACGCTGCAACAAACACCAATTCAGTTCAACCTCTGTACATTAGAGCTTCGCTAATAAAACATTGGCCCAGTTGCACAAAATTCTGTTAACTTCTAATCCCGATTTAATGCCACGAGAACCAATCATAAAAGCCTTCTTTTCAAAACAGCCTTCTCTGATTGGTTCTCGAGGCATTGAATCATGATTAAAATTCAACAGGCTTTTGTGCAACCGTGCCTTATCAGTTACAGTTAATGCATCAGTTACTATCGGGTAGATCAGCTTCCCGTACCTCTTCTTCTTCTTCTTCTTCATTTTCTCAACTTTTCATACATAGAGGATTATTAATAAAATAATAAAACAATATAAAACTTGTAGTACGCTTTTATTAAAAACATTTTAACGACTAGTTTCTGAAACTTTAACATTTTAACTTGAAAATGGCCAAAGTAGGTCGAAACTAGTCGTTAAAATGTTTCAAAGTATTTAATTTTTTTTAATAAAAGGGCACTACAAGTTTTATATTGTTTTTATTAATATGAATAAAGTAGCATCCTATTATATTAAGCGAGCAGTTTCTGTATATATAAATATACAGCCCCCACAGCCCCCTCCATAGATGTCAAGACGAAAGAATTGGCCTCTATTTGGGTGCTTGGAGCTGCTACCAGTCCTGGTCTCAACAGACAGCAATAGTACCATAACTATCAACTCTACACTAACTGTTCAATTAAATTGAAATAAATTTCATCATATCATGAAAAATTTCACAGCTATCAAATATATAATAAATTTTCAATAAAAATCAAAAATAAATTTCATTCCAATTCAATTCTATAATTCCATTTTCTAATTTTATTGTACTTCATTTCTGATTTCTAATTTTAAATCTCCTCTTTTCTATAAATAAATAAGTAAATAACCCGTTTATTGCTTTCTTAAACAATTACAAAAAAATTTCAAAATCAAAAGCTATATACAATTCAAAAGGCAATAATCAGCAGATGCTGGGGTATAATTATCCTTTTTCCATAGAAGGATGAAATGTTGTACGAGTGCGTTTAGTAAAGATTTCTTTTATCTTCTTCATTTCAATCCTTGTAGAGCCAGACTTGTTTGAATACGTTTTTCATTCTCTCCCATTCCGTCCTTTCTCTTGCTACTCTCTGCCACGTCGCTCCGCCGCATACTCTCCTGAATTCTTCGTCACATCTGTACGGAGGCCTTCCTCAGCTTCTGCTCAGCGTGCGTGGGTGCCAGTCGAGTATTGTTTTGGTCCATCTTCCATCCGTTGTCCTTGCGATATGGCCTGCCCAATTCCATTTTCTCTCCATTATCATTCTACCTACATCTTCAATTCTTGTTTCATTTCTGATCCATATTTTGGTTTTCCTATCTATTCTTTTCACTCCTATCATTATTCTTTCCATCTATCTCACACTTGTTCTGAGTTTCTTGATTATTTTCTCATTGAGAGTCCACATTTCGCAGCCGTTTAGAATTGCTGGTAGAATACATGTTTGAAGTAGGCGTCTCTTGCCTTCCATGGGAATATTGGATCTGAAGAGATAGCTGTATTTCTTGAACATTGACCAACCTATTGCCACTCTTCTAGTAATCTCTCCCCATTGTCCATCTCTCCCTATTCTCTGTCCTAAGTAGATGAAGTGTTCAACTGCTTCTATCCTTCCGTCTTCGGTCTCTAATACTCTCTCGTTACTTTCACTGTTATAAATCATTACTTTTGATTTATCAAAATTTACTTTCAATCCAACCTTTTTTCTTACTTCAATAATTTCCTTCATCATTCTACATACTTCTTCGGTGCTATTTCCTATAATAACAATATCATCGGCGAATTTCAATGTATTCAATTTCACCCCATTGATGTTGATTCCTTTTTCCTGCCATTGTAATTCATCTAGAGATTTTTCCAGAACTGCATTAAATATTTTCGCTGATGGTATATCTCTCTGCCTTAAGCCTCTATTTACTTTAACCACTCTACCTTTTCCTCTCAATTTGAATTCAATTTTCATGTTTCTGTAAATGAATCTGAATAATTCCAGGTATTTATTGTCAATTCCCAAGTCTTCAAGCGTTCGTAATACGGAAGAAGTGTTGATTTTATCGAATGCTTTCTCGAAATCAATGAATAGTAGCACTAGTGGAAATTTGTATTCATTAGAATTCCTTATCAGTTCCTGTAAGACTAGGATGCTATCCAGCGTAGAGAAGTTTTTCTTGAATCCGGTCTGGTTGATTGAAGTTGCTGCCGTCAAATATCCTGTAGGAAATTAATGCCATAAATATCTTGTAATTATTTGACAGGAGACTTATTGGTCGGAAATTCTTGATTTCCTTCCTATTACCTTTCTTGAAGAGTAATATCAAGTTAGCTTTGAGCCATATTTCAGGAATCTTTCCACTCATAAGGCATAAATTGAATATTTTTGTTATTATTTCAATAACTCTTTCGCCACCTGCTTTTAACTCCTCGTTTGATATTCTATCAGGGCCTGTTGCTTTCCCCTCCTTGAGATGCTCGATTGCGTGCTTTACCTCACTCTTCAATATCGGTGGACATTCTTCATTTGTACATTCACTTTCTCCAATTTCTTGTTCTAAGTTATATTCTTCTGGTTCATCTTTCTTATACAGATTCTCATAGAAATCGCATATTATCTCGAGTATACCTTCTATTTCTCTCACTTCATTTCCTCTCTCATCTTTCATACAAATCATTGTGTTCTTTCCAAGTAGTTGTTTTCTGTTGAACTCTTTAATGCTATTTCCAAATTTCAAGGTCTCTTCTAACTTCTTTGTTTTTCTTTCAGTTATCCATTCATTCCATTTCTTTCTGATGAGTTACGAAATTTCACTGAATTCTATTTTGTCTCTGCCAAGTCTTTTAAGCTTTATTCTTTTCTCCAATAGCTTAACAATCTCTCTTGGAACCTTTCTTTTCTCGTTCTCTCTTACGTTTCCTAGTAATTCTCTAGTTTTTCTCATAGTATTTGTCAGCTTATCAGTTAAAATATTCGTGTCTTCATATTCATCGATTCTCTCTCTATACAAATTGAATTGTAATTTCTGTTCAAATCCGGAGTTTCTCAAATCCAATGCACTTATTCTTGTGAGTCGGTCGCCATAGTACTTCTTCCTTTTCTCTTCAATTCGTATTTCAATTTTAAGAGCTCTGTGGTCGCTTCCTGTATTTATTCGATCTTCTATGTCTACATCTTGAACAATACATTTCTTGTCTACGGCGAAGTAGTCGATTTCGTTTCTGGTCTCTCCATCGGGGCTCAGCCAAGTCCATTTTCTTGTCTCATGTTTCAGGAAGAATGAGTTCATCAAATACATGTTTTTACCTTCTACAAATTCGACTAGTCGTCCGCCTCGCTCGTTCCTTTCACCGTATCCATACCTCCCCACACATCTTTCGCCTCTGTTCTTACCAATTTTTGCATTCATATCTCCCATAATGATGTTGAATTGGCATGGATCATTCTCGAGAGCTTCTTCCAGTTCTTCATAGAGGTCTTCAATTTCCTCGTCTGATGACACTGAAGTTGGTGCGTAAACTTGTCCTCTTTTCTATAATTCATAATCTACACCTTTCCTTATCCATAACCCACTCAAATTTGAAATCTCCCGCTTGTAACCCATAATCGTCTGCCGATACCGTAATGGAATAATGGAAGAGAGTGAACGAGTGCATGTGTGTGGGATCTCAATTTTTCATACATAGATAATAATAATAATAGTAATACAGTAATACAAACAGTACTTCAGTTCAACCTCTGTACAGTGGAATCTCGCTAATCCGACCATATTGTGGGTAAATAGGCTTCCCCTACCACTTCACTTCTTCCTGGATTTTTTCTTTATTCATTTTTGTACAAAATACTACAATCATAATTATGACATTGACAAACACATTGATGATAATAAAATAATAGCCCCAGAGCAGCTTGGGTGTCGGAAGGGTGCAAAGGGATGTAAAGAGCTGTTGGTTCTTGACTCTTTTATAGCTGGTCATGCTGTCACTAAACAGAGAAACTTATGGATAGATTGGCTTGGATAGATTATGCAAAGACCATTGACTCTGTCCCACACAGTTGGCTATTGCATGTACTACAGCTGTATAAGGTCAATCCAGTGATTGTCAACTTCTTGGAGTCGGTCATGGATGGGTGGAGTGTAAAGTTGTGCATTGGACATGGAAATGATCAGTTTGAGACAGGTCCAATACAAATCAGAAGAGGAATCTTTCAAGGCGATAGCTTAAGTCCCCTATGGTTTTGCCTATCTTTGAATCCATTGAGTCTAATGTTAAGGGAATCCTCATATGGTTATAAATTTGACATAGCCAGAAACGTGAAGTTGACACACAGCTTCTAGATGGATGACCTGAAGTTGTATGCTAAGTCATCAGACCACCTGCAAAATATGCTCCAGCTGGCTGCTGCCTTTAGTCAAAGCATCCACATGCATTTTGGTCTTGAAAAATGTGCTGTCTTGCATGTGGAAAAAGGTATCTCAAAGATGACGCAGGAAGAGATGCTTGCAATAAACAATGAGATAGCTCAACTAGGGAGAGGCCAGACCTACAAGTATTTAGGTTTCCAGCAGCATCTCAGAATCTCTAGGGTAGAAGTGTTTGGCAGGTTTGAGAGTGAATTCAGGAGGAGGCTGAGTAAAGTACTGAAGGCAAATTTGGCTTCAAAGCACCGTATAAAGGCAATCAATTTATGGGTTATTCCAGCCTTGACCTACAGTTTTGGTGTTTTGAAGTGGTCAGCTATTCGCTTTGATCAAATGGACCGGCTTGTCCGAACAATGATGACCAAAAATCGAATTCATCACCCAAGAGCATCAATGAGCCGACAGTACTTGCCTCGAAAATTTGGTGGTCGCGGTCTGCTGAATATATCAGTTCTATGTGCAAATCAGGAGAAAAAGTTGAGGACCTACTTCAAGAATGCTGATTCCAACATCTTGATGGGCATGTGCCGCTTAGACAATGGTCACACTGCACTTGATCTGAGAAACCCCAGTGGACGCGAGGCCACCACTATTCAGTCCTTGAAGGCAGATTGGCAGCAGAAGGAGCTGCATGGGCGCTACTATGGTCTCCTCTACTCGGACCTAACAGATAAGGAGCTGTCAACCAGGTGGCTCACAGTTGGCAACTTGTTCCCAGAGACAGAAGGCTTTGTGCTTTCCATTCAGGACCAGGTGATGGCCACTAATGCCTAAAGAAGACACATCATGGGTGATCTGAGCATAAGTGACAGGTGCAGGTTGTGTGCTGCTGCTGTGGAAAGTATTCAGCATATCACCTCAAGGTGCTCAATATTGGCCCCCAGAGATTACTTCAGGCGGGACAACAGAATTAAAAAAAAATTGAAAAATTAAAATAACAAACTTTCTGATGATTTAGGAAAGGCCCTCTTCAAGGAAAGGCCCTTGCAGCTTTTGAAGATCTTAAAAAAGAGGTAGCTGCAGCTGTAATACATGTTTTTGATGAAGGAGGCATTCTCACTGTAGAGACTGATGCCTCAGATTTCTGCATAGCAGCAACACTATCTTACAATGAACGTCCTGTTGCATACTTTTCACGAATGCTAAACGAAAGTGAAAAACGACACTCATCAGTTGAAAAAGAGGCATATGCCATTGTAGAATCTATTAGGAAGTGGCGTCATTACTTATCTGGTCGTTTCTTTCAACTTATTACTGATCAAAAATCTGTTTCATTCATGTTCAGTAGCGCGGCAAGAGGCAAGGTGAAGAACAAATCATGAGGTGGCGCCTTGAGCTATCTCAATACACCTATGAGATCATTTACCGACCTGGTAAAGAGAACATAACTGCTGACGGTCTTTCTCGAGCATGGGATGTATCACATCAAAACAAGACTTGATAAAATATCATCAAGACCTCTGCCACCCCGGCATCACAAGATTTTTTCACTGGACTAAAGCTCATAACCTTCCATACTCGGTAGATGACATCAGAGAAGTCTGCATGGAATGCAAGATCTGCTCAGAGCTGAAGCCAAGATTCAACTGTTTCAAAGGAAAATTGATAAAAGCAACTCGGCCTTTTGAAAGGATCAACATTGACTTCAAAGGACCCCTGCCATCATCAACTAGAAACAAGTACATCCTCACTATTGTGGATGAATATTCGAGATTTCCCTTTGCCTATCCCTGTCGAGACATGTCATCAGAAACAGTAATTCAAAATCTCAATGACTTATTCACCACATACGGCTATCCTTCATACATACACACTGATAGAGGGACCAGTTTTCTATCAAAAGATGTCAAAGATTACTTATTGTCCAAGGGTGTAGCAACCAGCTCCACAACACCTTACAACCCTCAAGGTAATGGACAGGTGGAACGCTACAATGGAATAATTTGGAAGACAATCCGTTTAGCCCTACGGTCCAGGAACATGTATACTTCTCACTGGGAAAAGGTACTCTTAGAATCACTAAGCAGCATTCGCTCGCTTCTCTGCACGACCATCAATTGCACACCTCACGAGCGAATGTTCATCCTCGTAATTCCACATCTATGACAAACTTGCCATCCTGGCTGATCAACGCCAAGGAGGCATGGATGAAGACCTTTGTAAGACGCAGTAAGCATGATCCTGAAGTTGAAAAGGTAGAAATTATTCATTTGAACCCTCATGTCGCTCAAGTAAGACTTTCTGATGGAAGAGAAGTTTCTGTCAACATTCGTAGATTGGCCCCGGTAGGTTCCACTACTGGGAGGGAAGAATGATATGATAATCATATGTCATGAATCAGTTGTTTGAATTATCCTAAATCATCAGAAAGTTTGTTATTTTATCTCAGTTTATTTTAGTCAATAAAAGCCATTATTCTAGCTCTTCAATGGTCTCTATTTATTACAACCTTCAAGTCCAAAATTATTCAAATTGAAATCCAACCACAGCAAAACACTGATAACAGCGCTTAAGAAATGATTCGTAAGCTCTTACAAAGAAACTCCGCGGTATCCGGAGAAGTTCCTCTTATATTGTTCGCTTTAGTTCCTTATCAGTATTGAAGCTATGCGTATGAACGTTTTCCTTCAAGTAAGTCACAAACAGTTAAATGTGGTGACCGGGGTGGCCAATCTAAAAAATCACTTCCACGACCAATCCAACGGCCATGAAGTTTGTCATTTAGTAATTGCTTGACATGATTTGCGAAATGAGACGGAGCAACATCTTGCTGGAAGATTGCTTGATCCATTTCTGGTACTATCAAATGAGCCAAGACTACTGCAACGGAGTAAACAAATCAGATAGCTCATGAAAGTAGTTTTTATAGGAATCGAAATGGTAAAATTTTCAATATGCCGCCATTTTGTTTCTACAAAGGTTAGGGAGCTGAAATTTTCCCAGAATATTCCTAGAACCTACTTTGTAAACTGTGTAAAATTTAATAAAATTCGATACATGAATGGGCACGTAATATAAAAATTAAACCTCTTCGTGGGACACGGTGGATAATATATCACCTGGTGAGTGTTAATCTAAAGTAGATAATTAGTGCCATCTTTCCATTTTTTAGAAGATTACTTGCAAAGCACACGGACAACATGATATAGTATTAATTTTGAGAAATAAGTTTGAAACACTTATAGGATTGTGACCTCATAAACATAGTGCTTGTTGTTGCTGGGCTCCGGTGGCTCGATGTAGATTGTCCTCTCACTCTGATGCGACTCATCCAGCTCCAGCAGGCGACTGTCCACCTCATCGTTCTCAACCTGAAATTAATTACAAAACTATGAGTTAGTAATACTACTACTAACTTAGTAGTAACTACTGAATTCAGAAAATAAAAGACAAACCCGAGACCAACTCTTCAATTGTTAAACTCTTAGACTCAACTCACAATTACTCGACTCGACTCTAGTCGACAGCATTTGTTTCCAAATGGTGAAACTCAGACCAGTCGATTCTAGTCTCCGCGACGTCACCATTTGAAAACACATGCTCTCGACTAGAGTCGAGTCTTTTCTCGACCTGAGTCGCGTAAGTGTGAGTTGAGACTTAGGCCCGGCTTCACCAGGAACTAAACGCGTCGTTACATAAAGCGTGAACTATAGTTAGCCCTCAACTGACAAAATTTGATTCACGCCGTTAGAGCTAATGTGCCGTTATAAAGATAACCGGCCAAATTTGGTCAGTTAATATCTGTTATCTGTCGAAACAGGTTGGCTGCCGCAATGTTTAAATGAAAATCACCCCCTGGGCCGCAAGACATAAAAATGCACATTACTCCAAAATATAAGAATATTCATAATATTGCACAAAAACCTTCATGAAACCTCAAATATTAAAAAAATAATGAGGATCACCGGCTATTCCCATGGCCTACAGAGAATGTACTCATTCCCATAGGTCATTTGTATTGCATGCATTATTCATACATCAGTGTGAAGATAGTAATAATATAAATGGAATGTTGATTGTTCAAAACTAACCTAAAACTTCACCAATAACCCCTAAAATAACTTACAGATCAAAAAATCACTTATGCCTTCATAGTTGGATTAAAATTTGATGACTACAACTTTTTTGAAAAAAGTTGATATTATTTCCTATTGATGAATGATATTAAAACAAATTTTGAAGTGTTCAGAACTAACAACTTTGAAAATCACGACTATCTTTCTCTGTAAACAAACCGAGAATAGGCAGAAACTGAAAACAGACTTCAATAGTCTGTGGTAATAATTCTACATGTCACCAAGAGATGGCGTTCGAATGAGTGAAAAGGCAATTTTATTGATGTTGTAGTTCTGACACTGTGTTACTTGTAAATATTTGAAAAACACTTGAAACCCTACTCCAAGAAAAGTAAGTATTACAAATATCTTGTAAATATTTGAAAAACACTTGAAACCCTACTCCAAGAAAAGTAAGTGTTTTTCAAATATTTACAAGTAACACAGTGTTAGAACTACAACAGAGCAATTTTATTCTCTATATGCCACATAATATAAACGGGACTTGCTGAGCAAGCCTGACCGACATAGAAAGCATTGAAAAGAACGCTGCCTGAGGATCAAACGTGGATCCTCACGGCCTGTGGCTGATACTTGGCTGAGGAGCCTGCGTATCTCACGACAGCCAACCTGTTAAGAAAAAAATGGCGGCGTTCTATTTACTGTCATGTTGAAAGTAGTTTGTTGAGGTTATATGTTTCAATTATCATTATTAAGAATAATTTATTTATTAGATTAATTCTTAATAAGATTGCTTAAATGCGTTTTCTCACTGTTCGTGAATGTTGGGTCACTTTCCTTTTTCTTTTGTTAGCTTTAGGCAACCCAACATTGACAGAATGGCTTGGAGACATCTCTTTTCTTCTAGCTTTTGAACTTTGATTAGTCCCAACTAGAACTATTATTTACCAGAAAACGATTTTTAGAAAAACTATTAAAACACTATAGCCAAAATTTAATTTACTAAATTATACAACTGCACTATAAATATTATCAATTGCTAAAATTTGTAGGCTAATCTCTACTCAATTGTGGTTTCGGAATCTAGTTGGATTTTCTAAGGTTTTACACGCTTACAAAGTGAAACAAGTGTCATGGTGGCTTCCTGCCACTTTGATCCACTCTAATCTCTCGTTTAGTAATGTAGCATTAGTTTTCGTTGGTGAAATCAAATTTCTCAATCTTTCATTAGTCATTCAGTTAGAGTTAATTGGAGATTACTAATGAAGCGTTAACGGGAATTTGGTGAAACTCACCCTTAGGTCCAGTTACACAAAAGCCGGTTAAATTTTAATCGGGTTTAATTCCACGAGAACCAATCAAAAAGACCTTCTCCTATTGGTTCTCGTGAAATTAATCACGGTCAAAATTAAGCCGGCTTTTGTACAACCGGACCTTTACTTAAACTCAACTTGAACTTGAACTAACTTCAAACTGTAGGTAGAATGAGATGAGTTGGTCTTATTTAGAAGGAATTCTAACAGGAATCTGACTCTATACAGTGACAGTCTCTTCAAATACCCTGTACCTACACACACCCAAAACATGACAATTTTTTAAATAAGTACATAATCATTCAGAAATTACTGCCTTTTTTACTTTCCTTGCCCTACTACCAAAGGTAAGGAAAGTATTGCTTTCCAAAAAAAATAAAGGTACCTTAATTTCAAATTTTCTATACGTTTCAAGGTCCCCTGAGTCCAAAAACATGATTTTTGGGTGTTGGTCTGTGTGTGTGTGTGTTGTGTGTGTGTGTGTGTGTGTGTGTGTGGTGTGTGTGTGTGTGTGGTGTGTGTGTGTGTGTGGTGTGTGTGTGTGTGTGTATGTGTGTATGTCTGTGAAGACGATAACTCCATTCCTAATCAACCGATTGACTTGAATTCTTAAACTTAAGGTCCTTATACCATGAGGATCTGACAATAAGAAATTCAATAAAATTGAATTCAAAATGGCGGAAAAAATTGCGGATAATTACTAAAAAACCATGTTTTTCACGGTTTTCTCGAAAACGGCTCTAACGATTTTCTTTAAATTCATACCATGGATAGCTATTTATAAGCCCTATCAACTGACATAAGTCTCATTTCTGGGAAAATTGCAGGAGCTCCGTAATATTCTTGTGAAAAATTGCGGATAATCACTAAAAAACCATGTTATTCACGGTTTTCTCGAAAACGGCTCTAACGATTTTCTTTAAATTCATACCATGGATAGCTATTTATAAGCCCTATCAACTGACATGAGTCTCATTTCTGAGAAAATTGCAGGAGCTCCGTAATATTCTTGAGAAAAATGGCGGATAATTACTAAAAAAACCATGTTTTTCACGATTTTCTCAAAATAACTTGACCGTTTTTTTTTCAAATTCATACTCTCTGTATAGTTATTTATCAGCTCTATCAACTGGCATGAGTCTCCTTTCTGGGAAACTAATGGGGGGTCCACCCCATCCTTGAGAAATGGACTTAGTAACCTCCTTCTCGTGCATGAGGTAGGTAGGTAGAGCAGTTCATAAAAAGAACACATAGTCGAAATATTTCATCTGTAGAACAGCTGTTTTGACGACTTTGAAAAAATGATGACTAAAAAAATCATCGAATTTCACAATTTACACAAAGGAAAAAGTACTCTGAAAATAATTATATATACACATATACAAAAGTCTGATCGTAGTTTCAAATATGAGCAAGGAAAGTTGTGTGAGTGTACCACACCAGATTTTTTCTTCTTTTCTTATCTCAAATTTTATTACTTTTTTGTTTTTTTCTTTTCCTTCATTGTAAATTTCGTCATATTGAGATGTTTATAGGAATCCACCCCTTTTATTCTATTTTAGAAGTAATTATGTTTTCGTAACACTCGGCCCCTGCGCTTAGGTATCAACCTTTTCAGGGACCTTCATTATTTAATATTACTACTATTTTACTTTTAACTTATTTTGTTAATTGCCAATTGTATTTATTACATTATAGACATATATGCATATTGTTATGAAGGAAATAAACTGAATAAGAAATTTGTTATTTCCCAATAACAAATGAGTCTGTGCATTTTAATCTTTTTTTAAAGTTACAAATTTCTAAATTGAATGAACAGTTTGAAATTCTCACAACACTTTTGAGAAACTTGAACAGAGAAACATTTGAACAGTTTTCAATAGTTAAAACACTTGAGCCTACTAGTGTACGAGGGTTTACGCGGAGGACCGTGGTTATTACGACGGCTACGAAAGGTGGTGTAGGTTGGGGTCGACCATACTTCGAACGTGGTTCAGCGACGACTACTGGCTTCAAGTGGGCAGCAATCCTTCCGATAAATAAGATACAGAGATTTCCTCTAAGGAAACGAAGGAAAGAGGAGGTAAATCGATTACGAGCGACAAGCACAGATCTGTACTTTAACCATAGTGTTTCAACAATTTAAATTTGTTTTGTACAACAGCAGAAAACTAGTAAGTGTTTCAACAATTTCAAACTGTTCAAGAGAACTAGAAACTAGTTTTATTTTTTTTTCAATTCAATTCAATTTCATTTATTGCCAATTAGAATATTCAAAACAGAATTTGTTACGGCATTATGAATCTCTAGTAAACTGAACTTCATCATCGTACAGAAGGGTGTGAATAAAGTACAGTAATATTATGCTTTTAGACTCTACTTTCAATTTGATGTTGTTAAAGTTAGTTCAGATACCTCACCAGAAAATGAAGTATTCTGAGTCGGGTACTTGTGCTACATGTAAATCGTCTTTGATACAGTCTGACTATTTAACATATCTATTATATGCTAAACTTGAATTATTACAATATTTTATTTCTTATCTAAGCTTAAGTTATTGATTGTAGTTTTACACTAGTGTTACCTGTATAGATTAGGTACTCTTTCCCCGCGCACGGATCAGCAGTCCATGCGGGGAAATAATTATTCCATGATTATTCTATTCTATATTGTACCGTGTTTTATATTGGAATAAAGAAATTGAATATGATTTGGTCGTCAATTGATCTATCAAGCTCTGCCATTTGTCAATGACTGAACTCCCATCTTGATCTCAGGTTTTGTTCAAGTTTTTACATTTTGTCGCAATCTATCGAGCAAGAGCTGGTCATGGATTAAGACAACTGAAAACTGAATGACTACTTTTAAGGGAGGGCCGGTTTCCGAGCTTGGGATCTATAAGTTCTGGACTTACAGAGTCCAGGACTAAAATAAGCTCTCGGGTCTAAATTGACTTTCTGAGTCACGATTTTATCTTCCAAACTCCGGAGTCTATCAAGTTCTCGACTTATTTGAGTACAGGACTTTAACGCATTAAACGTGAGGGAAATTCACAATATTTTGCTGTTGTATTGTTGGCATTATAGCAAAACGGAAACAGCTGATTACAGCAGGACAATTCAAATGAGCATGCTCTCCAAGCTATATTGTAAAAATACGTTTCGATTTCTTTGCAGGCTTATTCAAAGCAAAGCCTTTGGAAGGTGAATGAATAAACATTTAATTTTACGTTATGCTATTATTGATCATTGACTCTAACCAGTGATTTTGGAATAAAAATTTCATTAGGCTATTGAGTTTGAAAACGTATTTGTTTTGAAAAAAACTGGAGTAATAATTTATTATTGTTATTATTATTATTAATATGTTAAATATGACATTGAATAATAACATTCAGATTGGAATATAAATTTTAAGGCAATCCTTGTATTATTTTGCTTGAACATTTTTAGGTTATGTTACAGACGTAAAATGAGGTTAGTTTCTTACGCATATTTCTGATACAATTTTATTCCAAAATGAACTTGCAAACTATAAATTATACATTTAGATGGACTAATCCAAATAATTGAGGTATTCCATGATGTCTATTTGGCTTTTTATCTACTCCAAAACAATAACTGAATTGTGTTTGCTCAGTTAAGTCTAGAACTTGAATTTAAACCCTACCCCAGTCGAGGGTTTAAAATCACGCTGTTTCAAGTCCTGGACTTGACGATTTTTGATAAATCCTTGACTCGGAAAGAGGCGAGAATCTGATTCAAGTCCTGGACTTATAAGCCCTTCACTCAGAAAGCGAAATTATAAACTCCAGGGTCTAACATGATTTCTAAACTCCAGAGTCTATCTAAGTCCTCAACTACGTTAACGCTCTGACTCGGAAAGCCAATTTTCTGACTCCAGAGTTTAAAGCCAGTTAAAGTCTAGAACTTAGCTAAATCCCGAGCTCGGAAACCGGCTCTTAGTATCTCACTTGTATTCGTCTAAGCCTCACTCCCCTGCGCCATCCTGTATCTTCGAAGAAGCAGAAATATAGATCATAGAAGACATGAACTTACATTATTCAAAAATAATTAAAATTAGTACATAATAAATATATAACCATCCTTGGTAAATTCAGAATATATGTGAACTCAATGAGTTCGGTAGTTCAGGCGTGATGATGCGTCAAACAGATAATCTGAATCTATCTTCACAGAAGAAAGATAGATCGATGTTTCAACGAATTCACCTTCACTACAACAAAGAAAGTTCAGTGTTTAGTTGAATAATTGGATTTAGTACCTTTTCAGTGCACTCGTCGAAAAAAGCGAGACCAGCATCCATGTCTGACACGAAAGAGCGCTCCTCTATGAATCTGATGAACATTTGCGTGCGCATGGTCATTGTGAAGAACTTGTGGTAGGCACGGTCGCGCGAACGCAGGAAACCTAAAAATCCAATCAAATCAAACTTTATTCATCACAAATATAATTTATTATTTTTCATTTATAATGTAAACATTACAATATGGTGTGCCAGAGAAGTATGTTGGATTGGTGCAGGAGATGTACAAGGGAGCCATCACTCGAGTGAGAACCAGTGTGGGAAGGACCCAAGAGTTTCCTGTGCAAGTTGGCCTTCACCAGGGTTCAGCACTTAGCCCATATCTGTTTGATCTGTTCATGGATGTCATGGATGCTGCAGTCAAGAAGCCAGCACCATGGTGAATGCTATTTGCAGATGACATCGTGCTCTGTGAACCTACCAAAGATCAGTTGGAAGAAAGGCTGGAAAGCTGGAGGAAGGCTTTGGAGGAAAGGGGACTGAAAATTAGCCGATCAAAAACAGAGTACATGGTATTGGGAAACAATGATGGGCTACCCTTACAGCTTGAAGGAAACCAACTCCAACCAGTTGCAAGTTTCAAGTACCTGGGTTCAAGTGTACAGAGAGATGGAGGGCTTGATGTAGAAATACAGCATAGAATAAATTGTGAATGGATGAACTGGAGAAAATGAGTGGTGTTCTTTGTGATATGAGAGTGAATTGTCAAATGAAGGGAAAAGTGTATAGATCAGTTGTGAGGCCAGCTATGATGTATGGAACAGAAACATGACCCATTTCAAAGAAACAGGAACGAAAGATGGAAGTGACTGAGATGAGAATGTTAAGATGGATGTGTGGGGTTACAAGAAGAGATAAAATAAGAAATGAATTGATTAGAGGCACTGTAAAAGTTGGACCACTGGGAAAGGAAATGCAGGAGACAAGGATGAGGTGGTTTGGGCATGTACAGCGACGGGAGGAGGATTATGTTGGACGAAGAGTGCAGGATTTGGTTTTGGATGGTGTGAGAGGATGAAATCCTAAGATGAGGTGGGGAGATAGAATAGCGGCTGACTTGCGGGAGAGTGGTTGGAGGAGAGAGGAAGAATTGGATAGGGCTTTGTGGTGAGGCAGACTAAGAGAAAGGAATGCCGACCCCATTTAAATGGGAAAAGGCACAGCCAAAGAAGAAGAAGAATGTAAACATTACAATATGATGATCAGTGTAATAACACATGCATTACGCAATGGGTTTTCAAAACATTACTATAGAGTGAACTTTATGCACCGACTTGAAGATTATAACACGGTTTCAGAGACGATGCTGACGTCACTTCTGCTGAGATTCACTTCATCATTGGTTTTATTCATAAGGAATGCTGACAGACAGTTAAGGCATAGAGAAACAATAGCGTAAGTGAGATATCCCATGGTATAGGGCGTTTATGTCGCAACCTTTACTGTTATCCCAAGCCGATTACTGTCGATTATTGTTGATTTTTACTGTTTTGACCGGGTAAAAGTGTATGAACGGCACAATATGAGAGACTACCAGCGACATGAAGCTTCACGGGAAAGAACAACGTGGGCTATCGGCTTGAGATAACAGTAAAAGTTGCGACATAAACGCCCTATGCCATGGGATATCTACTTATGCTATTGTTTCTCTATGGTTAAGGTTAGTGATTCCACTATAGACTATACACATTAATGGAATGGAATCGAATTGGATTTTTGTGTAAATACCTCATTTTAATTCCTTCTAGTTATATTTCTCGACCTATATAGTGAATTTAAAGATTACCAATTAAAAACGAATATTGAATGAGATTTGGCAGCTTTAGTGATAGGTGACCCATGAAGGTTTATCACAGTGCACACCAAGCCATGCTACACACCATAACCGCCTCAATAATGCAACAATCTTCATTTGCTTTACATGTTATTAGTAAGCGATTTTAGATTATTACAAACAAAATAAGTTATTCTTGTAATTTTTTGGTTATTCAAGAAATAACAATTTTAACGGCCGCCATTTTGTTTTATGAATTTGAAAAAAAAATTGTTGTAGCTCTGTCTAGTTGTCATAAATGATTGTGCAGTTTCACTTCCGTATGTTCAGCCATTATTTCGAAAAAAATGTGGAAAAAATAAAATGGTGGCAGAGTGAGTAACGGCGGAGTTTCAGACAGTTTAAAAATGATATTTAGATATGTTTTGTACCCAGGAACAATACCCCAGAATATTGGTAGGGAGTTCGGAAACACTGTACATCTATTCACCTAATGTTATTTCAATCTTTTTACCATATAGGCCAATTGACCAGTTGGTTGATTTCTAAGGCTAGGCGTACACTAGTTAGTCAAGACAAGACAAGACATGATTAGAAACATTTAGTCACAACACTTCACATAGTTGCTTATGACGCAACTCACACTGATTAGTCATTGCAATTAGATGTCTTCATAAGCAACAATGTGAAGTATTGTGACTGGTCTTGTCTTGACTAACCGGTGTACTCCTAGACTTACCTAACATGTCTGCAATGTGATCTTTGCATGAGTGGTTGTAGATAGAATAGTGTATCAACAGTTTTATAAAGTAGTCGTGAGATTTTTAAGACACGCGCTCGCTCGCCAGTATCTTACAAGCTGCTATTTCAATACAGAGTTGTAATTAATTATAACAGAGATGTGTTTTAATTATGTATGAATATCGAATGATAAACTGATAATATTATATTTTGATAAAGGTAAATACTGTATAATTATAAATGAGTAATCATTTCAGAACATATAATTATTCAATAATTATGATTATTGGGTAATATTGTGAATATTTAAAGTTCGGTAATCAATTGATTTGGGTTTCTATATGTTGTTTTCCGATAGATGAATGGTGAATTTCTCACCCTGTAGGTCGAATAGAGAGTTGGTGTCAGTAGTTCCAATTGTTGGCGCCTTGATAATAGGAAGGAGATATGATCGATATCCCTTCAAAATGGTTGCCATGAAACGCAGGAAAGCCTCCTGTATTTCCAACTCCAACATTTGCTGAAAACAAAACAAATCAAAATTTAATATCAAAATCAGAAATAATCTGTCAATCATTTGTACTATTAGTTGAACCACCTTCCACGTGATATAGAAATATTTCTTACTCTAAATTTCTTACAAAGAATATCTGAAAAGGATAGCCCCAGAACGTCATAAAAAAAACTCCATCCAATTTCAAACAGAAGGTACTTTCCTGTTATGAGTAACTCCCACTAATATAGATTATTTCATGGCTTACTCCAGTGTCCTAGTCTTCGACAACGCTCTGATTCGGAAAGCCATTGTTTAGTTCAAAATTGGTTCAAGTCTACAACTTACATAAATCCCGAGCTCAAAACAGATCCTTAAGCGGGGTTTACATTAGTAAAGCCTGTAGTGTTTCTGTACAGTACGCGTCCCAAAGCTTTACCTCCGTGACTTTGAAACAGCATATAGGCAAAGTATGGTTCGCTAGTTAATATTTACGGCTTTGCAGAAACATCAGGCTTCAGAGACCATAGATCCCTAGATGGAGGAAGCTCCCTACATACAGAGATTCTTCATGAATGAAAGAGGTACAACAATGTAAGAGCATGTTCAACAAATGTCAGCTGATGTTGTGCCAGAGAAGAATAAATAGGTGAAACAATATCTTTACTTCATGGTTGTGCTAAAAGGACATAGCTCCAAAAAGCTCCTTGTGTATCTTTTCGGATGCAACACGTTGTTTTTGAGAAGAAACAGAAGAGCGTCTGTTGCTTATGGAAAGATACATTTTCAAAAATGTTCTATGTTTTTGAACGGGTAGTATTGTAGTCTAGTAGCCCTCCGCCGATAGGCAAAGCTTCAGGACCCGGACTGTACACTGAACCATTTTCATAAAACCAACACATCTTCAGCTGTCATCAACACGAAACTGCAGTCCTGTATTAATGTCTAATAAATGTGGATGTGACAAAATAAAACTGTGTTTTTTCAATATTATGGGAAAATTCCACAATATCAATTTTCATCCAACAAATTTTATTTCAACTGTACATTGTAATTTGATGAATATGTGACTCACTTCTCTCCTTTTGAGCTGGAAGTCCTGATCGATGGTGGTGGTGTCCACTGTCCGATCACTGATCGCCTGCTTCTCCATGAACAAGGCCAGCTTATGGTAGATTCGCTCCAGACTGTTCCTCAGCACTCTGGTGGCCTTCTTCGGCAGCAGTTTTATGGTCAACTGCCGCTTTTCGTCACAACTACAATTAATTAAAACACATAAATCAACACAGTTGTATGTACATCTACCGAGTGGCCCATAAGTAGTTAACCCGCAGTTCTGTTGATAATTTTATGTTTATTGTTTGTTTATAGAATAACAATGAACACACTATCACAAAAAAAAGATCAAACCTAATCTTAATCTAAACTGTACTAATCAGCTGTGGAAAACAAACCTAAACAGCTGTGGTTTTGTTTGTAACAAATTTCTAGCCTCAACTGACTTATGGGCCATTCTGTATATTGAGATTCAACTTTTGAATCAGTATCTGATTAACATTGCTTTGTTATCCTTGCCTGTCATTAAAAAAAGCAGATATTCCATCCTTTTCACACTAACTCCACACCGTTTACATATTGCCAGAAATGTTTGTAGGCTATGTAGAAATATAGTAAACTATCAGTTTAATCTATACATTTGCACAGAACACCCCTGGTAATTTGACAATGATGCGGAGTTAGAAAATGATTGAGTTTTCTGCTTTGTCTGGAAACGAACAAGAATAGAAAAACAATGTTAATCAGATGCTGATTCTATTATGTGAATCTCAGTATAGTTTCCTTTAATAAAAATATCACAAATCATTAATACTACCAGTGGTAGGGTACATATGGAAAAGCTTTGAATTTGCATTGTGTTGAGTTAGGATTGATTGACAAATAGATCAAAAATGATGGATAATGATTTGATTTGATTTGTAATACCGGTCTTGCTTAGTCGAACAAGGGCCATGAATGAATAAATTGATAATTTAGAAAATCAGTCAAAAATTCCATCTGTTCGTTAGCAGCGTCAAATAAATGGAATTTCGCTTTGCTCATTCAATAATTCTACTTTATGCAATGAGAAGTAGGTAGAAGCTATTAAAACCATGACCTAAAAACTGACCTAAAAAGATTTAGACAATCATATCATTACTCAATTATGCATATCAGAGCACTGACATACCCAGATGTTTTGGTGAAACTGTAATTTTCCCAATATTCAAGAACGGAGACTTATCAAATGTAGAACATTATAGAGAGATTTATTTTGTTAACTCCTTCAGTAAATGGTTAGCTGGAGTACTGCTTGGAAGGCTAGGAAAATGGGTGAACTTGAATAATATAATATGCGAATATCAAGCAGGCTTTAAGAAGGGATATTCCACGGTCAACATTCCATAACCAATCACAGAAGATGAGATGAATCACAATAAAAAATCGTCCAACGACTGCGATTATGACAAAAGCAGACTCGTACGATTATTGTAGTCAACCACTCTGGATTAGTGACAACGGCGCCATTGAAGACAATGCAAAGCAGGCGCTCTACGACTGGATTATAGTGGAAACATAGAGGTGCGTACAGATATACGCGCCTCCAACACGCTCCGCACTCGCTCCACGCACGCTCCGCAACCAAGGAGCTTGCCAAGCGCGACCTCTGTAACACGCTCTTTTCGCGTTCCACTCTTGCTCCTCGGTCGATCATCAATCGATCTGCTCGAGTGACGTTCGATTGCGGAGCAGAGCGAAAGTCTGTATGCACCTTAGGACTTACATTTAACAGACACTTAGACTGGACTGAACAAGTGACAAAGACTTGCAACATGGTATTTTCAGGCATAACTGAAGAGAATTGGAGCTGTTATACCCTTACAGGAGAGAATAATGCTTGAGAAGACGTTGATATTTCCACATTTTCATTATGGAGTTGTGGTCATATAGGACATGAGTGACTCTCTCTGAAAGACTGCAAAGGGCTCAGAACTACTGCGTGAGATTCGTGTTTGGACTTGAAAGGGACGCTCACATAAGCTCTTACATCATTCAGATGGGTATTTTAAAGCTACGAGACAGACGAATTTATCATGTGCTAATGCTCCTCCACAAGGTTCTGGCAACTGGGTCTCCTATTCAGTTGTGGATAAGGATCTCTCATGGAATGCCCATACTGACAGACTGGCGAACACAATCAGTAGCAGTTTATTTGTTCTGCGAAACATAGTCAAATGTGTGCCCCCTGAGACAGGAAAAACGTTATATTTCGCACTCATTCATTCACATATTGCATATGGAATTGAGCTCTGGGGTAACACGTCTCTGCAGAACATAAGATATTCATTCTGCAAAAGCGGGCTATTAGGTGTTATATGTGATTAAGAATATGAGCAGTTTAACGACCAATGCACAGGTACATTCACACTTTACAAGAAACCGGAACAACTTCATCGTTCAGCCTCACAGGCTAACTCTTTTTGAGAAAAAAACTAGCTACATAGGGACAAAATTTCTAAACAATTTGCCTAGTAATATAGATTTTAAGAGCATGACTTTCAAAAAAGATCTTCATAAGTTCCTTGTTGAAAAAAGTGTAAATAAATTTTTATGTGACAATTATGTGTGATATCATATAGACTATATCTATATTTTTATTATGTTAAATATTGAAGATATTTTTTTTGTACATGACAATGTTCAATTGTATAGTTGTGATTCATAATGACTGTACTGTATTGAACAAAAAATTATTATTATTATTATTATTATTATTATATATATATGTTGAGTCAGAAATTTCAATTCCTCGCAGGAATCGAAAGAGATACAAGACTTGATGCAAGTTTGTTAAGCATTCCCATCCATCGTACTGTGACATATAATAGGTCTTTCTGTGTGACTGCTTGCAGACTGTGGAATAGCTTACCAGCGTCTTTGAGGAGTGTGTAAAGGCGTCTTGGAGTGGCTGAGGGAGGGTGATCGGGGTATCCGATGAGGAGGTATGTGTGCGTGGTGTGTTTGTGTGTGTGTAAGGCGTGTGTTTGTGCAAAGATTTGTTTGTATCTTGCTTCAAAGAAAAAGTTTTTTTTTTAACTTTTTTCAGTCTAAAATTATGAACAATATTCATTGTTCCAATTGTGAATGATGAGGATTATGCGAATGATCATTAGAAGTCAGTCAGTATAACAGTTTGTTTCGCTGGTTTTGCTTTTCTGCGTTGTGTTGTGTCGACTTTGTTAGTGTGTGCGTAGAAGTTATAGTACTGAGAAAATCAACGATTTTCCTGGAGCATCAGTATGGTTCATGACCTTATAAGGTAAGTAATTTGTGTCCGATTGATTATCATCAATCATGCCTTATTTGGTTAGGAATTTGGAAAATAGCTGTCACTTGGTGGGAGAATGTATCTTAAATTGTAGTTGTACCGTTCCTTTCTATTGGCAGAAATTGTGATGAATATTTTCAATAAAATAGTATCTGCCAATCACAGTTAACGTTGGTTAGGTTCCTATCTAGTGAGGCCGTTTACAGCTGACCACGGCAAGACGAGAGAAGCGAAGTGCATTCATTCAGCGTCTGTCCATTGTCGCTAGCAGAACTGAATAATGTAGTCTTAGTATTTTGTGTTAATTTTTACTTTTATGCCAGCTTTAGGCTTGGTAGTATTTGGCTGTGGAACCATCTGTTCCAAAAGTATGTTCTAGTTTTTTCCGCCTCAGTAAATGCTTTAATTAAGAAGAGAGGATATCAAATTTGTCACCTTACAATGGAAATTTTCCTCCTATAACTGCTACTAAAGGTACGTCATAGATTTAATATAATTAAGGAAATTATTGTAATGATTGTAATGTAATTAAAGTATAATAATTGAGAATAGTCCTTTGATTTGAATGGAAGATGGTACTGGTAATTCAAACTGATAAATATTGGAAGAAAATGAACGGTATATGTTTTGTAGAAATTTAGAGTACCTATTGGAAGGAATTGAGATTTTTTTATTTCAAATTATTTTTGAAGAGGAAGCTTTTAACCTAAATATAAATGACAGTATTTTGTGATATCGATTTTATTTGTTTTGCTGATTCTAATGAAAAGCTTTCTTGATTCTTAAGGAAACACCTATCATGTAATTTATGTAAGAGAACTGACTGAACAAACTAACAACAATACTCGAAAGACCTTGTTATGAAAAGTTGTTCAATCAACTAGTGAATTGAAGTTTGGTATTATGGAATAATAATTATGTACTCACCTCTTTGTATATAGGGCATGACCCTGACTACAAATAAATCAAGATATAAAAGTAATGACTATTTGTATTTTAAAGTATTTTTTGTATTTGAGTTTCTTATAGGAAGCACCTAAATAATGTTGATTTTATTATATAACTGAAGTTAAGTTAATTTGTTTTATCCTACTTTATTTTTTATTCTAACAGCGGTCAAAGTATGGGTCCATCAATGTACGAGTCCATCTGAACGTGTGTCTTTAAGCCGTTGAGATGCCTCTGAATCGATGGCAGTCCTAGAAGCTTGGGGTATGCTGTCTCCTGTCCATCTGGACGTGTGTAGAGCTCAATCAACGAGCCTAGATTCTAATTGAAGAAACAGCTTTGAGGTAACAACTTTTTCCAAATTAAACAAACGTCCCAGGAACTCCGGATGTGACAGAATGGGTTTTAGTGACTATAGACTTTCAAAAAAAGGGGAGGGGTGTAAAACGTGAACCATTCAGTCAATTAAAACGTGCGGAATTAGACTTTTTGTTAAATCGTAACTTTGAGATATTATTGGGAATGGATAGTTTACAAATTTTATTAATTTTGTTTAGTAGATTTTCGGTTGTATCTTTACATTGAAATGTGTGGCCATATTTTCTCTGTAAGGATCCAGCTGGGAATTTCAGTTTTCTTTAAATTTATATTTTAAAATCTACTAAACTACTAAAAGTTGAATCAGTACCGGTATATGAAATGTTTGAAGGTCCCTTATTGATAAATTGATGTTTTAAAATAATTTTGGTCTTAAAGTTGCAAAGGATCAAATGAAGTTTCAAGGACCCTAGCTTTTCTAAATTTGTTTTGATATCACATATTTTGAATAGTCTTCCTATGTAGAATTCCGTGATGTGATACTTGAGGAATATTTTTCTTTGCAGCTTTCATGATATAAAGAAACAGAATAGATATTATTGGGGATTATTAATATTTGATAATGTTTTGATAGTGTTTTAAAAGTTTCCAAGTGTGTTCTAAATGTTCTAAGAATTTTATGTTGATCTTTCTTTTAAAAGATGTATTGTTATTTATGATTAACTTCTGAGAAATATCTATGATAATTTTCAATTCTTCTTTCTGAAATTAGAGTCCTTTAAGCTTCTTATGATTCAATCTAAAACGTTTTCAATGTAGAGCAGACAGAGTAGGTTATTACCGAATTATCTATATCAGAGATAACTTTCTAAATTTAGTAATTTTATTTTCGGTTTTCATGATGAAACTTCATTTTGTTTCATTAACTGTTGAATTTAACTGTAAGAGGTGACAATATAGTTGATATCTTCTCTCTATTTCGTTGTCTCTCTTGCCATTTCTGGATTCCCCGTTCTCTAGCACTAGGTATGTTTATCAAGCATCCCTTTTATTAAGTTATATTGTGTGTGCTTCTAAATTCTAAATTCCAAATTAACTTTCTAAATTCATAGCACGGCACAAATAATATATTCATCTAAATTGATTGAAATATTTGTTTTTTATTACTACTGATTTATGATTTTTTGTCATTATTCTATTTAAGAGATTATTTCGTTATATTGTTGTAATGTAAATGCATTGGAATTGTATAGAAGGGTCAAGTGGGAGAGAGGGCCGGCTGCGCCCTAACTTCTCCCTCCAGGTTAAAATAGAGGCAGTCTATCTATCTATCATTGTCCAACGATTATCGTCCAACCGCACCAGTGACAACGGACTATACTGTTACTTACTCATACAAGTTTCATCTGAATCATTTTAATCCAGATTCATCCTTACTCACAGGCAACAGCCTATGTAAGTAAGGCTTAAAATTTGCATTTGGAAATTTCCAAAATTGATAATTTATTATAGAAAATCCATAATATGATTACTCTTTGCATGAAATGTACTATATCCTCTGCATTCATCTCAATTCAATAACTTTATCGATTCAATAAATTTATATTAGTTTCTTAAACATATTTATAGAATCCATAGCTATGGAACGATTTATCTGTTCAACGAATCTGGCAACATGGCATGATCCCAAACTAGCACTTTCGTAAACAAACTTTATACATGGTTGCTATGGTAACCATGGTATATAGCCAAATCTTGGATGTTTATTCCATGCTTCTTGTTGTGAGGTAATTTCCTACGGTACTGACATCTTTTGGCTGATGTCTCCAAAACAAGATGGCTGACACCAAATAAGGGCTATCAATGCTAAATATAGTGCAACTTTGATTCTGTTTTGTTTTTAAAATACTGGTGATCTACACTAATGTTAATTTTATTTTGTAATTTAATTTTTTAACTTAATTTTTTGATTGCAACCAAAAATTTGACAAATTTATCCATTCCATAAATATTTATAGGCTGGATTTTGGCACTATAGTTTATCGAGAGATTTATGGATCCAATAAGTTTGAGGAGCGTTCTCGTAACGCATTTCTCATATTTATCGATTCAATAAAGTTATTTTTAATCAATAGCTATGGAACGATTTATCTGTTCAATGAATCTGGCAACATGGCATGGCATGGTTTACTTTCGTAAACAAACTTTATACATGGTTCCTATGGTAACCATGGTATTCCATGGTATGAAACGACTGAGAAACCGGGCATCAAACATTTAAACATTAAGAGAAATGCCAAACCGTCGACTTGAATCTTAGACCTCACTTCGCTCGGTCAACTACTCGTTCAAAAACATAGAGCATTTTGAAAATGTATCTTTACATCAACGTTGTAGACAGTTGCAGCCAGACCTGATGACAGCGCTCACACTCACATTCCGGGACAACACGGTACGATAGGACAGAAAGCTCTATGTTTATTTAGGATTTTTTCTAGACATTTTAAATTGATAAATTCTTTATTCATTTTTGAGAAAACAACAACAGGTCAATGTAACTTACTGAGCGCGAGGTCTACTGTTCACAGAGCTACTAGTATAGTGTTGAAGAGAATAAATTTGATTTGATATAACCTTTAGCGATACCGAGTACGCGGCGTACTTCTCTAGTCTGTGAATAAGGTGTGAAATACGTACACAGTGATGTTGTTAGTGTCGAGGTCGACACAGTTGACGTCAGTGGGCGGATCGTAGAGGTCGAAGAACCGCGAGTCGACGCCGATGAGGAAGGGAAGGGGGGCGTGCAACACCTCTGCCAGTCCGAGCGGGCACAGCGGGATGTACGGACATTGCCACTTGAACGGGAAGATTATCTGCAATCAATCAATAATTTTATTCAATTCAACACAATATACATAAAATAAATCAATACACAAAACATCACAATCATGGTGGCTTCACCTAGCCAACTATGGTTTCCCATGTAATAGCAAAGCAATGCTGGTTAATCAGTATTTTTTTATTCATACAACAAGTACATCATCAAAAAATGATAGGGAGGGAAAAAATAAGGTAGCCTTGTGCTAATCCTCTCCCAAATTTAGATAGATAATGATAATAAATAAATCTATTTCTTTTAAAAAATACAATCAAGCAATTAAACATAAAAAGTACACAATATCTACAATATGAAAAAATATGGAATTTAATTAATTCTATTGGAAATTAACCTTGGATTCTGGTTTGAGATGGAATGATCACATCGACGAATTGATTAAACGACTCAGTAAGGCCACATTCGCAATTGCTACACTAGCAAGAACAATGCATCAGCAGATAGTCTTCTCCGCATACTATGGATACTTTCAGCCTCTTCTTACCTACGGATTACTTTTCTGGGGCACGTCACCGGAAATTATCAGGGTATTCAGAGCACAGAAGAGAGTGATTAGAATAATGCTCAAATGACCGCCTGGAACTCCATGTAGAGAATTATTCCGATCAACAGGGAAGCTCACACTACCTTGCCTGTATATTCTGAAGTCTGTAGCATTTGGTCTCAAGCATGCATCGACGTGGACAAGAGGTGCTGACCTACACAATTATAACACGCGCTCAAGGAACACCTATCGAATACAACAACATAGGACAGCGTTCTACGAGAAAAATCCAATTCACACGAGCCAAAAAATGATCAACTCCCTGCCGCACCATCTTAAGGACATTGACAATAGAGTGCAGCTCAAGAAAAAATTGAAGGACTGGCTGGCTGATAAGTGTTTTTATGACATGAATGACTTTATGTTGTGATTTTATTTTTGTGATATGTAATTTCATTTTGTAATATGTGACGATTGCCAAATAACTTTATTGTTGTACATGCAAAGAGTAATAAATTCAAATTCAAACCTAATCAACAATGGGAAACCCATGTACTGGAGTAGGAGTTAGTAGTAGTAATAGGTTCTGGGTGGGGGTGCAAACTGCAAATACGTTGGGTAAGTGAGCTCACACATTGTTTGAGATTATGTTTTCTATATGATGTCTTCCAGTTGAAATAATCCAGTTCTTAGCGGCAGTTTTGAATCTTCTTGGGTTTTCTATTGTCTTGATTTGTGCAGGAAGTAGATTGTGGAGTTTCGGTGCTAGGTGGTTGAAGTGTAACCTATAAGGTTACATATAGTCCGAAATAGGTAAAGTCTTTTAGTTGTTCACTTCACAAAGTTTTCAATTATTTTCACAAAGTGGATTTTTAAATTTAGATGGTTCAAAACCAAACATAAAAGAAAAATTTCACATTATTATCACTAAAATAGGAAATATTCACATAATTAAGAAATAATTTAAGATCACTCCAAGTATTTAAAAGTAAATTCAAAATATTATAATGTAAAGTATTCAGTAAGTAAATTTAGTATTTCAAGTTAATCAGTTCAGTAGTCAGACATGATATTAATGTTCAAATACTTAATCAGTATTTAAAAGTAAATTTTAAGTATTCGAAGGCTCAGCTCACACTACCTCGACTCAAATCGTACGACTTCAGTCGAGGATACTCCAGTCTCTCGACCTTACGACTTTCTTTCTCATTGTCAGTACTTCCGTTCTATGCTACTCCATCTCTAACTTCACATTATTAAAAATATGAAATCCAATTCATCACTTCTGCGCATGTAACAAATTTGATCATTATTATGAGTCTATTGTGTTATTATTATCTTATCTAAAATGATGAAACATCACTTTCATAAAACATAACCTCACGTTCATTAAAGGAGTGATTCGTGGTCTAGTGGATAGAGTGCTTGCGTAGCAGCATAGAGATCCCGGGTTCAAACCCTCTCACAACCAAAAGTTTTTTAACCAGATCACTTCCGTGTTATCGGATGGGCACGTTAAACTGTCGGTCCCGGCTGAAGTATGACAGTCGTAAGGCCCATTGACGGCTCAAATTATATATTCAGGCGGTGGGACCTTCCCGCAAGGGACTCCCCACCAACAAAAGCCATACGAATTTACTTTTACTTTCATTAAAAATGCACGGTACTATGCAGCTCAAGTCGAGGCTCGACCAACATGTCGAGTCGACGCTCGACTCAGTGTCACAGTCGCGAGGTCGCGGAGACTAGAGTCGACTGGTCTGAGTGTCACCATTTGAAATTCAAATTCAAATTTTCAAATTCAAATTCAAATTTTATTTATTCAAGTAAGTTACAATAAATTCTGGTTCATACACGAATCTACAATAAATTACAGTACAACAGCCAATTATGCAGCAAATTTCACATATTATGAAAACTTATTAATTACAATGAAGATTGAATGCAACATTAGAATATTGATTATATAGTATTGTAATATAACTACATAAATCAGCGGTGTTTCAACAATGAAAACACATGCTGCGTCGAAAAGAGACTAGAGTCGCAGTCGAATTGAGTCGCGTAAGTGTGAATTGAACCAAAGTATTATAATTTTAAAGTATTCAGTGAGTGAATTTAGAATTTCAAGTTAATCAGTTTAGTAGTTCAGATATGATGATGCGTCAGACATGTATTTCATATCCCATATATGTAAGCTATCCTATTATATTAAGCGAGCTATTTCCGTATATTTGTATTTTTATATCTGGTAATTTATGTTCAACGGATCTCGAAAACAGCTGTAAAATATAAACACAATCATTTTAGAGAATTGTGCTCTGTTTATCAATAAATAAAAATAACGAGCGTAGCTCGGTGCCCCGGTATTATGACTGAAAACTGCATACAACCACTATATCCTGTTATTAAGTTGTTTAGTCAGCGTAGCTGTAATTAGCTAGTAGAGTGCTATTGTCAATCAGTTTTACATCAAACTCGAGTAGGAGGACGAACTCCTCTAAATTTAAATCAGTGTTATAATTGTAAAATGTGTTTTGAATCAATTGGAAGCTTTTTTAAAATGTGAATCGTTTTAAAAACCATAATTTATATAGTGTTGCTATAGCTTTCAGAGCGAACGGTCGTGCTTTTCGAGTTGCCTTATCTGTATGATAACTGTGAGGCTAGCTTCACACGCTTTCGGTTTCATTCGGTTCGGTTCGTTTTCGGTTCGGTTCGTTACCGAAAACGAATGAGGCTTTCATACATGTCAGGTTTTAATTCGTACGGTTCTAATTAAGTATTTTCTTCTCAAACACAGCTGTGTTTGGATTTTCACAGTTCATGCTGGTATATTTAAATATAACAGCTGGTGTTGAATATTGTAAGATGTTATTTCTTGAACAACAAAATTTTAAAGTTAATTAAAAATAATTGTCAATTATTTGATAAATGACGACCGAAGCTATTTAAAAATGAATTGCTCGTATTCGCAGCGCGTAAATCTATAACGTTATAACTGACCATTGAGATAGCCTCAGCAACAGCGGTGAGCACATCGGGCCTGAGCGAGTGCACAAGCAGCTTCTGTTCGGTGAGTGCACACAGCAGCAGCAGCAGACAGTTGTCAGCACCCAGGTTGAGCAGCAGCTGACGGAAGCTAGCACCACTGCGCGGCAGGGGCAAGTCCTCGGGCTGCGTCAGGATCAGCCGGGTCTCGGCCGACAACTGCAGCAGGATGCGTGGGCGGTGCGGCGACGGAAACGGAACGTCATCCAGCACGTGTGATATGTATCTGTCAAAGTTGAATCGATCATTTAATCATGGCCAAAAAAGTGTATAATGCTCTTCCAATTGAAATTTGTGAACTAAATTCTGAAATAGTCTTCATTAAAATCGTGATAAGTGAGAGATGTTTTTATGACATTGGTGAACTTTTGATTTAGTAATTACAATATTGTGGTTAAGTAAAAACTCAAAATTTAAAATTTAATTAACTGTGAAGTCTAGTCAAATGGTCGTTTTTCAGGAAACAGCCCCTAAAGATTTTTTCTCAACGGTTCTATATGTATTTTGGGGCGCTAAATTCGAATCTGAAATTTGCTGACACGCCAGAGGGCGGCTTCACCCCCAAAACTCCCCAAAACCCCTAAAATTTCGGACATTTTTTCAAGTTTTCCATTTAATCTCGAAAACTTCGAGTTTTTGGAGAAACATCATTCTCTACAAAATTAAAGATAATAACATTTCTAATAAATTGAGTGTTCGCGCAGGATTCTACCATTTTTGGTTCCGGAGCTACGAATTTTCAAAAAAGGGTTATTTTTGAGAGGTTTTTCAAAATTATGCAAACCTACCACTTGTACCCTATACAACTTGGATATTTTTTCTAGTATAGATAAAAAACCACACATCACGTGAAATAGCAATTAATTATGAACAGGATTCCTTAGGAATTTTCGAATTTAGTAGTGGGGGGAGGGGAATACACCGAAAAATAGAAAATCATGTCCTACAGCGAAAAAAAATTACGGTATTATAATCAGAAAAAAATTACGGTATTATAATCAGAAAAAAAACGATTCATGGGTGCGAAAAGAGGAGAAAATTCTCTACAACCTCGACTACTTTTTGGATTTTTCATCTGGAGTGTTTCGCACGATACGCAACTTTGAATATGTGAGAAATTTGTGATACGTTAATCATGTTCACAGTCTCGCATATGCAAATTTGCATATCTTGTGAATAACTTCGGATAAAAAATACAAAAAGTAGTCGTGGTTGTAGAGAATTTTCTTCTCTTTTCACTCCCATGAATTATATTTATGATTTCAATACGGTTCAAAAGTTACAGCCAATTGAAAAAATTATAGTTATTATTTTCTCATGTTGCTTGCGATTTGACATTATTCAAGAGTCTCTAAAACGAGTGCAGAGCAACTGATTCAATCCGCCTTCTTATTCAGAGCTTGATCTCATAGTGAATTTGCCATTTATAATGATTAAGTATAGCCTTTAAGCTACTATTTATATATTTGTCTGTATATACTTATTACCAGTATGGAATTTCATTGTGTGCAATTTATATTCTTGATTTGCTGATGAATGTTAGTAGATTCAATTACAATAGTTTTAATTATAATATGTACAAAACATGAGAACATAATGTCAATCAACTGAAATAACTCACTCTCCACTCACAGACTCAAGTCTTTGTGGAGAGTATTCACTGTTAAATGTGTAAATGAATTTCATAAATTTGTATTATGTTTTGTGAATAAAAAGCTATTTGATTTGATTTGAGTATAAAACATTAAAGAAACTTGCGATTGGTCTTAAATGAAAGAGAATTTTATGCTCTATAAGCTGAGGTGCCTTAAATTAATCTTGCATTACTGTTTATTATCGAAAAACTGTCGAGACTGTGAAAATGAGAAAAACATCGCAATTTTTTTTAAACAAACGTATCTTACTTCATGATTTTTTTTCCAAAAATCATTTACCTCACATGAAAGAAGAGATTTTGTTCTTCAAATCATGACCAAGTACCATTTTTTATCATTTCGGGTTACCGAGATACACAGTTTTGAATAAAGAAAATGGCCATTTTTCTGTGTATTGAAATATGGACTAAAATACACTAAATGAGGAAATTTCTATTTTTTGATCAAATTTTAGTTATGATACATTATTTTCAACCGCCTTGACGATCTGAGAAGAATAAGCTGTAGTACGAGGAGATGTGATCATTCAGTCAAAAGTTATAAGTACTTGATTAAAAGTTTTGATCATTATGCGTGCCCCCCCCCCCACCTCTAGGAAATACTGAAATTGAGTGTATCTAACGGGTGATTCTCATAGAACATAACCCTCGTAAGATGATTTAGGCCGAAATATGTTTCTTTTTTGTTAGGAAGGTCTTAGAAAGGTATTATAATGAAAATTTTAATTTTGGCTGTAGGACATGATTTTATATTTTTGGATGTATTCCCCCTTCCCCCTCTACTAAATTCGAAAATTCTTGAGGAATTCTGTTCCGAATTGATTGTTCTTTCACGTGATGTGTGGTTCTTTATCATTACTGGAAAAATATCCAAGTTGTATAGGGTAGAAGTGGTGGGTTTGCATAATTTTGAAAACCCCTTAAAAATACCCCTTTTTCATAGCTCCGGGAACAAAAATCGTAGTCCTGCGCGACCACTAAATTAATTGAAAATTTCATTATTTTCATTATTGTAGAGAATGTTTTTTCTCGATAAACTCAAGGTTTTCGAGATTAAATGGAAAACCTGAAAAAATCCGAAATTTTGGGGGGTTTTGTGGGTTTTGGGGGTGGAGCCGCCCTCTGGCGTGTCAGCAAATTTCAGATTCCCAGATTTTCAGCGCCCCAAAATAGTTATAGAACCGTCGAGAAAAATTCTTTCGGGCCTGTTTTCTTAAAACGCCCATTTGACTGGACCATAATGAAACCCATATTTTTTATACTGGAAATTTTCAACTCTTATAAAGATTATCCACGTGATTTTGAAAAGAATAGTGAATAATTATTCTATTTTAAGAAGTTTCCTGGACATAAGAAGATTACATTTTACAACACCAAATTCTCCCCGCTGCAAAACATGGGCCACCTGCTAGTAATAAATATTACTAGAGCTTGATATTGTGATGGTGATGATATTGATGTAATTTCTCGGGTAGATTTAGTATGATTAACTGCTTTTACCAACGGGTAGACATGGTTAAAGAAAGCTAATTTTTACTCTATGAAAATTTGTTGTATTTAAACATTTTCTCTACCAAATTTTTACATCAATTTTGACTCTACTCTGGCTGCCTAGCCTAATACAAAAAAAAAAACATTGAAAGAGATTTGGAATGGTACAAACAAACAAGAAAAAACCTATCGTTATGCAAATAAAGTTCGATCGCCCCTTGTCATTTGAGTAGGATTAATATTCGGGACTCACCCATAATGAAGACGCTGAAGAAGTCCATTACACGATGATTTTGGTGATCCACACTCCCGAAACGAATTGATGTCTGAGCGCGCTGTGTTCGCTTCAACGGTTAAAACAAGAGTGCACGGAAAGAATTCAATTTTTGTCTCAGGTCTGACTCTTCCTAGGCCTACACGTGGAAAACTAGACTACAGCAGGGGGGAAGAAGAGCCGGAAACTGTTGATGGGACGAGTGGATGGAAACTATCTTTCCCAGGCTGGGATGCAAGCTAGGCAGTTCCCAACCCTGAGAAAGATCCTCACCTCGTCCATCGGTTGAAAAAATGCAAGCTTTCCATAGCCTATGCTAGGCAGCCAGCAAATAAAATATTACGTTCAATTTCACTAATTTCAATATCACTACTTTCAATTGCTTCCATTACATCACCCCCTCCCTAGAAAAAGGGTGCACTAGGGAGGAGGTGATGTAATGGAAGCAATTGAAAGTAGTATTATTGAAATTAGTGAAAATTGAACGTAATATTTTATTTGCTGGCTACCTAGCATAGGCTACGGAAAGCTTGCATTTTTTCAACCGATGGACGAGGTGAGGATCTTTCTCAGGGTTGGGAACTGCCTAGCTTGCATCCCAGCCTGGGAAAGATAGTTTCCATCCACTCGTCCCATCAACAGTTTCCGGCTCTTCTTCCCCCCTGCTGTAGTCTAGTTTTCCACGTGTAGGCCTAGGAAGAGTCGGACCTGACACAAAAATTGCATTCTTTCCATGCACTCTTGTTTTAACCGTTGAAGCGAACACAGCGCGCTCGGACATCAATTCTTTTCGGGAGTGTGGATCACCAAAATCATCGTTCAATGGATTTCTTCAGCGTCTTCATTATGGGTGAGTCCCGAATATTAATCCTACTCAAATGACAAGGGGCGATCGAACTTTATTTGCATAACGATAGGTTTTTTCTTGTTTATTTGTACCATTCCAAATATCTTTCGATGTTTTTTTTTTTTTTTTATTATTAGGCTAGGCAGCCAGAGTAGAGCCAAAATTGATGTAAAAATTTGGTAGAGCAAATGTTTAAATACAACAAATTTTCATAGAGTAAAAATTAGCTTTCTTTAACCATGTCTACCCGTTGGTAAAAGCAGTTAATCATACTAAATCTACCCGAGAAATTACATTGAAATAAATTAATTAATTATGGGTTTGTTTTTTCATAGAGATAAATTTAGTATGGGTTCATTCTTCGAAAAGTGTAGAATTAGGACTTCAACAATGAAACTTTAGTTGTCTGGTAGCTGAATTTTGTGTGTAAATTTTTATCGTGAGAAATTTATTTTTCTGTTGAAAAATAATTTTCTCACATTAAGCTAACTTGCGTCCGGGAAGACTCCAATTTTATGCAGGGTTGAGGTATTCTCACGGAACTGTATTTCCGTTAGCGATGGAAAATACACGAGTATTTGGGAATATTTCAAACTTGCATTATTTTCCTTTCACATGGAGTTATGCTCGTCTCCACGAGGACCGTTGTCTCGTTGGTGAAAGGGGAACATAACTTGCGTGGAATAGTTCAGTTCCAATCAAGCCGCGGCCGAATTCACATTTAAAATCCAGAAGTAACCTCGGGCCTCGAGGGCTCAAAATTTATGTGTGTGTTGAATTTGTTTGCTGTGTAAGTCTGTTAAACAGACTTTATTAAACAGACAGTATTATTTTTCGCCGTAAGTTAAGTTGAAGTATTTTATTAATTATTTAAATTAGTAAGTTATCCGGGAGTAATCAGTGTAGTGAAAATTTCTAAATAGTAATGAATTTTTATAAATTGATCGATTGTTAGTGCCATTATATTTTCTAGCTCATGCTAGCCCTTTTCTAGCCCTTGAATGACCGAGTCCCTAGTATCATAAATTTGGAATTGAGAAATGAGTAAAGTCCACGCTACCTTCGTGAACAGTTCGAAAACAGATAAGCAGTTAGCAAAATCTTACATGCAGTCATCTTGAATTTTTAGAATGTGCAATGAACCGATATAGATTATTTTTGTTATTGTCCAAATTTAAATTAGTTTAATTCATTTAATAAAATTTTACAAGTTTAATAGAATGCTAAAGTTTGATGTTTAATAAAGTCCCATGACTCGCCCTTTAGAATTTAGAGATCTCTTGATTCTAACCCCATTTGGGGTCGGTGACAAAATAATTCTGGATTAATTTGTACTTGGTTCAACTGTTATTGAGCATAACGGTCTTAATAGTGAATAATAACGGTCTTAATAACCTATTTTTGGACAATTCCATTCAAATTTGGGAAAGGAACAGTTTTGGGCTTTGAGTCTGTTGTTTCTTTTCCAATCATTCATGAGTTGAGAATGATATTGTGATTTTCAATATATAAAATAAATCAATAAAGTTTCTGAATTCACCTCTCGATTGGCACCGGCTGAAGACTGTTCAGCGACATCTTGTAGAGGAACAGCAGGAACTTTTCGAAAGTATCGAAGAACGGCCAATGCGACAACAGACAAATGCACTTGTTGACATGGTAGGTGACGTCATCACCCCCCACCCCTCCCGGATCCAGTTCGGCCTTCTGCTCTTCGGTAACACGTTCGGTGGGATAGCGCTCGTAGAACGTCACAGCTGATCCGTACACCTGCAACCAAACAGTTTGTGCTTTATGATAAATATCGGGGCACCGAGCCTCGCTCGACTAACAGGCACAGCCCAAAACTGTGTCTTTCCCGAATTTTGATTTATACACTATAAATATTACAAAAAGTATGTTATGTTCCATACACTTGAATTCAGGTCAAATTTTCAGTCAAAATATTTGAAAACATAAAAGTTCTAATTTAGATTGTTTACATACCAAATTGAATAACAAAATAACACTCACTAATCACTTAGAACTTTAAATAATGATTAACTTTGTATATACCATCTCATGTCAACAAATCAGATTATTTTGATCGAGTCAATTAAAATTTCTAGATTTCTCGCGAGATACGGCAAGCTAATTGATTACACAGCTGATCTCCCACACAGGCACACGTATCTTCTGTTATTGACAGACGACGAAAGTCTCAGCTGTTTTCCTAAGGAAGAATTATCCTTTTAATGTCGTTCAGCGAGTTTTCCCAGAGATGAGACCTAGTGCAATCGAATTTTTATATCATAAACCTACTATGTTGCTAATTTGAAATTTTATTAAAATCGTTAGAGCCGTTTTCGAGATCCATTGGATATAAATACATACCCATATAACCATATAAATATATACATACATATAGAAATTGCTCGCTTAATATAATAGTAGGATCTCTAAAGGATGCGTTTGATGTTTGCTCGTGATGTTTCATATACTGAGGGTATGCTTACTTGACTTGAATACTTGAAGTCGTTGCCAAGTGCTGGGGTTTCCACATAGGTAATGTCAGTGTTTTCCAGTTGATTACAATAAAATTAGTCTGCATTTTTATTCAAGCTGTGGAGGTGTTAGAATAGATTCTCCTCACTCAACTGCCGAAGAGAGTAAAGTGGCCTTTCTATGAGTTTACAGCAGACAGCTGCGTAGAACCATAGAGAAACAATAGCGTAAGTAGATATCCCATGGTATAGGGCGTTTATGTCGCAACTTTTACTGTTATCTCAAGCCGATTACTGTCGATTATTATCAATTTTCACTGTTTTGTTGTGGTGAGAGTGTATGAATGGCACAATTTGAGAGACTACAACCGTCACACAGCTGCATGGGAAAGAACTAAGTGAACTATCGGCTTGAGATAACAGTGAAAGTTACGACATAAACGCCCTATACCATGGGATATCTACTTATGTTATCGTTTATCTATGGTAGAACTTCGAGTACTGTGAGTCCTGAGTATCATTAGGAAGACTATTAAAGAATTTAATGGCCTGTGTTGGGAAGTTGTTGCAGGTTGCTGCTTGTCTGCTACGTGTTATCTCCAGCTTGATGGAGTGCCTGGTAATGTAGCCATGTACATCACACCTTATTTGCAGCTGATCCAGGTTTTTCTTAATGTACTGACAACAGCGAGCACAGTATGCATTGACTGTGTACTGTTAGAATTTCAAGACACCAGAAGAGTTGTCGGCAGTGATCGCTAAAGTCCGCAAATGACACTATCCTCAGAGCCTAAAGAACCTTAGACCTGCCTGAACCACAGAAAGCCTATGAACGTCAGCCTTGGCCAGGTCGATATGTAGATTTCAGTTTGCTATCGACCTACATATATATATATATATATATATATATATAATATATATATATATATATAATATATATATATATATAATATATATATATATAAATGACTTCAAATATTTTTATCAGATGTTTATTTATTTATTGCATTGACATTCAAAAATCATTATTACAATATCATATGATTGAGAGGCATGGCCCAGAACTATTTAGAGGCATCGATCTTCACCACTACTTAGGCTCAACTCACACTTACGCGACTCAGTCGAGAAGAGACTCGACTCTAGTCGAGAGCATGTGTTTCCAAATGGTGACGTCACGGAGACTAGAATCGACTGATCTGAGTGCCACCATTTAGAAACACATGTTCTCGATTAGAGTCGAGTCTCTTCTCGACCTGAGTCGCGTAAGTGGCAGTTGAGCCTTAGTCGTTCTGTTCGCACCTATGATAATTAAACGAGTTGAGACTTGGCCCTTCACTTGACAAAATATCAACGTTGCCAAATTGTGCTAAATTTCAACTTTCTCAAATTACTGAATAACCCACAGATCTGTTGAATATCATACCCGATATTACAATAGTGCTGAAAACGTTACAGGGTTTAAGGATTGGAAGAATTTAAATTTGTTTCGATGAAATGATTTTTTTTTAATATTCCTTCTCGTACGAATAACGGGATCTAATATCAAGTAGCTTAGTTATATCGTAGAGCAGGTCTAATTTCTATTGGTCTCTAGAAATTTTTATCTAAACAATCGTTTTTTCATTGATGTACCGTATAATATGTTCGTCAATGTTAAGTTTTTTATCTAGAAATATAAAATTTTCTAAATGCTAAAAGCGGTTTTGTTTAAAGTAGGGTTTACATTGGACAAGTTTCTTTGACATTCGTCAAGATTTCTTCAATGTTTGAGATGAATGGGCGATTTTGAAAACATGAATTCAAGTTTTAATAACCCCAAAAGGTTAGGTTAGGTAAAGTAAGAAATGTAATTAATCTTAAAGTTATCTTCTTACTTTGCTTGCTTCATACTTCTATTTTGTTGTTTTTATACATTCTACATTGACTGACAACTGTTTTTAAATAATTTTCCAATTTTTAGGTTGGATTCAAATTGAATCCAAAAGTCTAACATGTACAACATATATATGAATCAACACAACTTTAAGAGGAATCTACATTGGTATAGTGGATTCAAGTTTTGATTCTTGTAAACTTGGCTCCAAGTTTGCAAAATACTGTTGTAAATGTGCTTTTGTAATGAGCACTTTATTTTTAAAAGTTTACAATATTGAACAAGATAAAAATAAAATAAATCATCTTTGAACATATCTCATACAACTCCAACTAGTTATTTACTTGTAAACGTTCGTTGCTAAAACAGTCACCTTGGCAACCGTGTTCACATGATTAGTATCCATGTAGGGCTTGTCTACATCAATACATTCGTTTTACACAAAACTTCAATTCAAATAAACTTGACTAATGTGAACGGCTTTGAAGATAGGTGGATGGTAGAATTGCAAAAGTAGCTCAAATAATTGAAATGAATTTTGCAATACCTTTTCAGCGGCATCGGATACAGTAAGCACAAACGTGGAGAATACAGCGGCGGGTTGTTGCGCCACACGGGGCCAGCATTCCAGAGAGGCACCCACCGGCAGGCAGAACAGCGGAACCGAAATGGGGAACGGAAAGTTGGAACGGTCCTCCAACGGGTAGCGCACTAGGATGTCTACAACAATCACACTTTTCAATTACAAAATCAAATCAATGTTTAGGAAAGATACAACAGGATTAACTTTTCTCTCCGAATTGTGATAGTTGAACATTTTTAAATGAAAGAGACAAGCTAATAAAAATCACAAACAAATTTATTAGTACAATTTAATAATTTTTCAATTATAAAAACAATATAAAACTTGTAGTACCCTTTTATTAAAACATTTTAACGACTAGTTTTGATCTACTTTGGCCATTTTCAAGTTAAAATAAAAGGGTTCTACAAGTTTTATATTGTTTTTAGACCCATGTTATACGAGCGCTGATAACGCGGCGGTTTTAGCGTCACGTTAGCGTCGGGTTAACAGTGCAATGGAACTCCCATAGTGCAAATTATTGAAGCGTTATCAACGGCGTCGAGTAAGCGTCAGCCCGGCGTTGATCGTTGCTAACGCAACCTGCCGTGCTAGCAACGCTGAACCAAGTTATACACAGCGCTGTTGACGCGCAATAGTAGTCTATGATTATTCAAGTTTTGTGAACTCCAAATTACGTGATAGTAATAGAGGAAATCTATTATATACTTAATAAAGAGGTAAAATCAACAAATGAAATTGACAACTACTGTGATTATTTGCCGCCCCCACGAAATAAACAGAAATTCTATAATATATTTCATATGAACATTAAATGTATTGGAAAAAACTTTCATGAACTGCTTTTGCTTCTGAATAATATAAAAATTAAATTCCACATCACTGTTTTAATGTTGGTTCAAAATTAATAAATTTTGTTCCAAATACAGGTTACAACATTTAATTGTGAGTAGGCTAGAAAGAAAAAGACGCATGGAGGATTGTATGATTAGAGAACTTTTTCTTTGATACGAACAGTATTCTACTAATTTTATTTTTCTTCTCAATCTTTATTTCGTTTTTTACGGATTTTCCATACATTTAAATAATTAAATGAAGTAATAAGCACTCCAAGCAAAAAGGTTTTCCTTGCTGGCTAGCCATCATAACAAAATAATTGAAAGGATAAATATCTCAATAAACTTAATAGTATATTGAGGTTTGAGTTTTTGTATTGTTTTGTTATTATTCATGTTTCATTCTGTTTTATTGATTTTACTCTGACCGAAACACCGGTCTGTGAGACCGGAGGAAAAATTAGTTTTTCGGTAGTGGCAACACTGTAAGTCAGACATTGCTGGCCCATCCAATACCTTTCCCCCAGCTATTCCTCAACATTCTCCAACAATGCTCATCAGTCTGTAACTCACGGTTATCGAGAAAACGTCAAACAATTAAAAACGTACCGGTCTCAGATACCGGATCTTTCGGATAACGTTTGTTCTTTACCGGTCTAGAATACCGGATGTTTTGATTTACGGATATTCTGATCATTTAATTTTTCTTGTCATGTTTTGCGTTTCATTATTTTGGAGTTTTATGGAAATTTTCTATTTGATAAACTATTTTTTGTTATTAATAAAATAGTTATTCAGTAAAATTGATGACAATGGATGAGCCATCAACCTCTCGACGTGTGAATATACAAGCCCCAGACTTTGGAACTCGAATCAATAGAATGCTTTATGATGAAGTCTCAGAAGATGAAGGCTGAGAACATTAATTGCTCAAAGAAGTTTCTTTTTAACTTTATAACAATGAAAAGAAATATTATCATAGTTGATTACCTTTTAGTTTAGCTATAAAGCAAATGTTGATGAAATATCTCTAAATGATATTTTCAATGATACATTACTCTGAGTGGTGAATGATAGTCTATCTTTATCGATTTTTCTATTGTGTGTTTTCTTACATCCAAAATTATATATTTATTACAAGTTTCAATGTTTTCAAATTTATTTTCTATCCTTCCATCATTCAATTTACAAATGAAATCAATACTATTACTTCACTATAATTATAAAATTTACCTTTGAAAAATATTTAAATTCATATTTAGTGGAAAAAAATGAAATACAACACTTCAAGCAAGACCCGGTCTGTGAGACCGGATGTTTCGGTTTACGTCAGTGCTGACTATGTTTCGGTTAGTGTTAAAGCTTTTTTTTGTATTTTGTTTCTGGAAAATGAATAAATTCATTTATTCATTCATTTCTGATTTTACTTGTGATTGATTTGAAATCTAGGTTATAATATGCTTCTCTTATTGAAATGTCTATATTTTTGTTCAAATGTCAAATAAATTGAATTGTATAAAAAAACTACTCTTCACCGTTCACTACCATCCGTTTGCTATGTTTGATACTGAAAAGTTCATTTACCCCGTGCAGACAACGCGCTAACGGCGCTGTGTTTAGCTTGGATACGCGTTAACGTTGCGTATTTAGCGCCGCGTTGATAGCGCCATGTATAACATGGACATTCAACGCCCTGTTTCTCGCGTCATTGGCGCGGCGTTATCAGCGCTCTTATAACATGGGCCTTATTAATTTGAATGAATAGCCCATAATAAGAAAAGTGATTTTTTCAATTATGTCTACAGTACATGCAATTCTCTTATAATTCAGCTAATGTTGATAGTAGAGCATAGTGAAATTCACTATTATAACTTTAATTATATTCAAATTCAAATTTATTGATTCTCAGAAAAATATACAACACTTTCAAGACAAAAAAAAATATAAATATATAAGAATCTACACCTGCAAAGAAACCCTGTGCGCAGGTGTGAGTTGCAATATAAATGTTTTTCAAAAATATTTAACAAAAATGATCCAAAACAAATTTCTTGAAAAAATACAGAATAAAAGCTAGTACTTAATAATAAAGAGGATACTAAAAATAAAGGAACGGAAGGAGAAAAGACGGAAAAGGCCAAGAAGAAAAAAGAACACGAAGAAGAAGGAGAATGAAGAAGAAGAGAAAGGTAAGAGGTAGGTAAGTCAACTGCAACCATGGAGTAGACGAAAATAAATTTATTTAAAACAATTTTTCCTCGATTTTATTTGCTATTATCAAGTATCTATGTCTGATCTAAGCCTTTGGTTTATGTTTGTTTTTTCAAGAATTTAAGAGAATGTGGTTTTATTAATTTATTGGAAATATAAGAAAACTGTCTCCTACACACATTCAAGTCCATTCTGACAAATTGGAAAATGTCTCGCGCGGGGCGCAAGCCCAAAAGAGATTCTCGAGGTTCAAATAAATTTTTATTTTTTATAATATATAGTACCAATTTTTTTATGAAAAGTTGTCGAACTGTTAAAACCTTGAACTCCCTGAATAAACATTTTGTTGGAAAAAGTCTGGGTTTGCCTAGATTAGTTTAAAAGATGTTTTTGAATATTGAAAAGTTTTGTGAAATGCGCATTCAAAGCTCCCCCCCCAAGCCCGTATGCCAAATTGAAAAGCGGATTGAGCATACGAATAATATATTAGTTGAATCCATTATATTCAATTAGTTGAATCCGTTATATCCATTGAGTTCATGACAGCAATCTAGTCTTGCGAAGTGAGAATGTTAATGAGATGATATTACCCCACTTTCTAGAATTTGACGTACAAAATTGAGGAAGATAAAGGCCGGTTTCTGAGCACGGGATTTAGCTAAGTTCTAGACTTTAAACAGGTGTAGTCAGAAAATTGGCTTTCCGAAACGGGGCGTAGTCACAGTTTTATGATAATCTTTATTTTCTCATTTCTATAATTGGAAATGTTTTTCCTTGGCGAAATGAAACATTCCTGAATTACACTTTACACTATTTTCTCTTTATTTTATTTTGTGATTAATTTTAAAGACCAGGACTACGACCCCGTTTCGGAAAGCCAATTTTATGACTCCATCTGTTAAAAGTATAGAACTTTAAGAGCTGAATCCCGAGCTCGGAAACCGGCTCTTAAATGTTTTAGGCTAGCGCTTTTTTTCTTTCCATTATTGTAATGTATTAAACCTAATAGGCTAAATGGATACGGTATCAATAATATGTTTATTTCAACGAGACTTACAATGTGCAGAGTAAAACGCTGGTTGTTTTATTTATGAATGTTATACATACACAAAAACATGACGTTTACTCATAATTTTTAATAAAACTCATTTTTTTAAACACTTTATCGATCACTACTATAGTGAGGTTCACATTATAATGGCAGTGTACGATTGACAATACTGTTACTGTCCTTTTCTATCATACAACAAAACATATAGCACTATCTCTCTCTCTCTCTCGCTTTGCAATGTTGTCTATTTGCCAGAATATTTTAGATTTACTTTTGACAGTGACTGTAAAAAACTGAACAAACCATATTCTCAGCCGCCATTTTTTTCTTCATTCTATCAAAATACATGAGTACACAAGTCGTACAATTGATTTAAAATGTATTTTTGAAAAAATGAAATAATTTTTAAACATTACCGTATGAGAAACACAAATTAAAATACCTGAAATGACATTTTAAAAGTTGATAACACTAACCATCCTAGACTTCATCCATGCTTCAGTTAGCCTACCCGTATAGGTTAGACCTACTCGTACCAGTATAAATAATATTGAAAAGTTATTTCAGAATTAATCCATTAAAATTAATTATTTTTAAATAGGATTTCTATTATTTTTAAAGGAGATTGGAATGGAATACCTACCAAATAACTCAATTTCTGTTGTTTTGAAATTCAGATTGTTGTATCACAGCTTTTTAAATTGGCCGCCATTTCAGGTTTGTATAAAAATGAAAATCTGATCTGTCATGAAAGCAAATTTTTGAATCAAATTATGAAAAAATATATTTTCTTGATCAATTCGACATTAAATTGATTATTTCATCAATGAAATGATAATTATTATTAGATTAAATTTAATGGGATGAATTGAGTAACAGCTGTGTACAGTCAGTGGCAAAATGGAGAGACTTGGCAACGTTTTTCTCCTATCTTTCTTCACTGCCATTATAACGTGGACCTCACTATCTATAGTAGTAGCTCTTAATTTCGATGAAAATTGGTCATTCACGAACACATTTCGTTCAACCAATGGCCCAATATTTATATGATTTGACTATTAACTGATAGAAAATTGAACGGAAAATAATCTTACCTGGTTTGTAAGTGATATGGTTAACTCTGTTCATCGATTTCTTGTAGCACAAGAATACATCTGATCCAACCTGTAAACAAATTACAATAAATAGCTATAATTTCCTCTTTTAATGATTACTGGAAACTCTTTCTTGTTGTGATGGTTACTCTTTCCCCTCATACTTCTTTTAAAAGTTATTTTCTCTTTTTAAAGTTTTCTTTCAACTGTTAAGCACAATTTTCTAACAACTTGTCCGCAATTTTTGACAAATCTAGGACAATTTGTCAAAAATGTCTATACACAAAAAATATGTTACACTTTTAAACTATAGTCGAAAAGATGTACTAGCTCTTGTTCACGAGAGTTTTCACCTTCAGGATGTTACTTTTTGGTCTGCACTCGTAATGTGATACCATTCCATCAGATGAATCCGCAGTTCTTCCATCTTGATTTAGTGGACGTCTTCATGTTTGCCAGGAAGTGGCGTTTAAAGGTAGACGCACACAGATCGTCATCGGACAGACGGCACGCATCGGACGGATCGGACGATTAGATTTGATGCATTGTTTTCAATTGGAGTGCGCATACCTATCCGGCGGACCAATCATCTGATCCAACCTGTTGTTATTTTGGATCTATTGTACATTGAAAAAAATACATTGAAAAAAATTCTATTTACATATTCAAATCGGAGGTCATTTTTAATTTTTGATTGCAAATTTCACGAAAACCGTTCACTTTACAGAAAAATTACAAGAGGAAAAAAGTTAGCAAACTTTAACACACAGATCCGGCGGATAGGTATGCGCACTCTAATTGAAAACAATGCATCAAATCTAATCGTCCGATCCGTCCGATGCGTGCTGTTCGTCCGATTACGATCTGTGTGCGCCTACCTTTAGTTAACGTTTGGGTTGGGAAAGGCCGAAAGAGCCTTGATCTCATCCCTTCCTACTGGTGGCAGGGTTTCGGAGAAGGGATGGCCACGTATACTATAGGAGGTGATTATATTATAGTGAGGTCCACGTTGTAATGGCAGTAATTGATTGACATTGGTGTTGCTAATCTTGTTCATCATTCGACAAAGCAGATAGCGCTATCCTTTTCTACTTCCGCACCGTTGCTAGACCGTTTTTCAACAATGTATAAATATGAATAGTTGACATATAATTCAATGTCAATTATGAAAGCTTATCATTCAATAATCAAGTAATATATTTTCTTGACGAATAGAATATAATCTATAAATTTGAACAAGATTGAACCGTTAATCAGAAATACCGGCATTAGCTATATTCTATAGAAGGCAGTGGCAAGGCCAGATAGATAGCCGGCCAGATAGCCGAGTTGACTAAGGTGTTGCACCCTTCAGTCTGCTAGTGCTACCTGGTTGCGGGTTCGAATCCCATAGAATAGGCATGGACGTTTGATCATCTCATAAGCTCATGTGGGCAACATCCGCAAAAAACGTCAGAGAATCGGTAATGTTTTCCTCCCATGTTTCTCCACTGCCATTATAATGTGGACCTCACTAAATGCAAACCATGCCTTGTCTTTTTTTAGGGCTACTTTTGATATAAATAAAAATATAAATCTGAGTACCCTTTTAAATGATTTTGCACGACAAGTTTCGGCTAGTAATGCCGTTTAAAATGGTAATTGAACTAGCCGAAACATGTCGTGCAAAATAATTTAAAAGGGTACTCGAATTATATTTTTATTTATAAACCATGTATGTTTGGAACAAAATAATGAAAACTTACCATTCCCTTGTTCAAGTTCTTGTTGATCATGCAGAAAGCGTGAGGAGGGGTCTCCTGCTTGCTAGCGACTATGACGCAGATGTCAGTGACGACGAGGCCGTTGCAGGGCTGAGACGGGTGCGCACGCCGATAGGTGAGCAGGGTGCGTGCGGCTGAATTGTTCACATTGGCTGGGCGACCGCCCGGGGTCAGCTCCACTACCTCCGAGTCAGGCAGTATGCGTTCTTTTCCTTCGTACATCACACTGCAACCAAAACATTATTATAATATTTCTTCAAATTCAGACACTAAATTCTGATATTATCTTTTGTAATCATGTATTTGATGTGTGTATTGTTAAATGTAAATATAACCTATCTTTGGGTAGGTAACTTCAATATAACCTATATTTTTTGATCTGAAATTACAGACGAATCATAACCTCTTTTGGACTGATTTTCAATAAAAATTCGGGAATGGAATAGTAAGGGCTATAGAGAGGTCCACGTCATAATGACAGTGGAGAAAGATAGGAGAAGAACGTTGCCGATCATCTGTCTTGTCAATGCCTTCTATAGACGGTAGCTGATACAGGTTTATTGATGTAATACCAAATGTTCATTCTTGTTTAAAATAATCAATTATACTTCATTAAGCAAGAAATTATATTTTTCAATAATCTAATAATGCAAAGTTTTGCATGGAGTTTATCAGAGATTTTCAATGGTGTAATAACCGAAACCGGTCTTTCTAAGTATCAATAAATCTGTGGTTTTTGACAATTTCTTAGTATTTCAATTTAATAATGAATTTTCATAATTAAGATGAACTATTTTGTTGATTTATTATTAATTCTACCTTGTTAAAAGAAGATCTGACATCAGAGCATATCGAGAAAGAGGTAGCGCTATCCGCTTTGTAGAATGATAGACAAGGATAGCAATACCATAGCAAATCAAACACTGCCATTATAACGTGAACCTCACTATATAAACCTGTTTTTCCATTTCCAATCATTTAATGATTATGTGTTTTTGTCATTTTTTAATAAATAAATGAATAATATTTTGGACATTTTTGTAGATGTTTATAGAATTTGGGAGCAGTTCTGGACTGAGCATATTTCTCTCTGCTAGACATAACTATAAGGCCGGTTACAGAGCTTGACCGACCGTCAGTGCCTATGTACCATCCTGACCGTACGCATCGATGAATCAGTTTTACACATTCAGAGCTCGACCGACCGTCAGTGCGTATTATTATGCACCATCCTGACCATACATCAGTTTTTCTAACTCACAAAATGGACGCCTTTACAGATTGTTTAATTGCAGCTTATTATCTTCGTAAACGAAAGATTAAAAGACGTAGATATCAAGTTCACCCGATGGTCGCCCAAAAAGCGAATTCAAAGAGCATTTCAAAGGGAATTTAGTACCATTATATACATCATTGCTTGGGGTGAAGATACATTTTTGAACTACAGTACCTCAGAATGTCAATCAGAAATTTTGATGAGTTATTTCAAGCTTGTATCACCATTGGGCATACTTGCAGTTACTTTAAGCTACGGATCAAATAAATGTAGATAATATTAATAATATATGATTTTTCCAATAAAAAATTTAGAAATGATTGTTGAAGAAATGTATAGAAAAACTCTGAATTCAGATATGACACTATTAATTGAATTCATTCATTATGCTATTCAATTCAATATCAGCTGATTGTCGGGCAGAGGTGTCAGCACATTGGTTTTTTTGCGATTGGGCTACTGATCAGTACAGCTCTGAAAGCTTCTATTTGTTTCGATAGCGCGTCAGTCGACCGATGGAACGGATGCGCACGAGCTTGACTGATGCCTGCCGTCAGTCCTGCTCTGTACGGATACATGGAATATCTATGGAAAAGAGAAGCGCGACTGACGTACGCACTGACGGTCGGTCAAGCTCTGTAACCGGCCTAAGATTTTTGATTTAAAAGCCTTCTAATAAATTGTTAAATTGTTCGTGTTCGAAAGAATCCATCTTCGACGACGAAGACGATGTGATGATGATGACGGCGACATTGTTTGTAAATTGAAAACTAGCACATCAAATAAGTACACTAAACAGAATAAATGTGATGGATTATGCATGTACATAAAAGATTGCATAGGATTCAATGAAGTTTCACTCGATATCTCTGATGCCAATGTAGTTAGTGCTGACTTAAGAATTGATGATTTTATTGTGAAGGTGATTGGGGTTTATAGATCACCAAGTAATCAAAATATTGATAATTTTCTTAATAGTCTGAGTAATGAAATCAGTAAAATTCCTAATGGAATAAATGTATGTGTGGCGGGAGACATGAATATAAATACACATTCAACTAGTGTTCCTGTTCAAGATTATATGCATATTTTCAATAGTAATGGCTATAAGTCTTACATAAATGGTGATACCCGAGTAACAACCACAACAAATTCTTGCATTGACCACATTTTTTATAAAAATTCAGGGAACCATTCTATGTTCACTAAAGGAGTTATATTTAGGACAACCATAACTGACCACTACGCGGTTGTACTGAACTTGGTGAAGGTCCCTATCAATAAGGATAATAGAAACGTATTGATAAACAAATTAACTAGAACCAACTATCATGCACTATTGGAACGCATAAGGAATGAAGATTGGGGAGAAATCTATACCGTGAATGGAAGCATTGACACTATTATGGATAAATTTGTCGATCTTTTGACCAGTCTCATCAATCAATGCAAGAAGGTAAAAGTGATACCTAACAGACTTCGTCCCCTGAAGCCCTGGATATCTGAAGGCATCATAAGATCAATAATCACGCGGGACAAAATGCATTCTAGACTCAGAAGAGATCCTAATAACAATATCTTAAAGAATGAATATAAGGCTTATCGTAATGGTTTGAATAAGATCATAAATCATGTAAAGGAAGTCTACTATAAAGGGAAAATTGAAAATTGTAATAACAACAGCATGAAGTTGTGGAAGTGCATAAACGAGGTTATAGGTGAGGCCAGTATCAAGGAAAAGAGTACTGAACTTGATGCTCACTCCCTCAACAATTATTTCACAAATGTGGGTAAATTACAAGCTCAAACTATCAATATCCCTGATAATACTGGTGATCGATATCCTGCAATACAGATCGATAATACGTTTTTTATGAGACCAACGTGCCCAGTTGAAGTTGAGGCAACTATTAAAAATCTAAAGAACAACTGCAGTCCTGGTATTGATGGTCTAGGTAATATTACGCTGAAGAAAATAGCCAATTTTATATCTCAACCTCTCGCTTTCATTTTTAATAGATGCTTTGAGGAGGGATATTTTCCCGAGCACCTCAAATCAGCCAAAATAAAACCTCTATTCAAACAAGGTGACCCGACTAATCCCTGTAATTATAGACCGATTAGTCTTATCAGCAACCTTGCTAAAATAATGGAGAAACTAATAAAGTCAAGAGTTGTTTCTTTCTTGAATCTTAACAAAATAATAAACAAGAACCAATTCGGTTTCCAAAATAGTAAAAGTACATCTGACGCTCTAATAAAATTCATCAATACTTTATCTGATAAAATAAACTCCAATAAGAAAACTATTGCGGTCTTCCTGGATATACGCAAAGCTTTTGATACAATACCTCATAATACTTTGTTCAATAAACTAGAGTCCTATGGTTTCAGAGGAGTCTCGCTTAAATTGTTCAAAAGCTATCTGAGTAATAGAACCCAGTCCCTAACCATAAATGATCAATCTAGTGTAACTAACTTAACTTCTTATGGTCTTCCTCAAGGTACTGTACTTTCTCCCATCCTTTTCATACTCTATGTAAATGACTTTTTAAATTAAGACTTCTAAACTCAACTGTGATATCCTTTGCAGATGATACTGCAGCTATTTTTCACGGAAATTCATGGAATGAAGTTCATACTATAGCTGAAAATAATATGCTTTTAATTAAGAAGTGGTTAGATAAGAATACCTTAAGTTTAAATATTGAAAAAACTAATTACATTACTTTCTCTGCAAATAGAGTAGGGCAGCCTAACGAGAATCAAGATTTGAGACTCCATTCTCAGTGCAATTTAAACTTGGGTAATTGTGATTGTCCCACCATTAAAAAAGTCAATAATACTAAGTATTTGGGAATTATAATTGATGAAAACCTTAAATGGGATGTTCATATTAAATACATATGTAGAAAAATTAGATATTTATCCTTTAAATTTTACCAAGTTAACAGAATTCTTAATAAGAACCACCTGAAAATGATGTATCATGCTCTAGTCAAGTCAATTCTGCAGTATGGCATAGTTGTTTGGGGAGGCTGTTTCAACTGTCATATTGCTGAATTATTTGTAGCACAAAAACTGATAATTAAAACTATATTAAACAAACCCAGGCTCTATCCAACGGATATGGTTTTTAGTGATTTTGAGGTCATGACTATACGTCAATTATACATAAAAACCGTAATTGAGTACTTGATAAAATATAGATCCGGTTTTCCTCTCACAATAAACTCTACTCTTAATTATTATAATCTAAGGGCCACTGCTAACAAATATATAATCTATAACACTAATATTGAATGTATAAGGAGGCAATTAATTTACATAGGTACTAAAATAATAAACCTCATTCCGAATCACTTTCTCATGGACAATAAGATCAGCGGAAAAATTAAACTGGATATAAAAAACTGGACATACAGTAATTTCTTCTTCCATTTAGATATATGACTCGAGATTTCTGCTCCAGCATTTTTTTTTCATTTTTCAGTGGACTCGCTTACCTTTATTTTGAGTACCTATTCCTCTGTTTTCTTCCTTCCCCCATTTCTCCCTTCCTTTTTTCCTCATTACTTCTCTTCTCTTCTTTGCCTGCCTATTACATGGGAAACCATAGTTGGCTAGGTATCTTCCTCTCTTTTTTTCTCTTCTCCAACACACCCAAACACTAAGCCCATGGTTTTTTATATTTGTAACATTTTATTGTGTTTTATTTGTTTCGTAAATCTTTGTAATTTTGTTTTGTGTGTTTTTAATAAATTGAATTGAAAAATCTTTCATTTTAAGGATAATATGAAAGGAAAAGGAATTTCCTCCATACTCCGATATCACTATAATATAATCATCTACTTTGAAGATAGGATTAATCATACTATAGAATTATTCATAATCAATCAGCTGACAAGTGGATTATTCATTGCATGCTTCACACAGATGTCTGGCCGTGTCTATTTCTATAATAGGATATATAGGGTTTCAATATTTTTTATGATGCGTGCCCATCAGTATCAATATTCTCACATTTGAAAAACAAATCTAATAGGTGATTGAAAATAGAATTAAAAATGATTAAATGATCTAGATAATGGTGAAGAAATGGTGAAGAAAAATTATTGTAACTCATTCTGACGTGATAATGATTTCCCACGAACAAATAAGATTTTCTAGGTAGATTTAAATTCATAATTTGTTAGTTGTACTGTTGTTTGTGAGATGTTGTCATATCTATCCATAATGAAAACACTGGGATGTTGTCGGAAATATCACCAATTTATTCTAAAATTACAAACATGTTCTAACACCAATGGTGCCTTCTTCATAATCAGATTACACCATCTGAATACGATATCAATTTAATGGATATGATACAAATAGATTTATTGTTTGAGTATGATTATGATTTTGAAGGGACGGATTCAATGATCCAAAGTTTCAATGAACCCCACACGTCAACCGAAGCTTATTGTGTTCCCAAGTAGTATGTTAGTTGAGCAAATTAATACCTGTGTCTTTTTCAAGAACCAGGAGTTTTTCCCAATGCTAACATCCCATTCTTCACCTGGTTGCTTGTCGCAATCCTGTGTGATATGCTTGACAGTCTCTTCAGACTGATTGGTCCTCGTGACCTACGTGAGTTCCACTCCTGGCCTTTCTTGTATGTCCTTCAGCTGAGGAAAGGCTGGCCAAGTTGCCTCTAGGGCGCCCAGCTACCCTTAACTCAGCCTCTTGACCCAAATTTGTGCTTGGGGTTTCACCCATCTTTGGTCGCTTCGGTTTTTCTTTTTGCCCATCCGAAACTCTGCAGGGTCAAAAGCCTACCTCTCTCAAGAATGTTTGCTTAAATGGCCGCCCTTCTATGAGCAGTGGTGAGGTTTGGTATCTCCAACCACAAACTCGTGACCTACGTGAGTTCCAATCCTGGCCTTTTTGTAGGTCCTTCCGCTGAGAGAGGGGACGCCAAACTGCCTCTAGGGCGCCCGACCACCCTCGCCTCAGCCTCTTGACACACATTTGTGCCTGGAATTTCACCCATCTCTGGTCTCTTGGATTTTTCTTTTTGCCTCTCCGAAACTCTGCAGGATCAAAAGCCTCACCTCTCCCAAGAAGTTTTGCCTGAATGGCCGCCCTTCTTTGAGCAGTGGTGAGTTTTGGCCTCTCCACTCACAAACTCGTGACCTACGTGAGTTCCAATCCTGGCCTTTTTGAAGGTCCTTCCGCTGAGAGAGGGGACGCCAAACTGCCTCTAGGGCGCCCGACCACCCTCGACTCAGCCTCTTGACCAACATTTGTGCCTGGAGTTTCACCAATCTCTGGTCTCTTGGTTTTTTCTTTTTGCCCTGATGGGGCAGATCCCGTGGGTTTGAAGGCAAGGCAACTTCTGGAGTTGCATTGGGTCCCTTTTAGTCGCCTCCTACGACAAGCAGGGATACTGTGGGTGAATATTCTGGTTTTCAACACATTCTTGAGTACGATGTTCGACTCAAAGCTCCCCCAACCCACAGGGGGCTATTGTTTGGGTAAGTTGCTAATTTGACGATACGCATACACAGCCGAACGCGGATCCGCACAAACGAAAACCAACCTTTTGGAGATTTGATTGGTACAAGACAAACTGTAGTTTGCATTACGAGTATTTTAATCTAGAAGACAGATTGTGGCTTGTATTATGAGTATTTTAATTTATTACTTTCCTTGCCCTATTACCATAGGTAAGGAAAGTATTGCTTTCCAAAAAAATTTAAGGTACCCCAATTTCATGTTTTCTATACGTTTCAAGGTCCCTTGAGTCCAAAAACATGATTTTTGGGTGTTGGTCTGTGTGTGTGTGTGTGTGTGTGTGTGTGTGTGTGTGTGTGTGTGTGTGTGTGTGTGTGTGTGTGTGTGTGTGTGTGTGTGTGAGTGTGTGTGTGTGTGTATATATATATATATATATATATATATATATATATATATATATATATATATATATATATGTGTGTGTGTGTGTGTGTGTGTGTGTGTGTGTGTGTATGTGTGTGTATGTCTGTGAACACGATAACTCCATTCCTAATTAACCGATTGACTTGAAATTTTAAACTTAAGGTCCTTATACCATGAGGATCCGACAATAAGAAATTCAATAAAATTCAATTCAAGATGGCGGAGAAAATGGCGTATAATTACTAAAAAACCATGTTTTTCACGTTTTTCTCGAAAACGGCTCTAACGATTTTTTTCAAATTTATACCATGGATAGCTATTTATAAGCCCTATCAACTGGCATGGTTCTCATCTCTGGGTAAATTTCAAGAGCTCCGTAATATTCTTGAGAAAAATGGCGGATAATGACTAAAAAGCCATGTTTTTCACGGTTTTCTCGAAAACGACTCTAACGATTTTCTTCAAATTCATACCATAGATGGATGATGAACGTTTTCATTACATCATTCAACTAATTGAATCTTCACTTTTCTTCTAATAGATGTGCATTAGAGTTCTGTTTATTTTTTGAGTTGATTAACAGAGTAGCAAAACAGAACCAGATTTTTCAACTTACTTTAAATAAGGATTTTTGATTTGAGTACGATCCACACTGTCAGCTACCATCGTTATATTACCTTTTTAGACGAAACATATGCTTAGGTTGGATACTATTTCATATGATAAAAGTCTATTGGAAAAATGCACCCCAGATTGTGCATAGGTTGCTTCATAGGTTGGTTCATCATATGGTGCATATGATGCTTAGGTTGGATACTATTTCATTATGATAAAAGTCTATTGGAAAAATGCACCCCAGATGGTGCATAGGTTGCTTCATCATATGGTGCATATGATGCTTAGGTTGGATACTATTTCATCTGATAAAAATAATTCTCAAATATTTGAAAATTGATTTTTTTCAATCAGAAATATTATAATTCCTTCAGCATTATTTAGTTTATTTAATTATTTTTTATTCTATTTTTAATCACCTATTAATTTTTATTCAAATGTGAGAATATTGATTCTGATGGGGGCACGCATCATAATACCATGACTGCAAAACAATATATTGAAACCATAGACCTTAGGCCTATGTTATAAGAGCGATAATGCCGCGGAACGCTGAACCGAGATACACACAGCGTTCTTAGCGCGCACTATGGAAGTACTATTGCCTACTTAACGCGACGCTAGAAACGCTGCGTTAACGCCGCGGCATTAGCGCTCGTATAAAATGGGCCTTATAGAAATAGACACGGCTTCTCCAGACATCTGTTTAATGAATGCAATGAATGCACTTGTCAGCTGATTGATTATAAAAAATCTGGTTTGGCGCACTCACACATCTTCCCTTGCCGTTATGAAAATTTATCACCTGACGCTACTGTTCACGCGCATCTCAAGTCTTCTATTCTAAGATCTGAGCCAGCTGGTGACAGGACTATAACGCTGGAGACACACGAGGCTGCTTTCTCTTCATAGTGAATGATTTAATAGAAGCAACAGCTGTTGCCAACAGTTTGCAATTGAATAATCACATTTTCTCGAATTTTGAGCTTATTTCCATTTTCAGGTGAAAATGTTACTAAACATTAATAATTATTGCAGAGATTTCCATGCTCAAACCTTTCCACTCAAATTTTTTTGTTTAAATATTATATCTGAGGATTGATAATTCAGAATCTAAAATCAAACTTTGCATAGATGGGGCGAAGCTCCTGAAATGTTTACAGATATGGGACTTGTGGCAGTTGACAGAGCTTATCAATGACTATTGTAGGTATAAATTTGATCAAAATCGTTGGAGCTATTTCTGAGAAAATCGCGGAAAACCATGTTTTTGACAACATTTTAGCCGCTATCTTGAATTGCATTTGATTGTTCGTGTCGATTACTTACAGTATATGGACCTTAAGTTCCAAATTTCAAGTCATTCCGTTAATTGGGAGATGAGATATCGTGTACACAGTCACAGTCACACACACACACACACACACACCAATACCCAAAAAAAAAACATTTTTTTGGACTCAGGGGACCTTGATACGCATAGAAATATAGAAATTTGGGTACCTTAATTTTTTTCGGAAATCAATACTTTCCTTACCTATGGCAATTGGGCAAGGAAAGTAAAAATTCTATAGCCTGATTAATCCTATCTTCAGAATAGATGATATATGAAATTACTTTTCCTTTTATAATATCCTTAAAATGCAAAATTTTAAAAAACCTTGTGTATACATCGACGCGCAGTAGAAAAAAGTAATATTCCTGCCAAATCTCACAGAATTCTATCAACGCGTTTGGCCGTTAATGCGTTATATACATACATACATTCAGACAGGCGAAAGAAAATTCGAGTTAAAAAATAGACCTCATGCGTTCCGTCAATGAATAGAAAGTTCCTATAGTGACATATTGCAACGCATATTGTACTTCTTGTTTTGTAAAACCAGTTAAAAACCACATACATTTTCAATGATTTTAGAACTTTAGATAATTACTTTCCATGCACTAGTACCGAAGGTAAGTAAACTATTGCTTTCACAAAACCAATAATTTACACAAATTTCAAATTTCTTGAAATAAAAATCCAAAGTACCCTTTTTTGTATTGTTTACTTACGACGTGTTTTGGCTATGATGCCATTATCAATAATATGTAATAAATAATTATCAATAATTTGATAATGACATCATAGCCGAAAATATTTAAAAAAAAGGGTACTTGAGATTTTTTTTATTTCTATTCAAGAGTAGCCCCCCTAACGAAAAAATACCATTTCATGATTTATGTATGTTTTGAGGCCTGAACCTGAAAAGTGTGTTTTTCATTGTTTTGTGAAAGCAAGAGAAATGATAACAAAATAATAGAAATGGTAATAGAAAATTGTTTTTCTCAAATAGAATAAATTCATTTTAAATTCAAAAATGAAAAATTTACCCAATATCAACGAGCGGTGGTTTGTCTCTTCCTCTTCTAAAGCATAGGAAAACCTCCGGACTACGAAGGCTGCCATGATTCAAATCAGCTAGCAAACCTAAAAAAAATATAAATGTGCAAATTTAAAGCATTTATTTTTCCTGTAAATGAGGAAAGAGGTTTGAAATTCACAATGAACAATGATAATTGAACGAGCGTTAGTAAGTTCTTACATGTGATTAACTCAAGGCCAAAATTGTTGTTTGTCTGTTTGTATGTTCTTCAATAACTTGAGAAAGAATTGATCAATCAGCTTCAAATTTTGAATACGTATTCTTCGAACCTTTTTACAGGACAAGTTCGTTGGACAACAGAATTAATCACTCCTTCGTCCTTTTTCAGAATATAAAAATAAAATTTAAAGTGCATAAGAAAAAAGTTGTTCAGCTGAAGAATTCATCGCATGTAATTACTACAGTTTTTCCATTCATTCATTCGTAACATCAGCAGAGGCTATTTGAGAGCTATCGTTTTTGAAAAGACGGCTTCTCTAAATGGTTCTCATGAAATTAATCACGATTGAAGTTTAACCAGCTATTGTACAACCGGCACAAACAGTCCTTCATGCGTTGACAGATTATTTCATTTTCTCTTGGAACTCTGTATAGAAATCATGTATCACATGACCTCTGTCTCTATAAAAAAATGAATTTTGGCTCATATCAGGGACAAAGATGTTGAAGCGACAGGGTAATTTTTCATTTCAAGTAGTATCCCTAATGAAACCTTTTTTCAAATTATTCTTGTAAAAGAAATATTTAGGCTAGCTGTTTCCATAATTTTAACCAACTCTGTACAATCAAAAGTTGCGGGTTTCAAAGATTACAATACAACAGTTCATGCGAGTTCTCCAACCCAGGGGGGGGGGTCACTAGTTTTACTTTAGTTCATAGCAACATCATTGTAACGAATCCCTATCATGTCAGTAATATAATAGAGAAACAATAGCGTAAGTATATATCTCATGGTATAATGAGTTTATGTCACAACTTTTACTGTTATCTCAAGCCGATTACTGTCGATTATTGCCGATTTTTACTGTTTTGACCGGGTGAGAGTGTATGAACGGCACAATATGAGAGACTACCAGTGTCACACAGCTTCAAGGGAAAGAACTACGTGGACTATAGGCTTGACATAACAGTAAAAGTTACAACATAAACTCCATATACCATGGGATATCTACTTACGCTATTGTTTCTCTATGGTAATATTCTAAATGCTACCTTTATCCATCCACCTGTGCAACCTGCATGTGCCACAGTACTGGATTGTCCAAGTCAGACAAATAGCCTACAACACCAGCACTCACTAAACTCAAAACCATTACACACACAGAACTGAGCTGACTACTTGAAAAGCTCATGGCAAACAACTCGACGACATCACCAGCAAAATGTTCAAGTACTGTAAACGAGAATTGAAAACACCATTACTGGACATTGTTAATGCTTCCATCGATCAGACAACCCTACCTCAAAGCCTGAAAATATCAAAACTATTTTAAAAATTTAAAAAAGGTGACAAATTAGACCCTAAAAACTGCAGACCTATTGCCACTTAAAAAATAATAGAACGTGCAATCTACGATCAACTTATCAAGCATCTTGAATCTAATAACATGTCACAAGCATAGATTTAGAAAGGAATACAGCAAATCATCATTGATATCTTATGATAGGACAAAAAAACAGTATCTGGCCTTTCCATTGACTTCCAGAAAGCATTTGATACTCTGAATTGGAATACATCGACAGGAAAATTTAAAAAGCTTAGAATAGTTGGTTAAGTTCTGCTGTGGTTGGAGGATTATCTATTACATTGTAAGCAATAATCGACCACTGAAAAAAACATTCAATATAAACCCTTACTCTGAACTGTAAACAGATGTGTACTACAAGGATTTATACTGGGACCTCTTATTTTTATGGTTCATTGAACTCCTAATGGTCATTGAACTGCGGAGGAAAAAAGTTTGAGGCGAATGCCACTAAAACTTGACCAAACCCATGAGTATACAGTAGAATATTATTGGATAGCTATTTCAAGGATTAACGTTTATCTGTTCAAAATCTGATCAATATGCAGATACAAATAAATATTGTGAATAGTGTAGGCTATTTGATTTTTTGGTCTCAAAATGATATAGTTTCGTAAAAGTTTTTTATTATTTGTAACTTATTTAATTCATTTATAGAGTAAGCTTACTGTATTTTATCATTGTTTTGGATGTAAATTGGAGTATACAGCCGCATACTAAAAGGTACATTGATCTGGGGACATTCGCCACATGTCAGAGACAATCTACTGCTCCAAAAGGAAGTTCTCCGAATCATCACATATAGCAAGTATTATGCACATTGCACCCCAGTCTTCCGCAGATTCTGTGGACACTATATCTTAGCTTCATTGCTATATGTCAGGAATAACATCACAACGCTACATCGGAGAGAGCAAGTGCAATCCTACAACACTCGGAGAAGGACAAATTTGGATGTGATGTGCCGCATTGTCGTTTGTCGAAGGTGGACTGTTTCCCTGTGCTGGCGATGAGAATGTTTAACCACCAACCGGAGCCGGTAAGGGCGCGTCCGGTAAACATCTTCAGGTCATCCTTGTCTGAGTGACTAATTGAAAAGAGTTTGCCTATATTTCAGTAATTTCTGGCGATGCTAATGGAGATATTTGTGTTCTTCAACACTGTAAGTAAATTGTAGTCTGTTTGACCAGTGTTTTTTTATTCGCAGTGGCTACAGTTACGGTAATCGTAACTCCAGTTCGCGTTCCGGTAAAGTTATGACTTCGTTTGCGCATGCGCCAACAAACTTCGGTTGTCACAGCACTCATTACCGGAGCTTACCTTGTCTAAATGCAGCAATGTAATGCCTATATATTGTATATCCATATATACGCATTACAATGCGTATACTTTGCTGTATTTAGAAAAGGTGAGCTTAGTGCGTATATATGCGGATGTATGGTGTAGCATATCTGAATAGAGCATAATTATATTAGAGCAGCTGAAAATTGAACACCAATTGAACCTGAAAGTATCACTTCTGAAGTCGTTTCCTAATCTATCTTTCGGGGTTTCGGGTACAGAACCCCCCTACACCCCCCTCTAACACAAAAAAAATCGGGAGTTCAGGTAATAAATAGCTTAGGTCTATAATGATTCGTTTAAAGGCTTTTCGCATAGGTTATATTTTTCCTTGAACTTACTTTTTTTGGTCTATGTCACTTGGACTTACTTTTCATTACACCACCATGAGTACATTTGTACTTCAATTTATAATATACAAGCTCATCCTTTAATTTTTTTTTTCTTTTTCACTACTATATTTTTTCAAATCCTGGAAGGATGTAAACTTTAAGATTGAAACATTGAAACGATAGGTTACTTAGAAATCATAACCATGTGACCAAAAACCATCAGAACACCACAATGCACATGTAAATAGCGGTAGCCGCGCATGCGCAAATGTTTACTGGAACGCGAATGGAGTTACGGTTACCGTAACTTTAACCACAGCATTTTTTATTTCTCATGTTGAAATATACTGACGCGATCTATCCAGAAATGGCCTTGACTTTGATCGAGATATTTTGAGTCCTAAAACTCAAAAATGATTGTGCAAGTGACATAAAACATAACCTGGCTAGAAGATGTGTAGGCCTAATTCTGTATGATTTAATTGATTGAGAACGGACCAAGTAGACCTACTCAAAGTATTGTCAAATACTATTATCAAAACTGTACTACTATTATTGGATAAAAGTCCACTGATCCAATAATTCCTTGAAAAGAGGCTAGGCTACTTGCAAAAACTATAAGTCGATTGTTTTTATCAGCGTAACATACCTGACACTGAAACTGGATTTAGAACATTCGTATCTGTTATTGATTGCCTAATATATATTAAAGCCTGGATTCTAGAGCACTTTAAACTGAGTTTGAAAGGTGAACTAAAAAAAAACCTTGAGATTACGTTAATTTTAAGTCTAACAAAATCTGTAGACTATACAATATAAAAAGGGGTGTAAGTGTACGTCCAGTGCCAATATAGCCTACCTGTCATCAAATTTTTGGTAAGGATCGATTTAGTAGGCCTATGTTATTTTGAGTACAAAATCACAAAAATTAAACAGCGGTCACTATTGTTTTTAAAATAAACTATGTTCAAAGTAGCAAAATTTTACATGCATTTAACCTATAAGTAGCAGCCATTTTGATTAACGAAATCATGAAATTATAATATTCCAAATCTAAGTTTTACTAACCCAAAGCTTTTCCTAACCTAAAGCTTTTTCTAACCTTAAGCTTTTCCTAACCTTAACTACTTATAGGTTAAATGCTTGTAAGATTGTGCTAGGCCTACTTTGAGCTTAGTTTATTTTAAAAACAATAGTGACCACCTTTCAATTTTTATGATTTTGTGCTCAAAATAACATACTAAATCGATTCCAACCAAAAATTTAATGACAGGTTTTAGCACTGGACGTACACTTTAGGGCCTTTAATGAAAATTTACCATCAACCACTTGTTGTATTTCAAATTTGATTAAGAAAACTTATTTTTATTGAAAATTTAAATTACCTGTTGGTGTCTGCTCTATAACTTCATACTCAGGAGGAACACTTTCCTCAAACCCTGGAAATATCACAGTAATATCAGTTATTGGAGCTTTATTGTGACATTGTTTCAAGTAAGTTCCATCTTTTGAAAAATCATCCACCGGTTGCAACTTATCGGGCAACCCAGCTACCACAAAATAATCGGCGATTCTTCTGTCATCCATATCAAAGATTATTTGAAACTTTTCAACACAATTAAAATGTATTTGTGATAAACCAAAACTGCATGTTACGGGCTCAAGGCCCCGTTCTTAGCCTTCAAAATCTAATCCACAATACAAATTAAATTCAAAATTCTAATGGACAACTTCAAATGCAAACACTAACGATTTACAAATCACAGCCATTTCTACACAATAATCAATGTGATTTGTGTGAATCAGAAATGTCACACACTATACACACATTTAAAGAAAAACAAATTACAAGTAATTATCAAAATAGTAGTGTTTCAACAATCTTGACATTCCAAACTTTTCAGCTGTCGGCCATTTTGAATTACTAAACTGCTACCAACATTCATACAAAAAAATCAAAGTTACCATAAATGTGAATAAAATTGAACTTATTCATGATATCAAAAAAAAACTATAGGAAAGTTTTATTTCATGTGAATATTCCATTCAATCACCACTAATATGCAGTTATAGCTTCAGACAAAATATCTATTTCAAACATTCCTTCAGAGCATTACCTCGGGACACAACAAGAGTGGAACTGTAGATTCTCAGTTGGAGAATGAGCCATTATGGAATAATTTCGAAAGCATCACTACATATAGCAGAGCTACAGGTGAGCATTTTATCAACCAACGTTTGGTAGGCTATAGTGAGGTCCACGTTATAATGGGAGTGGTGAAATATAAGATTAAAACGTTGCCGATCCTCTGTCTTTTCAATGCCTTCTATGGACGGTAGCTGATACAGGTTTATTGATGTAATATTAACTGTTCATTTTTTCAAATAATCAATTACCGTATGCTTTATTAAGCAGGAAATCATATTTTCAATAGTTTCATAATACATTTTCATAATTAAGATGAAATATTTTTTTATTAATTATCAATTCTACATTGTTAAAAGACGATTTGGCAACAGAGCAAAGCGAGAAAGAAAATAAAGCTATCCGCTTTGTTGCAAATTGCTTATGATTACCATTGCTAATCAAACACATCCATTATAATGTGGACTTCACTTTTGTGTCACACATGAGAAATACGGTTTTATTTGGTTTGGTATGCTTTTTGTTTGTTTTCAGTTGATTTGAGCTTATACAATTTTCTAAATCACACAGCACTGTACACCTCTCGACATGAATAGGTTATATTAGACTAGACTATCTATAAAAACACTTCATTCCCATGGGCTACTCTTTTTTAATTAGTAAAACAATAATTGAAAAAATCTTGAAGCACTCTTTATTTTTTAAACACTACTCAAAAATCAGCGTTCGCTGGGCATTTAATTAAAACTAATCATAATTATATCAATATAAATTCTAATATGAAAATATTAAGCATTGGTGATGAAAGTAATAAATTTGAATGTAAAAGAAGAATTTTATAACTATAGAACTGCAAAATTTAATAGGAATCATTTAATAAATATAATTCAATTTGACTTAAATAATCCTATTTTGATAAAGTAAATAAAATTTTTAAATTTAAACTTAAATATTTAATAACTTCAACCAGAAATAAATGAATCATATGAAATTAAGCATATGTTCATATTGTATCAATTAGTATACATTTATTGAATTTTATTCTATTTTATAACCTGACGATGGTGTGATCACCAAAACTAGTTGTTAAACTATTATAACGTTTTTTTCTGAATAAAGGGTGCTTTAAGATTTTTTATATTGTTTTATTAGTCTATCTATCTATATAAATAAAAATCGAGCCTTGAATTTTGACATTCAATAACTTTTTTATGTACACCGAGTTTGATGATTTTTTTTAGTTGTGTTTGTTATGTTCAGGACCAGGTTTATGACCTATCAAATTTATAATCCAACTTCAGGACTCTTCCCTACGGTCCTTCAAAGTTTACATGTGATCCTTATGAGAAAAGATTTGTGAGCTGGCCACACACAGAAATAAAAATCAGTTGTTATAATCATTGCGTCATACAGCAGCTGTCGGTAGATAGTAGACAAGAGTGTGTGCTACTCCATAACCGCCTATGTATTTTATTCAGAGCGCCTCAACTTATAACAAAATGACTGTTCTGTGTGTAACCATTCAGCAGTGCGGCCTCAGGTTAGACTTACATGCTCTCAATACATTGCTTTGTTTCAAATAGTTGTGCTGTCTTCGGTGTTCAGGATTAATTGATTTTTAGTAAATTATTTATTTTGCAGTTGGAAAACTATCTATATAAAAAAAATGCCACATCGCGCCTCCTCAGGTGTGCATTCAGCTAAAGTTTGTCATGAGATGCATTAATAAACTATTTGGCGGTACGAAGTTTGACAAGCTAGTTTCACATACATTTGTTTCCGCTCAGTTCGTTTCGTTTACTGCCGATTCCAATGAGTGTGAAATGGTGATTTGGTTTGAATTCGGTAGGATAGGAATCTCACAGCACTGAACTCCCCCTCGTCTCAGCCGGAATATGTTTCATCATATTATTCGAATTTGTAGCTGAACAGCAAACAAACCAAAGTCTTCCACACATGTTTGATTCTTTCTATTTTAACCCAATAGGGAGATAATCTGTTAAACTTCATGAAGCTACTGAAATTATAATTATTAGATGCTTTGAGGCGTCTCCTGGTCTCCTGCAAGTTGGAGGTCGCTTAAATCAATCTCATTTATCAGCGGATCTTCAACATCCTGTCATCCTCCCAAATCATCATCATGTGGTCAAACTCCTGATTGATTCCTACCACAAACAATATCTACACTCTGGAGCTCAATTAATTCAATCTTTCCTTGCCCAACATGTCTGGATCCTCTCTGCATGCAGTTTAATCCACGCTCGAATTTTCAAGTGCCATGTCTGTTTTTGACATAAACCTCGCCATGACATATTCCACCAGATGGGACAACTACCTCAGCCTCGAGTGACACCCTTTCGTCTTTTTCTCGAAACTGAATTAATTATGATGGTCCATCTAACATAAAAGGTGCATAATCTATGCTCCACTTCTATCACCAAGGCTTACATCTGTACTTTTGTATGCATGGTGACAAAAGCAATCCACATTGAAGTAGTAACTGACTTGTCCTCTGAAGCATTCATTGCTGCTTTGAAGAGATTTGTTTCTCGACATGGCCTCTGTAAAAACCTCTATTCTGACTGTGGGACAAATTTTGTTGGTGCTAACAATATCTTCCAGGCTCTTCTCAAGTCAAAACGAATCCTACTTTCTGAGTTTGCTGCTCACCAAGGCATCATTTTCCACTTCAACCCACCTGCCGCTCCTCATCAGGGTGGCCTCTGGGAAGCAGCCATCAAGAGTATCGAACACCACCTCCGTCATGTCATTGGTCAACAAATACTGACACTTCTTGAATTCACTACGCTCATCACTCAAATAGAGGCAATACTAAATTCTCGACCTCTTACTCCTCTGATGTCAAAAGATCCAACTGATAAATCAGCCCTAACACCAGGTCATTTCTTGACTGGATCACCATTGGTTGCCATTCCTGAAGAAGATTTTCAAGATGTCAACCTCAATCGCCTCAAACACTGGAAACTTTTTGAAGCACTCCATCAACACATCTGGAAGAGATGGCTTTTGGAATACATCCATACCCTTCAACAGAAAACCAAATGAAACAAGGCTAATCACAATCTACAGGTTGGAGATCTTGTCATGGTCCATCAACCTACTCCACCTCTCACATGGCCACTAGCCCGCATTATTGATCCTACTTTCGCCCACATTATCCAGGAAAGGATGTACTAGTGGTCCACTTGAAGACTCAACAAGGAACTCTGACTCGTCCATCACACAAAGTGTTTCTGCTACCCTTGAGCTTCGAGTGATTTTAATGCCAAGCTTGGCATACTTGTAAATAGTATCATGTACTCTATTATTATTCTCCAGTTGTAGAGATTACAACATAATAATATCTGCTCAATAATCCGCAATCTGAGAATTGCGCTCTAGCTCTCAGCAGGCTGGACCTGCTAGCTGAACATAGTATATCTATTTCAATTTTATGATAATTAAAGTTTGGAGGATGAGGTTTCGGGTGTCGGATCTCTGAATCGCGAGCCTGCAGCTGCGAAAGGATTTTCAGCAATTCTGAAACTGCTAAACAGGATTTCCGCGCTAATCTGGTGACTGCTCGCCGGTTATTAAGGGCCAATCTGTGACTGTTCCCACAAGAATAAAAATTAATTGAGAAAAACTATTCTTAAAAAGGACAGGGATTTCCCTACAAGAATAAAAATTCAATGGAGAAAAATTACTCTTTAAACTGAAGGCCACCTTACTACAGAGAAGGAAAAATATACGGACTACCAGTCCTGACATACAATTACCTGAATCGACGTGGATACTGATACGGAGAATAGCGAACCGATCCCCACTTCCCGTATTAAACTTGAACGTCGTGAAGCGACAGAGTCGAGACTTATAAATTAAGTACTCAAAAATAACCCGCTACAAGAGCCTAGTTAAATTTCCCACTTAACTGTTTGTAGTACAAACTTAAGATCCCTTACAGGTTTCAAAACCAAGGATAACTCGTTCACCCCCAATGATACGAATTTAGGAAAAATAACCGACAAGAGAGAAAATCCCCCAGGAAGTTCTAACTTCGAGTTGTTCGGAACTCGTCCTACAATATTCTATATTAACACAAAATAGAATAATTCCCCTAGAAATAACTAGTACCAGGAACGTCGTAAGGAGAGGAGATTCGCGACCCAATCTCATGCTCAACCACCGAACAACTCACCTCTCCCGGGTCTCCTTGAAGCAGTACGGGGTCGCTGAAAATTAGGAGGCCGGGGGAAAAGAGATTGCCGACCAATAGCGAGATAATCTGTTAAACTTCATGAAGTTACTGAAATTATAATTATTAGATGCTTTGAGGCGTCTCCTGGTCTCCTGCAAGTTGGAGGTCGCTTAAATCAATCTCATTCATCAGCGGATCTTCAACATCCTGTCATCCTTCCAAAACATCATCATGTGGTCAACCTCCTGATTGATTCCTACCACAAACAATATCTACACTCTGGAGCTCAATTAATTCAATCTCTCCTTGCCCAACATGTCGAATCCATGCTCGAATTTTCAAGTGCCATGTCTGTTTTCGACATAAACCTCGCCTTGACATATTCCACCAAATGGGACAACTACCTCAGCCTCGAGTCCCTTTCGTCTTTTTCTCAATACTGAATTAATTATGATGGTCCATTTAACATAAAAGGTGCATAATCTATGCTCCACTTCTATCACCAAGGCCTACATCTGTGCTTTTGTATGCATGGTGACAAAAGCAATCCACATTGAAGTAGTAACTGACTTGTCCTCTTAAGCATTCATTGCTGCTTTGAAGAGATTTGTTTCTCGGCGTGGCCTCTGTAAAAACCTCTATTCTGACTGTGGGACAAATTTTGTTGGTGCTAACAATATCTTCCAGGCTCTTCTCAAGTCAAAACGAATCCTACTTTCTGAGTTTGCTGCTCACCAAGGCATCATTTTCCACTTCAACCCACCTGCCGCTCCTCATCAGGGTGGCCTCTGGGAAGTAGCCATCAAGAGTATCGAACACCACCTCCGTCATGTCATTGGTCAACAAATACTGACACTTCTTGAATTCACTACGCTCATCACTCAAATAGAGGCAATACTAAATTCTCGACCTCTTACTCCTCTGATGTCAAAAGATCCAACTGATAAATCAGCCCTAACACCAGGTCATTTCTTGACTGGATCACCATTGGTTGCCATTCCTGAAGAAGATTTTCAAGATGTCAACCTCAATCGCCTCAAACACTGGAAACTTTTTGAAGCACTCCATCAACACATCTGGAAGAGATGGCTTTTGGAATACATCCATACCCTTCAACAGAAAACCAAATGAAACAAGGCTAATCACAATCTACAGGTTGGAGATCTTGTCATGGTCCATCAACCTACTCCACCTCTCACATGGCCACTAGCCCGCATTATTGATCCTACTTTCGCCCACATTATCCAGGAAAGGATGTACTAGTGGTCCACTTGAAGACTCAACAAGGAACTCTGACTCGTCCATCACACAAAGTGTTTCTGCTACCCTTGAGCTTCGAGTGATTTTAATGCCAAGCTTGGCATACTTGTAAATAGTATCATGTACTCTATTATTATTCTCCAGTTGTAGAGATTACAACATAATAATATCTGCTCAATAATCCGCAATCTGAGAATTGCGCTCTAGCTCTCAGCAGGCTGGACCTGCTAGCTGAACATAGTATATCTATTTCAATTTTATGATAATTAAAGTTTGGAGGATGAGGTTTGGGTGTCGGATCTCTGAATCGCGAGCCTGCAGCTGCGAAAGGATTTTCAGCAATTCTGAAACTGCTAAACAGGATTTCCGCGCTAATCTGGTGACTGCTCGCCGGTTATTAAGGGCCAATCTGTGACTGTTCCCACAAGAATAAAAATTAATTGAGAAAAACTATTCTTAAAAAGGACAGGGATTTCCCTACAAGAATAAAAATTCAATGGAGAAAAATTACTCTTTAAACTGAAGGCCACCTTACTACAGAGAAGGAAAAATATACGGACTACCAGTCCTGACATACAATTACCTGAATCGACGTGGATACTGATACGGAGAATAGCGAACCGATCCCCACTTCCCGTATTAAACTTGAACGTCATGAAGCGACAGAGTCGAGACTTATAAATTAAGTACTCAAAAATAACCTGCTACAAGAGCCTAGTTAAATTTCCCACTTAACTGTTTGTAGTACAAACTTAAGATCCCTTACAGGTTTCAAAACCAAGGATAACTCATTCACCCCCAATGATACGAATTTAGGAAAAATAACCGACAAGAGAGAAAATCCCCCAGGAAGTTCTAACTTCGAGTTGTTCGGAACTCGTCCTACAATATTCTATATTAACACAAAATAGAATAATTCCCCTAGAAATAACTAGTACCAGGAACGTCGTAAGGAGAGGAGATTCGCGACCCAATCTCATGCTCAACCACCGAACAACTCACCTCTCCCGGGTCTCCTTGAAGCAGTACGGGGTCGCTGAAAATTAGGAGGCCGGGGGAAAAGAGATTGCCGACCAATGGGAGTCTGAAAAGACGATCACGCCACTGGTCATGTGACAGGGTTTGACTCAGCTGCTCCTGATGTTAAGGGTGTAGCTAATGATGACAATGATACTAATTACTACACTAAATCAGGCCGGTAAACAATATTTCTCACCAGAAATTACAAAAAGAACGATACCGACTCAACTCGGTAGTTGCCTATCGCTTTGATGATACAGCTGCTGCTGCTGCAATACTAAATACAAGAACGCTCAGAGTGGTAAACAAGATCTGGAAATTTCTGTTATGTTATGATGAATCTGTTGCTGATGATTTATAGGGGTTGACAGCGATGGTGATGATGTACATACACAACTACAAATCCAACAAAATATATCTGGCAGTCGACCCTATTCTTATTCTAAAATAGAATAAATTCGCTAAATTATACATTAGACGACGGCTCTACGTCCGTCACAAAAATTCACTTTGTGACAATATTTTTCAATATTTTAAAATAATTTCTTTTTAATTTTTCTTTTTCTCTTTTTCTATTTTTTAATTTCTTCCCCTAAGTTTTTTCAAGTTTTTTTACAATCGACCTTGACCTTTGACCTTTGACTTAGACCTGTAATCTTACATAGCTGAGATACTTGTTCCAGAATAGGTAAAATCATACTACTCACTACATTCTGTAAATTAAGGTTATTGACTCTGCCTTCACTTTATGTGTTTTCGTTTTGTTTACATGTTAAAAAGCACCCAAGTAGTTTCAGAGTCAAAAGTGATATCCTTAGTAGTTGTCCCACAAGAGGCAGCCGTAATGTCAGAGTTATTGAGAGCGATCAATATTCATACAAGCTCTCAGAAAAATTGGAAATACATGTCGGAAAAGCTATCCAATGAACTTGATGTGGACATTCGAACGTTGAACGTTCAACAATTTAAGACTCACTTGAGAGATTTGCTACTGGAAAGGTGCCTGAATTCTGTGAGACAGTTTCTGCCCAAAGCTTACTGTGTTATATTGTTGACTTGCAGGTAACCCGTGCTTTGCAGGGGTCTATTTTAAAACTTGACGTAATGAAATCTAGAAGAATTAAAAATAGGCCTGTACAAATCCTCGGTTGATTAAGAATTTATATACAGCATTTCAAGTAAATCAGTCCAGTAGTTTCAGACGTGATGATGCGTCAAACATAATGTTCCTGTCCTTTACACGTGTATACGTGTTTCAGCAAGCTCTTTCCTTTATTGAAGTATAAAAGATAAAAGATGATAGATAGATGGATGAAATATCCATCTATCTATCTATCATCTTCTATACTATAATAAAAGAAATTAATGAGAATAAATTTTGAAAGGTTTGAGATATCGATGTGCGGTTTTCACCATACATTTTTTCTGGAAATCCTGTATCAGAATCATGTATCATATGACGGTTCCAAAATGATGGAAAAAATTTGGGTGTGACGGAAAACCTGTTTTTATCATTCGAAAAGGATCCCCAATCATACCTATCTTCTAATTTCCCTTTTAAGAGAAATCTTCTGCTGCTTCCATATATACTGGAAGCATGACAAATGATTGAAAACTTGACAAACTGAAAACTTGATGTAATCAAATCTTGAAGAATTTAAAATTGGTCTACAACCACCCTCGGTTATGCAAGAATCTATATGCAAAATTTCAAGTTGAAAATGTGTTGCAAATTTCAAACAAATTTCAAGTAATCAGTCCAGTAGTTCTGACGTGATAATGCGTCAAACATAATTAATTTCCCTATACTTTACACCTGTATAGGCTACGTTTATAATCCAGTTTTTCCCTTTATCTCTTCTCTTCTCTTCTCTTCTCTTATATACTTATAAAAGGCTAAGCCCCGACAGACTGAAATCACACCACAGCCCAAACTACTGAGCCTAAAAGCTTGAAATTTTGCACGATTGTTTATGGTAGCATGAAAACATCCACTAAGAAAGGATTTTCAGAAATTTGCCCCCCTGAGGGAGCTGGGGCCCCCCCCAAAATTTTGTACTTTTGAACCGCTCATTTCACAGCAGAGTCATGAGGAACTTTTTTGTTCAGCTACGAAAAAAAATTAGATCTATGCAGAAAAATCTCGATCAGGAGCACAGGGGGGTCCAGGAGAGGGCATTTTTCGAAAATTTTGATGTAAAATCACACTACAGCTCAAACTAATTGTCCTACAGACTTGAAACTTTGCACAAATATTCTTCAAACATGCTAGACGCGCACTAAGAACGGATTTTTAAATATTTTGCCTCTAAGGGTTTCAAAGGATGGAAAAGGATCCTATTAAGTAAGGTTATGAACATGGTAAGGTGAGTGCCATATGGAAATGAGATAATTTTTATTTATTGACATGTGATATTCTAACATATGTTGTAATCATTGGAAATAACAAAATAATGCAATGAACTTAACATAAGTATCGAAAGAATAGACGTTAAGCAACATATACAAGATAACAACGCGGAAATGTTTGGAAAAATTCACACTCTGGAGCAGAGTGTGAATAAACTAGCAAGTGAAGTTGCAAAAAGCCACAACAAGTCGATCTCATTTGCTGAGGCCGTGCAACTGCCAAAGAAGAGGACCGCACCTTCTACATTATCGAGTGCCGCCTCCACTGCTGCAGCCAGGGAGTCTCCGCCCCGGACCAAGAAGCTGTCGCCCAAGGAGAATGTGATCATCCTGAAGCCAGCAAAAATAAATGGAACGGAAAAGAAACAAAGCGGAAAAATTCGAGAAACAATAAAGAAGAACATCACCCGTGAACAAAATTTGAACATTAAAAAAGCTGTTGATGTCCGTGGTGGGGGTGTGCTGTTGGTGCTTCACCCAAGGGCCAATAAGGAAAATGTTTTGGGTGATAAGGTCCTGCAACATCCAAACATAAAGGTAAGCGAGCCACAATCCAAATTGCCAAGAATAATTCTGTATCACGTCGCTGCAGATATAACTGCTGCTGAATTGGCAAACGATGTCTATGAGAGAAATCTCGAGTCATCGTCACTGAGTAGGGAAAATTTCTTGAAAAACTTTAGGCCGATTTTTAAAATAGGACCGAAAAACAAAAACACCGTGCACTGGGTAGTGGAGTGCACTGGTGAATTAAGAAAAGAATTTATTAACAAATCGCGGATTGGTATTGATTGGAGGGTGTGCCGAGTTGGAGACTATGTTGCCGTCTCTCGTTGCTTCAAGTGCCAAAAAATTGGACATATCAGTAAGCATTGCACTCAAGCACAAAACACCTGTGCTCACTGTTCCACTACAGGACATGATGTTAAAGAGTGCCCTAATAAAGACAAAAAGCCCTCATGTTTAAATTGCCGCAATGATAAAAAAGCTTTCGATCACAAAGTAGGTGACAGAGAGTGCCCTTCCTATCAAAAAGCGTTACAACAAATAATTGATAGAACTGATTATGGAATCTGAAAGAAAAATATTCAATATACTGAGGATAGATAAAAATAATAGTGATAGTAAAATCAAGCAATCAACCCAACACAAAATGATTACTTTAAATTCCATCCTTAACAAAATTGTTAGTTTCTACGTAACAACTAATACTGATAAAAGTAAGATAAGTCTGGTTTATAATTTTGGTGAGAGGGTTGATGTTATGATATCTTTTACAAAAATAGGAAATAGTATTAAAACATCCAAAGGACTCTCTCTGCTTAGAAATAAAAAATATTTCTCTCTTGAAGAATGGAATCGCCTGAATGTGTTACGAGATTCTAATTGTATAAGAGTTTTGTTTTCTGATAAAAACATTCCTATTTTCATATTAAATGATGGTGAAAATGGGGTACTTATTGATCTTTTGAATAGAATAAATGATTGGAGTAAATTCAATTACCCTTTGATTATAGGAATTGATTCTTTTAACAATCTTGGTGAAACTTATTTTGATATTCCTGCCACTGAACTCTTGAGTACTGTCATAGGAGCTAGAGATTTGAAGTTTATTTTTTATTATCGAGGTTATTGTGAAATTAATTTTCTTAATATACCTAAGCTATCTGATAGTCCGGGAGTTGAGTACCCTGTGGGATTCTTTGAAGGTAATAATAAACGTGAAGCATTCATAAACTCTATGATTGAATTACGGACCCTACTTCAAAACACTGATAACGAAAATGCTAAAATATATAAAAATATTCTTCTTAGGATCACGCATAGAAACATGTCAATATCAGGTGATGAACTAATAAGCGTCCTGAATAACAATATGAACATCTATGATAATAATTTGAAAAGATTCCTATTCAAAACAAACTCTAAATACCGAATGGGATATTGCTTGGAGCAGGGTGGAAGTTACGTAGAATTTCAAGAGGATACTTTAAAATTCTCTACTAAAGAACGATATGTTTTAGTCACACGTAATACTACACTTATGCTGAATAGCGAATTAATAAAAACTATAAATAGAATAACTCTTCATGAGTGTAAACTTCCTAAAATAAAGTGGTATGACGGTGTTCCCGGCTGTGGTAAATCTTACTTTATAGTCTCGCATCATGAGCCTGGCAAGGATCTAGTACTCACTCAAACACGGGCAGGTATTAAAGCAATCCGTGAAACTGTCATTGAAAGGTATGGTCGAAAACATTGTAATCGTCTTAAGCTTGATTACAGGACAGTTGGCTCATATATAATAAATCATAATCAGAATAAAACATACAATAGAGTTTTTATTGATGAAGCTCTACTTATGCATGCGGGTTACATCGGTTTTATTGCTAACTTGAGTAAGGCCTCAGAAATAATTGTAGTTGGTGACGCAAACCAAATACCCTACATTGAGAGAAGTAATTATGCCACAAGATGGCATAAAATTTCAGAATTCTGCGAACCTTTTACAAAACAAACGGTAACTCGTAGATGTCCTATCGATGTTTGTTTTGTCCTTTCCACTGTCTATGGAAATATTACGACGCTTAATGAAAGAGCTATCTCAATTCTGCCTACTTACAGAAATGGGGAATACCATCTGATACAACCCGACACTTTGATATTAACATTCACCCAAGAAGAAAAACTTATGGTGGGTGATACTATAAAGTGGAGAGAGGATGTTGCACTTCACACAATCCACGAAGCACAAGGGCTAACTCATAAAAATGTTATTCTAATCAGAATTAAGTACAAGGAGAATGAAATCTATAACAGCATGCCCCATGCGATTGTTGCCTTGTCTAGACACACTGAAACTTTCAGGTACTTAACAACCAGTCTGGTAGATGATGCTGTGGACAAACTAATTAAAAAACTTAAATTCATAGATAGTGAGGGGCTTGTTGAATGGAACAAGGAAAAGAGAAGTGGACCTGATGATATAAGTTATGAGTGACACTGAAGAGGTTCTTAATATTTTAGAAACAGAAAATGAAACAGATGTAATCGACGATTATTTGAACTATCACTTTCACGAGGACAGAAATAAAGATGCTGAGTGTTTCAATATTATGTCTATGAATATACGTAGTTTGAATGCTAATTTCGATCAGTTTATTTGCTGCCTCAATGAATTGAAAACTGATATTCACATTATAATATTAACTGAGACCTGGTTGACTGCAGATATGCCGTTCATTTTCAACATTCCTGGATATACGGCAATAAATAAGTACACTAAACAGAATAAATGTGATGGATTATGCATGTACATAAAAGATTGCATAGGATTCAATGAAGTTTCACTCGATATCTCTGATGCCAATGTAGTTAGTGCTGACTTAAGAATTGATGATTTTATTGTGAAGGTGATTGGGGTTTATAGATCACCAAGTAATCAAAATATTGATAATTTTCTTAATAGTCTGAGTAATGAAATCAGTAAAATTCCTAATGGAATAAATGTATGTGTGGCGGGAGACATGAATATAAATACACATTCAACTAGTGTTCCTGTTCAAGATTATCTGCATATTTTCAATAGTAATGGCTATAAGTCTTACATAAATGGTGATACCCGAGTAACAACCACAACAAATTCTTGCATTGACCACATTTTTTATAAAAATTCAGGCAACCATTCTATGTTCACTAAAGGAGTTATATTTAGGACAACCATAACTGACCACTACGCGGTTGTACTGAACTTGGTGAAGGTCCCTATCAATAAGGATAATAGAAACGTATTGATAAACACATTAACTAGAACCAACTATCATGCACTATTGGAACGCATAAGGAATGAAGATTGGGGAGAAATCTATACCGTGAATGGAAGCATTGACACTATTATGGATAAATTTGTCGATCGTTTGACCAGTCTCATCAATCAATGCAAGAAGGTAAAAGTGATACCTAACAGACTTCGTCCCCTGAAGCCTGGATATCTGAAGGCATCATAAGATCAATAATCACGCGGGACAAAATGCATTCTAGACTCAGAAGAGATCCTAATAACAATATCTTAAAGAATGAATATAAGGCTTATCGTAATGGTTTGAATAAGATCATAAATCATGCAAAGGAAGTCTACTATAAAGGGAAAATTGAAAATTGTAATAACAACAGCATGAAGTTGTGGAAGTGCATAAACGAGGTTATAGGTGAGGCCAGTATCAAGGAAAAGAGTACTGAACTTGATGCTCACTCCCTCAACAATTATTTCACAAATGTGGGTAAATTACAAGCTCAAACTATCAATATCCCTGATAATACTGGTGATCGATTTCCTGCAATACAGATCGATAATACGTTTTTTATGAGACCAACGTGCCCAGTTGAAGTTGAGGCAACTATTAAAAATCTAAAGAACAATTGCAGTCCTGGTATTGATGGTCTAGGTAATATTACGCTGAAGAAAATAGCAAACTTTATATCTCAACCTCTCGCTTTCATTTTTAATAGATGCTTTGAGGAGGGATATTTTCCCGAGCACCTCAAATCAGCCAAAATAAAACCTCTATTCAAACAAGGTGACCCGACTAATCCCTGTAATTATAGACCGATTAGTCTTATCAGCAACCTTGCTAAAATAATGGAGAAACTAATAAAGTCAAGAGTTGTTTCTTTCTTGAATCTTAACAAAATAATCAACAAGAACCAATTCGGTTTCCAAAATAGTAAAAGTACATCTGACGCTCTAATAAAATTCATCAATACTTTATCTGATAAAATAAACTCCAATAAGAAAACTATTGCGGTCTTCCTGGATATACGCAAAGCTTTTGATACAATACCTCATAATACTTTGTTCAATAAACTAGAGTCCTATGGTTTCAGAGGAGTCTCGCTTAAATTGTTCAAAAGCTATCTGAGTAACAGAACCCAGTCCCTAACCATAAATAATCAATCTAGTGTAACTAACTTAACTTCTTATGGTCTTCCTCAAGGTACTGTACTTTCTCCCATCCTTTTCATACTCTATGTAAATGACTTTTTAAATTTAAGACTTCTAAACTCAACTGTGATATCCTTTGCAGATGATACTGCAGCTATTTTTCACGGAAATTCATGGAATGAAGTTCATACTATAGCTGAAAATAATATGCTTTTAATTAAGAAGTGGTTAGATAAGAATACCTTAAGTTTAAATATTGAAAAAACTAATTACATTACTTTCTCTGCAAATAGAGTAGGGCAGCCTAACGAGAATCAAGATTTGAGACTCCATTCTCAGTGCAATTTAAACTTGGGTAATTGTGATTGTCCCACCATTAAAAAAGTCAATAATAATAAGTATTTGGGAATTATAATTGATGAAAACCTTAAATGGGATGTTCATATTAAATACATATGTAGAAAAATTAGATATTTATCCTTTAAATTTTACCAAGTTAACAGAATTCTTAATAAGAACCACCTGAAAATGATGTATCATGCTCTAGTCAAGTCTATTCTGCAGTATGGCATAGTTGTTTGGGGAGGCTGTTTCAACTGTCATATTGCTGAATTATTTGTAGCACAAAAACTGATAATTAAAACTATATTAAACAAACCCAGGCTCTATCCAACGGATATGGTTTTTAGTGATTTTGAGGTCATGACTATACGTCAATTATACATAAAAACCGTAATTGAGTACTTAATAAAATATAGATCCGATTTTCCTCTCACAATAAACTCTACTCTTAATTATTATAATCTAAGGGCCACTGCTAACAAATATGTAACCTATAACACTAATATTGAATGTATAAGGAGGCAATTAATTTACATAGGTACTAAAATAATAAACCTCATTCCGAATCACTTTCTCATGGACAATAAGATCAGCGGAAAAATTAAACTGGATATAAAAAACTGGACATACAGTAATTTCTTCTTCCATTTAGATATATGACTCGAGATTTCTGCTCCAGCATTTTTTTTTTCATTAGTTTTTTCATTTTTCAGTGGACTCGCTTACCTTTATTTTGAGTACCTATTCCTCTGTTTTCTTCCTTCCCCCATTTCTCCCTTCCTTTTTTCCTCATTACTTCTCTTCTCTTCTTTGCCTGCCTATTACATGGGAAACCATAGTTGGCTAGGTATCTTCCTCTCTTTTTTTCTCTTCTCCAACACACCCAAACACTAAGTCCATGGTTTTTTATATTTGTAACATTTTATTGTGTTTTATTTGTTTCGTAAATCTCTGTAATTTTGTTTTGTCTTGTTTTGTGTGTTTTTAATAAATTGAAAATTGAAAAAAAAAATTGAATTGAAAAAATATGATAGAAATTCAAAAAAGAACATCTGTTCTGTTATTGCTTTCTACCTGATTCCACTCAACCTCAATAATATTGTTCTGATAATTGATAAATATGTTTAATAATATTATATTTATTGATATAATAAAAGTATTGTTTTGATAATTAATTATTATCATTAATATAATAATAGTATTGTTTTGGTAATCAATAAATATTTTTATTTTCACAAACGCTGTATAATATTTATAATGGTGAATGTGAAACAGCTGCATCAAAGAAATTATCTCAAAAACATATGTTTAGGAAAACCATAGTTTTGAACTTCGTTTTCCTGATGCAATGTATGAGCCTACACGTGGCATGTATTATAAATTTTTCAGCTAGAAAAGTTTTTGAGACTGCTAAATAAACGTCTACAGTTTTATCAATGCTTTATCGGCAATATGAAAACGCATGCAGTTAATATGTCTTTAAATAAAGGTGTTGATATCTACATGATAATTATTCTCTACCATTTTTATTTAATTAAAATTTCAAAATTATTCAAGCCTTGATACTGTAGAATGATTGACTCACTGTACAGTCAGTCGAAAATTTTAATATTGAAATGAGCGGTATTTTGGCAAGCTGAACAAAAAGTAAGGTCCTATGCACCTTTTTGATATTATTTCTTCAAATGAAAAATGAGTTTTGTGGGTTGTCAAAACTCCCCCTGAAAGAGAACTATTCATTTTATCCTATCTTTTAGTAAAATAACAATGATTTCTGCATTGAATAACATCTATCTTGCCAACAAGAATCGAGCTCTTTGTGAATTTAGATATGACCTACACTTTAGATTTATATAATTCATTACGTCAAGTTTTCATTTTGTCAAGTTTTAAAATAGACCCTTGCGAAGCACAGGCTCTTGCTAGTTATAGTATAGAAGATGATACATGGATAGATGATCATTGTTATTTTACTAAAAGATAGAATAAGTTGAATAGTTTCCCTTTCAGAGGGAGTTTTGAAAACCCACAAAACTCATTTTCCATTTGAAGATAGGTGCATAAATATAACCTTATTTTTCTACTTAGCTTGACAAAATACCCCTCATTCCAATATTAAAATTTTCGACTGACTGTACAGTGAGTCAGTCATTCTATCAGGGCTCGAATAATTTTGAAATTTAAATTAAATAAAAATGGAAGAATATAATTTCTTATGTAAATAACAAAACCTTCATTCAAAGACATATTAACTGCATGCCTTTTCATATTGCCGATACAGCATTGATGAAACTGTAGACGTTCATTTAGCACTTTGTCTCAAAAATTTTTCTAGCTGAAAAATTAATAATCAATGCCACGTGTAGGCCTAAACATTGCATCAGGAAAACGAAGTTTCAAAACTATGTTTTTCAGGTAGAAAGCAATATAGAAACAGATGTTCCTTTTTTAATTTCGACCATGTGATTTGGTGATTTTTTAATGAAATCGAATGTACCATTAATGAAGTTTAAACATTAATTCAGAAAAATCTAGAAGGAAAATTAAAATTTGGGCTTCCAGGTGCACGAGATTGATATTTTAGAATCTATGTGCAAAATTTGGAGATCTAAATCATTCCCGTTTTTCCGGTATGCAATCCACAAGTTAACATGTTTTGATGCGAACAAACGAACAACACACAACCCTACTCTCTCGTATTATATAGATGCTGTTAGGAGTCTTTGTGTCTGCTATTATATATATTGTATTATTTTTACTGGTACTAATTGTATTGTCGGTCTTTGTATAAGCTATTGTACAAAATAACGTTGTTTGTAATATTTTTATGTTTTTTGCCAATGGAAGATTGATTGATTGATTGACTAGGAACACCTCGAGAAATCTTTAATAAATAATACAGCCGTTGAAGTAAGTTTTAGGAAAAATCAAGAGATTATATTTAACATATAGTGCTGCATCTATGAAAATACTCACAGATTCATTTCCACAGAAATGTTTTGCAGTAATAGTTGTGTGAGAAAAGCACGCTCAAAGCTACAGGTATTTGCATTATCAATCTTCTTATTTGGTTCTACAACCCAGTACGGGTCACAGCCTCGCTCAATCTTCTCCTCCAAGCATCTCTGTTCAATGCATCCCTGCACTCCAACCTTTGCCGCATCCTGGTCAACCACATCCATCCATCTTGTCCTGGGTCGCCCAGCGATTCTGGCTGGCATCTGACTTTGAAAAATAAAAATCAATGCACCCCAAAACGTCCCTATGACGACGTATTTCGGCCTAATAAACAAAAAGTTTCTATTCTTGACATGCACAAAAGCTTTACACTACCATGATAATTATATGTTGTTATTCTGATGAGTAAGCTATACTTTGGTGTTAACAATCAGCTCTTTTTCTGGTAATCATTATTTTCTGCAAAAGCCACAGATAATAACAGGATTTAAAGAGTAATGACCCAATCATGGACCCGAAAATTGAAGGTTTCATCAAACATTGACATGATAATTGTAGGGTGGAAATGTTTAAGGGTGGTTCCTTATTTTCCACATCATTGTCACTAATGGGCACTCAATGAGGTGACGGCTCTTTATTTCATTCGAGGACTAAACAAACTTGAGAACTTGCCATTCCTTCCCGTGACTTCCTAAAGGAAGCCCAAGTTTTGAATCAGTTCAATAGAAAGCTTTTAACCAGCATTTGAGTTCATGGTTTTCAACTTTTTTTTAGGATTGCAATGCACTTTGGATAATGTAGAATGTAGAGCAGTTCATTAAAGATACAATAAGTCTTTAGAAATACGTATAAAAGAAATTCTATTTATTTTTCAACTTTCATTCGGTAAGATATCTTGAAATTATTTTGAAATTGTTGTATGTTACAATGTTTTCCGCATTTCTCTCTCCACAGAATCTCAGGACATTCATGTTAGTTTTGTAGATTTTATCCTCCATATCAGGTGAGGCAATGTCAGTCTATTCAGAGTCCAATGCAACTGAATCACTTTCCACAATGTAACATGACAAGGATCCGTCACAATCAACTCCGATCATTCACGACCCAAGAAAAGGCATTTGAATAGATGAAGGTTCTTTATGATTCAATTATATTATAATATAATATATATTTTTACTATCATCATCATACTCTTTGTGCTCTCTCTTTAATCATTTTTTTGTAATCTTCTTTTATTGACCGAGCGAAGTGAGGTCTAAGATTTAAGTCGACGGTTTTCCATTTCTCTTTATGCTTATATGTTTATATTTATATTTATGTTCCGCATTTACAGCGGAACGCAGCAATAGATTTTCATGGAATTTGACAGGTATGTTCCTTTTTGAATTTCGCGTCGACATATACATACGTTTTTTTTGAAATTTTGCATTTTAACGATAATATAAAAGGAAAATGAGTCTCCTCTGAACACCAATATTACCGTAAAAATCAGACTTTAGAATTATTATTCATCATAAATCAGCTGTCAAGTGGACTATAATACAACCCGTTCAAAAACATCAAACATCTTGAAAATGTATCTTTCCATGAACGTTAGTAGACGGTTGTCTACTAACTTTGTCTTTCCATAAGCTGAGGCCATGATTCTAGTTTGGAGTTTGGAGTTATTGATAGAAAACATTTTTTTTTACATTTTTATTTTTTTATCTGATGATTAAAATTGCAACAAATATTATTTAAATAATTGATTCCTTAAATCATGAAAAGTGAGAGATGAAGTTTGTAGGAAATCAGCATTATAGTAGTTTATTTTGTTAATTTTAACACACCGGTTTTTCGCCAACACAACACAGAATGTTCTCTGATGGTTTAATTGGATTGGCGTATCGACGGCAGCCAGACATGATAACAGCGCTCACACTCACATTTCGGGACGACACGTCACGGTACGACAGGACAGAAAGCTCTATGTTAATTTAGGATTTTTTCTGGACATTTTAAATTGATAAATTATTCATTTATTTCTGAGAAAACATAACAACAGGTCAATGTAACTTACTGAGCGCGAGGTCTACTGTTCACAGAACTACTAGTTAATATACTTTAATACTTCTTAGTCCGGTCAACGGAAGGTTATACAGAAAACGATTGGATGACAATTTTCGACCCCGCAGTTCTGTTTAGGGTTGTGGGGAGGTAAACATATCAATAGTCCACACCCCCACCCACTGTGCTAAGATCGTGGGGGTGGTTAAAGGGTATTTTTTGGTTTCACCCATATAACTTGAAAACTATACATCATACGGATATGACTATTCCGTACAAAATTGAAGCGTACATAATTTCCTAAGATATTGATCCAACAACTTTTTCTATAATTATCTCCTCTCAAAGTTGTGGAGATATTCGCTCTTAAAGGTGTGACATTTTTGAAAAAAAAGCGTCTACCTACAATTTTCAATTTCATGTAAAATTTCACAAGTTTGCACATTTTCCCAGGAATTTTTCAGAAGCTTTATTGATGAATGTAAAATCTTCAAAAATTGCCTTCCTTATTTTTCCTTTTATACCCTTTTTTGAGCATTCATTGCCTACCCGTGTTAAGCGGGTTGCGTTATGCGCCCGGGAGTGCTGTTGACAGGATGGCGATTCAGCTAGCTATTATTTCACATACCTGAACTATATTTTGCATGAGAAGAAGAAATACCTCACCTGATGTCTGGACTGGAAAGAAGATCTCTTGGTAGATTTATTTTAGTCTGTGTAAAATGAGTTGAGACTTGGTCCTCCATCCGAATAAATATTACAGGGTTGCTAAATCGTGTAAAATTGCAACTTTCTCAAATTTTCAATTCAACGTCAGAATTAGATGTGGAATATAATCACCGATATCCTAGTAGTGCAGAAAAAAATTTCTGAGTTGAAGGATTAAAAGGGAATTTAACTTCTATGATACTAGTAATTCTGTGAAAACTGGACCTCACGCAGTATTCTCATCCACAAGTACCTGATTGAAACTATAAACCTTATGGAGATACTGCAATAGACTGGCTTATCCACACATCTGTGTAATCACTTGTTAGCTGATTTATGATGAATATTTCTATAGTCTGATTTTTACTTTCCTTGCCCTATAACCATAGGTAAGGAAATTATTGCTTTCCGGAAAAAATTAAGGTACCCCAATTTCTAAATTTCTATACGTTTCAATGTCCCCTGAGTCCAAAAAAGTGGTTTTTGGGTATTGGTCTGTATGTGTGTGTGTGTGTGTATGAGTGTATGTGCGTCTGTGTACACAATATCTCATCTCCCAATTAACGGAATGACTTGAAATTTGGAACTTAAGGTCCTTACACTATAAGGATCCGACACGAACATTTTCGATCAAATGCAATTCAAGATGGCGGCTAAAATGTTGTCAAAAACAGGGTTTTTCGCGATTTTCTCTAAAACGGCTCCAACGGTTTTTATCAAATTCATACCTAGAAAAGTCATTGATAAGCTCTATCAACTGCCACAAGTCTGATATCTGTAAAAATTAAAGGAGCACTGCACCATCTATGCAAAGTTTGATTTTAGATTCTCAATTATCAGGCTTCATATACAATTTGAACAAAATTTTTCAAGTGGAAAAGATTGAACGTAAAAATCTCTACAATTAATGTTCAGTAACATTTTCACCTAAAATTGAAAATAAGCTCGAAATTCGAGAAAATAAGATTATTCAATTGCAAACTGTTGGCAACTGTTGATTCTATTAAATCATTCACTATGAAGAGATAGCAGACTTCATGTGTCTCCAGCGCTATTGTCCTGTCACCAGCTGGCTCAGATCTTAGAAAAGTAAAATTGAGATGCGCGGGAAGTTGCGCATTTAGCACACTAGCGTCAGTTGATCAATATTTTCATAACGGCAAGGAAAGTTGTGTGAGTGCACCAAACCAGATTTTTATAATAATGTGCTTGCAGTTGCTGAATCTTTCAAACGTTCTGTATTTTGTTTTGTTGATCCCAGCTATTGATAGCATATGGAGGATACTATTAAGTCGCTATCCTTGACTTTGAAACTCCTGAGAGGCCAAAATACGTTCTTCCGAGTACGTTTGACAATTGGAAAAATAATTTCAACTATTTCTGAGAAACTTTCTCGCTTTCACCACCTACGTGTCTTTTGAAATTTTTATTCAATGGTATTTTAAATGTGTAAAATGAAATATTAATCAGCTCCAATGCGAGGTCTCATATCACTTTGAAATATTTCAATTTTTATTTATAATTTGAATTCCTCAATTCATTTACAGAGAATTATTAGATTTGGGTTCACAGGTCTTCACAATGGAGAAGACCCGTTCGACTTGATTGTATTATCATAGTGCATTTCAATATTGTGGAACAGCTTTTAGCTTGAAAAACTACAATATGGTATGTATTTCCATCTCAATATACTTAATAATTTATTATTTTCTGTACGTTATTTTAGAAAATAATTCCTATTTTTAATGAAAAGTCTCAAAAAAAAAAACAATTTAATTGATACATTATTAGAAACGATGAACAAACTTTATTTTTTCCTTATGTTAGAGGCTTAGAGCAATAAGACAAATACCTAAAGCCGTGTCCACATGTTCGACATACATGCTCGGCAAACATGTTTGTTGAGGAGCTCAGGGACAAACATTTTAAAAAGTTGGGACAATCATTGTTTGTCAAACAAAAAATTACTTAGTGTAAAACAGCAGTAAAACATAAAACCTGTTGTTCCCACTTACAAATATTTTGTTGGGTGACGCGTCCACACTGGCCACAGGCAAACATTATTTGTTATACATAATAAAATTTGCCCGAGCTTTTTCAACAAACTGTTTGTCGAACATTTTGTTCAGTGTGGACACGGATCAAGATAGATTTTCTAATGTGTAGTTGATGAAGTTGCAATCTGAAGATGTTAAAATAATATATTTTGGTTATAGATTATATGTTTCCCAAAACGATTATTTGTGTATGAACATATTTCCAAAAGTCTCTCCAATCTTATTGGTAAATTCAATTGACCTACTATGACCTATGACCTACTATGACCTACTATTGACCTACATACAGGGATCAAGAAGTGAGTCATTTGAAGTGAACCTGGATGACATAGAATGATTCAGATCGCATGCAGGTGGACAATTGGGGCTACTGTTACTTTTGGTACTAGTAGTTCTGTGAACAGTAGACCTCACGCAGTATTCTCATCCACAAGTACCTGATTGAAACTACAGACCTTATGGAAATACAGCAATAGAATGGCTTCTCCACATATCTGTGTAATCACTTGCAGCTGATTTATGATGAATAATTCTATAGTCTGATTTTTACTCTTATATTGGCGTATGAAGGAGGCTCCTTGTATATACGTCGACGCGCAATAGAAAAAGGAACATACCTGTCAAATTTCATGAAAATCTATTACCGCGTTTCACTGTAAAGGCGCAACATATAAACATTTAAACATTCAAACATTTGAACATTGGAACATTATTTTAAACATTTGACTATATCTGGATGAATATTTAAAATAGAATATCCACATTAACAACACCTGCAGCAAAATGGAAAATATCATTCATGAATTTTATAAATAGAACAAGTTGAACGAAATTAGAATTATTAAAATGGTATACTTTGCTCATGCTCAGGCCATCTTCCAATATGGGATAAGAGTATGGGGACCCATTTCACAAAGATAGAAGTGATCCAGAGACACATTATCAGGGCTGCACTTGGCAAACAAAGATGCTACCCCAGCTCTCTATTATAAAGCGATTTAAAAGTACTTTAGGCAAATTTTTGTAAAAAATTTAATTGTATACCTGAATAAAAATAGAAGTATGTTCACAGCTCATGTAAAAAAGTACAGTTTTCGTTCTCCTACCATTTTTCCTGCACAAGGAACGGACCTAACTTACTGTGTTTAGGAGGCAATTTGATCATAATATATATATGCCATAAATTGATCAATCGTATACCGGAAAATTTTCTCATAAACAGGATCTCAAAGTCAACTTTGCAAGTAATAGAGGATTGGATGAAATTGCAGGGTGGATTCAATAATATCTTGTAGTAATTGAAAAGTTCTGTACCTATATATACTTCTCAATTTTCTTTTCTTTCTCTTTCTCCTCACATCCTTCTTTCGCCTCTCATCCTTCCTTCTCTTCCCTTCTTCATCTTCTTCTCTCGCTCTCTAACATTTATCTTTTTGTGAACATAAAAGTGTTTTACATTTTTCCTTACAAACTCTATCAGTTGAGTACTATGTAGGCTACCTATACCAGCGCACAAACCTAGGCTTTGCTGGCTTTGTCACATAGAAAACAATTTAATTTTAATTTAAGAGTTTATGTGTTATTGGAATCTTGTTATGTATTTCTTGCTTGTCTATTATTTTTATGATTCATAGTCTACATTGCATTGTTTTCAATTTGATTTGATTTGATAAGTGAAGGTTTTAGCGAAGAGTAGCCTACTGTTGTAAAAAGTTTTCTTGTAATTTGAAGAGCTTGCGAATATGAGATTTTATTGAACTTCTTACACTTTTTCGTGAAGTCATTGGGCCCATTCTGCGAACATGAAACAGTAAATTGTCCGATTCACAATTTACCCGGTAAAAAGTTCCGCGTCCCATGGGAACAATTTGGCATATTCTGTTCCAGAAAATAGTTCCAGTAACAAATTTCTGCCCCACAGTCGGAGCCTGGTAAATTGTGACAGTTTACATTATTTGAAGAGCTCTCATTGGTCGATTGAACTGTAGTCTGCTTGCTTCTCTGCGCAAGCATAGGCAAAACAAGCTACCGTCTGCTTTCTCCACATTTTGAACCATTCTATTGCCTATTGAACTATTATAAAAAATCAACCTGTCCTGACAACATAATGATAATAATAGAAAAAAATAAAATGTTTCCATTTACAGCATAGCCAACATAGAATATTTGCATCAGCACCAGCTACTTGATTTTAATTTGTACTATTGATTGCTTTGAATCATGAAATTGATATTATAATTGAAATAATTATTATGATAATACACTTCAGCGGCCTTTGTTATTTTACGTGTTTCAAAAGTGCGCGCCAAAAACTTGAACTGAAGATCTGAAGTGATGTTCCATGGGAACAATTTGCACCAGTCACGTGATTGAACAATTTACCATTGGAACTGGAACAATTTACCACTTTTTCGTGTTCCCAGACCGTGCTCATTATTGAATGAATCCTTTCTTGCTATTACGATATTTTATTCATTATTCTATTATACTCTTGCGAGTTCTTTATACAAATATTTTTGACATTTTTTCAGATATTTTTGAGGACCACAGATTTAATGCGGCAGTACATTAATTATTTCCGCTATGATGGAAATAACAATGCAACATTGTTTATCCTGATGACAATTCTAGAAATAATAACTCTTTCAAATACGTTGATGATATTCGTTTATGAGAGAGACAACCTTGAGAAATGTTTCATTGCGATTAAAGATGCATTGCTTGTGATTACCATGTTCAGTGGTTCAGTAGAACGATCGAGTAAACCAGATGAGAACATCGAAATGACGCATTTAATTGAGGAAGAAGTTTTGTTTGATCGTTATGAGTTGGATGAGACTTCTCGAAGCTGGGGCAGAATAGTAGAGAACTACAAAAAGAAGAGACAAGAACTGGAAATGTTAGATAAAATGTCACTGGCGTGCACTGTCTGTTGTTACTCGTCACTCATGTTCAGAAATGCATTGGTAAGATTAGTAGAAACGAATCCAGAGGATCAACTACGGGGATTTCCCTCTCCATATGTCTCTTACATTCCTCCAGAGTTCGATCGGGTTACATTTTCAACATATATATTCTTATTGCAATCCTTACTAATAATTCTTTTCACTCTGGAGGCGTTCACTGCCTATGCATCGCTAATAGAAAGCATAAAAAAACTTATGGCAGACTATGAGAACATTTATATCTTGTTAGATGACATCAAGTACTCATCTGATATCACTCTAGAAGATGGAAATACTTCTCATTATAATGTAGAGCACACTCAAGGAAATGAAGAGGATTTGAGAAGAAATATGGGACTCATTGTGCGATATCATCAGTACATAAACAGGTAGGTGAGTTTATAATGAATATGCTAAACATGAAATTTTGAGGTATTCTATTTTAGAGCTATTCAACGTTGTTTCTATATTTTCACGGTGTTCCGGCCGACAGATTTCTTCCTCCCCAATGAGACCCCAAAAGACACTTCAATTGTCCTATCAACCGCATGATGAATCTTTATAATTACCATAGGTTTAACCCAGATCTTATTCATATGAATCCCAGTCAGTTCAAGAAGGCATGTAAGCAGCTTCACCCAATGTAGACACCTATTTTTCCTCACGCTAGACCTCATCAACTTATATAGAGTAACATATTATGTAGTTGACTTCTTTTTATTCTTAGCTCTGTTATCATTCACCTCATTCATATTCGTAATTCTCAGCATCTAATTCACCTCATTCTTAGGATGTTATTCGTGATTTCTTGATTCTTCTCTTGCTCTTCTCTCATATTGTATAAATGGTTTCTAGTATGTAGTATAGTCTCTAGTATTAAGTATATTTAGTTTCTCATAACATTTTTTCCTTCACCAATATAGAATAGTTTTTCCTTGTATTTCTTCCCCTCAATTTTCAATTTCTTTGTACAGTGATTATTGTAGTTTTCTTGATTGGGGTACAATTTTTTGAATATTCTATATTCACCACCTCTCCAAATTTTAATAATCATAATAATTTTCAACTCTTTTGATATGCAGACTTGATAAGTGAATAAATATGTGAATAAGGGTTATTATCCCTCTTGGATAATGGTTCCATAAATAATAATACGTGAATGCACTTTCTGCTATAGTGATTGGTATTTCTTTGTCTGATCACCTGGCCCAAGAATTTAGCATTCATAATTATTATTAATCAAAAATCCAAATTAATTGCAGTAAATAACCCTGAAGACTTCTGCTATTGCAAATATTGACAACAGGGTAAGCAGCTAGATGGAAGATCGATGAGCGCTACTATTCAAAAATTAATTTCCATTTAGCTGTTTACCCTGCTGTCAATATTTGCAGTAGCAGAAGTCTTCGGGGTGATTTACAGCATTTAATTTGGATTCTCGTTTATTAATAATTATCAATTCACTAGCATTTCAATAAATGCAACATCTCAGTAATTTCCATCTGTAATTTAGTATTTCACTGGATGAAGCGACAGATCATTCAAATGTTCATCATGAAAAGGTCATTATTTTCGGCTGGAGACAGGAGCAGGTTTTCTGGTCTTTTTCTTGAGTGTGATTGGAGCCGATTCTATTGTTATGAAAATCACTTGATGAGAGTGTGAACTATTTCCTACATAACTATTTAACGTATAGCCATGCTACGTGTATTAACCAAGCATTCCCATTGGTCCAGTCGAGAGTCAGGAGTCAAGTTAAGACCAAGTATTCGGGGCAACTAGTAAGACATTCCAGTGGAATCTGGAAAGGAGATACGAATCCAAATACATGCTACCCAATTTTATAGTTGATGGGATTCTCCTCGATTCTCAGCTTGGAATTGCCAATGCCTTCAATGACCATTTTACATGTGATACAGGTGCTAATACACATGAAAACCAACACAGTCTGTGTTGAAAATGGATTTGAAAATCCGAAAGCGCTACACACGTGAATACTGGTTTTTAATAACAATTATTCGAAAATTAGAATGTAGTGTCGTAAAAATGGTTCAAAAACTTATTATTGACTTGTATCCATAGAAATCTCTTGTTTTTAAGAAATTCTGGGTAGAGCCGGTACCTCCTAATGGACCAGAGCCCATAGCTCACATTTAATTCCTTCTTCCATGTATTGAACACAATTATTTCTATTATCTTTATTATTTTCTCATTTCTCATACAGATGTTATGAAAAATTCGTCAGATGTACACAATATACGATAATGGTATTGAGTTTAATTATAACGATGGACTCCTGCTTTAATATCTTCTTCATAATGAAGGTAAATTATATGAAAGTTGGTTTAACACATTATTTCAACTTCATTACACTTGTTTATAGAATCACCCTTCATTCTACTTCCGAGCAGGGTATAGTTATTCCATGAAACACTTTCTCTATTGCCAATGAGCAACGTCTGTAGATAGAGGTCATGACATCAATGTTGATTCTGAAGTGAGACTCAAAATTTTTGTTTCATAAAGACAAAGGTAAGAGAGGTAAGGCAAAAGACAAAGTGAGATTTTTCAATCACACATGAATATGATAAATAAAAGTATCCAATTCACATCTGAATACTAAACGAATAATAGACTGAACTTCCTGGACCTCATAATATTTCAAAGTGCTCAAGCAACAAACATAGCTTCAACATACTATATAGAAAACCAACATTGTCAAGCTGCGTTCTCACCAAAGTTATTAACAAAATGTTAATATTTTAATCCTTAAAGATCCTATCAGATTGAACGGAACTTGACAAAGACATATGTTCATCATGTGTATGATAATTTATGTGCAATGTAATAGATTCTATAATGATTCTGTAAACGCAGCTTTAGACGACACCCTAATTTACTCACCAAACTTCAAACAAGTCAGTCCAACACAAACTTGCCGCATTCAAATCAATGCTCTACAGACTGAACAATGTCCCCTTATCAAATACAGATTATGACACAGAATTGAATACAATAAAATAATAAAATACTCAGGTAAGCCAATGGATATGAATTTAGCATATTTGATAGACTCCACTAAATAAAACGTATGTGTCAGTTTAGTTAGAATACAAATACACACACAAACATCAACAACAATTAAAAAATATTTCACATAAAAACTGAAGGAGCTGAACTCAATACACTAGAGCAATACGAAATCCTCAAACGTTTAAAAACTGATCCACAGAACATTTTAAACGAGAAACTCAACTCCTAAACTTTTTGACTCAAAAATAAATCAAATAAAATCGCCAACACGACAGATACCAACCGACTGCATCCTACCTGGCAATGACAACGAGATGAAGACAGCAGTGTTGAAAATGGATTTGAAAATGCGAATGCTCTCCACACGTGAGAACTAGTTGACCGAGCGAAGTGAGGTCTAAGATTAAAGTCGACGGTTTTGCATTTCTATTTATGTCTATATGTTTATATTTCTGTACCTCGGAGGCACAAGACCCTTATTTTTCAGGAGAGCAGTTTACAACCTTTTCCAACTTCAAAGAGCAATTAGTGAAAATTTGACAGCAACATTATACCACAATGTTGTATATAATAGTCTTCATCAATATATATCATCACTAAACCAAAGATCTATTTAATTTTATTCTTATAGAATTTTGAAATTCATGTGGTGGACATAGTGTTTTGTTTCTCTCAAAATTTTGTTGCTTTGTTTTTATTTTCCTTGCCTATTACCATAGGTAAGGAAAGTATTGCTTTCCAAAAAGATCAAAATATCCCAATTTAAAAATCTCGTGTGGCACACTCACACAACTTTCCTCATCATAAATTAAAATTTTCATACTTCTTAGAGTCTCCTGAGTCCATTAAAGTGGTTTTTGGGTATTGGTCTTTATGTATATGTGTGTGTATGAGTGTATGTCTGTGTACACGATATCTCATCTCCCAATTAATGGAATGACTTGAAATTTGGAACTTATGGTCCTTACACTATAAGGATCCGACACAAACGATTCCGATCAAATGCAATTCAAGATGGCGGTTAAATGGCAAAAATAATGCCAAAAACAGGGTTTTTGCGATTTTATCAAAAACGGCTCCAACTATTTTGATCAAATTGATAACTAAAATAGTCATTGATGAGCTCTATCAACTGCCGCGAGTCCCATATCTGAAAAAATTCAGAAGCTCCGCCCCATCTATGCAGAGTTTGATTTTAGATTTCCAATTTTTAGGCTTGAAGTACAATTTAAACGAAAAATTCACACATACAGACCAATACCCAAAAACAAATGTTAGTAGACTGTCCACTTACTTTGTCCAAAAATCACTTATTTGGACTCAGGGGACCTTAAGAAGTATGAAAATGTTAATTTATGATGAGGAAAGTTGTGTGAGTGCGCCACACGAGATTTTTTTATCATTACAGTCATCAGTATAAAATTCATCCATTTTTCTATGGTTAGCTCTGTGCCCAAATATTTCCTCTCACTCTTCTCTCTTGAGTGATGACTCTCATATTGTGGAAAAGAAGAAATATGTTGTTTGACAATGTTTATGGTTTCATCAGAAGTTTATTGTTTGGTGTCTGCCTACCTCTTTTATCTTCTTGTAACCCTCTGGTACAAGTTTTATCAACATATTGATCACTACCGTGCTAGAAACTGAGTGTGTTCAAAAACATGACCTTACTCGCCCTAAGTGGATTCATATTTACTGTAAAATAGTAGAACAGTGATTCATCTTTTGATTTAGTAGAATTTTCATTTATTCTGCTGGATCTTACGTGTACTCTAGCTTTCAACACATGATGAGATAAACTGTCTCTTAACATCTACAGTATTTTCCTGTCTCCAGTAAGAGTCAAACATTTTTTGCCGTTCATGCTCTGTAACTTATCAAAGCAATTTTAACCTGCTATTATAAGGTGGCTTCATTAATCTTGCAGAGACTACTTAACCTCTTTTGCTCACATATTGCTTACCCCCTGCAAATTTTCTTTTCAGAATATTACTTGCCCAATCATCAGCATGGACTAAACGTTTTTTCCCTTCTGTGTGCACTGAGATAGTAAAAGAGAATATTAGTCTAGGTAGGTAAATTGTTAATATTGTTGGAGTGGTTACAATATCAAACCTGTCTATGGTAGTTAAAAAAATCTGCAACACCGCAATGTGTAGACAACACTATGTCCAGCTGCGAATCATATGGGGAAAATCTTTCATAGGTAAACAACACCAAGTCCATATATAGTGTTGTATACCTCTGTGTAATATAGGCGTTGGTGTTCATTTAAAGAACTGTATCTAGCCTTCCAATTGGTTTTGGACATAGTGTCTTATACTTCTGCGTAGAGCAAAAAAAGTTACATACAATGACGTAATAATCCCAAAATCACAAAAAATGGACATATTGTCTTGTGCCTCCGAGGTACGCGTTTATGTTCCGCATTTACAGCGAAACGCAGCAATAGATTTTCATGAAATTTGACAGATATGTTCCTTTTTGAATTTCGCGTCGACGTATACATAAGGTTTTTTTTTAATTTTGCATTTTAAGGATAATACAAAAGGAAAAGGAGTCTCCTTCGTACGCCAATATTACCGTAGAAATCAGACTATAGAATTATTGATCATAACTCAGCTGTCGATTGCATTATTCATTGCATGCAATGACGCATGCAATTAATATCTCAATTTAACTTGATAAAATATAAGCTGTAGTGTGGATTATTAATTGCATTTATTGAGGCATACAATAAGAATTGATAACTCGAAATAGCATAATATTTAATATTTAACATAATATAGCAGTATCAGTTGAGACTTCGAACGGAGCGGTTGTGTTTTTCGATTCTCCGTCTATCGGCTCTTATCTTGTTTTTCGTTCAAACCAGTATTGTTGTGAAAATGAGTTGTCAAGTCAAGTGTCACAAAACAATTAGAAATAGTGTCAGTATTAATTGCAGTTTGTGCAATGCTGAATTCCACTCTACATGTGTGAATTTGAGAGCTGAGGAAGTTAATTTCTTCCGAGAATCATCAGACGACACAAAGTGGAAATGTGATGTTTGCACTCGTGAAAGAAGAAGAAGCCTGCACAGTTCGGAAGGGAGGGGTAATTCTGAGGCTGATAGTGATAAGGTGAAGAGGTCGGGGGGATCAGCCGTAGCCACCCCCACTTCTGACTGTCTTTCCCCTTTGGACTTACAGCGCATCGCAGCTACTGTCAAAGATCTGTTAACAACCGAAATAGCTAAACTCATTCAAACTGAACTTGCTCCTGTTAGAAAAGAAATATCCGAATTAACAGTGTCCGTGAACTTTCTGTCTAATGAATTTGATAGTTTCAAGAAGGATTTAACATCTCAGAAGAGTGAAATAGAATCTCTCAAACGTGAAATCGCTGAGGTAAAAAGTGAAAATACGTTAATTAAAAATGAAATGGCTGAACTTCAGCGGTATACACGTAAAGACAACTTGATTCTGTCTGGAGTTCCGGAATCGAAGAATGAATCTGTGTTCGAAGTGTTTGACCAAATATCTAATATTTTGGGGAGCTCGATGAAATCTAAGGACTGCTTGAGCATAGCTCATAGGATGCCTGGTAGGGTGCAGGGCGCAGTAAAACCCATCGTCTACAAGTTCATTAAGCGGCAGGACAAATTAGCATGGCTTAATGACTTTAAAAAAATGGCTAGTAAAGATAAATCTGGTCCGGGTATCTCGACCAGTGTTGTGAACAAAAAGCTGCCAGCTGGGCGTATTGTGGCTCACGACCACCTGCCACCTTTCTTCCTGGAGCTCTTCAGAAAGGCCAAACAACAAGCCTCCACCAAGGGATACAAATTGTCTGGATCAGGGAAGGCAAGATTTTGTTAAGGAAGGTCGAGGGAGGACAAGTGCTACATATTCGAGACGAGAAGGACTTGAGCAAGATAACAGAAACTTTAAGCATGAATATAACAACCATTACAGGACATAATTTTTTTAAATTCCATCCAATTTAATAATGAATACTCAATATAGTTTCGATGAAGTAATAAATTTGGAATGTTTTGATACGATAGAGAATGATGATATTATTAGTTTTGATTTTCGTTCTAGTATAGATGGTGAAATAACAGATACTGTTGATTTTTTAAATATTATACATATGAATATTAGAAGTATCAATAGGAATTTTGATGAGTTTGTTTATATTTTGCAAAATTGTACAATAAAGTACGATATAATAATTTTAACGGAAACTTGGATGACAAAAGATAAGAATTTTGATTATAGCATAGATGGCTATACAGTTATTGATAAGCCAGGGCAACTGAATAATAGTAATGGATTATGTATTTTTGTGAAAGAATCGTTTGATGTTCATTATCTTAACTTTGAAAATTCGGCTGCAGATATTATTGCGATTAGATTAGTAGCTTTTAGTCACCCTATCACATTATTGGCAGTGTACAGATCTCCATCCTCAAACATAGAAACTTTTCTAAATGACTTAGATGTGAATATGTCTAATATTCATAAAAACGAAAATGTTCTTCTTATTGGAGACTTAAACATTGATATTTTAAGTAACAGTAATTTATCAACTGAATATAGCAGTCTTCTGCAAATGCATGGTCTGCAATCCCTGATAAATAAGCCTACTCGTATTTCAGGTCACACAAAAACATGTATAGATCATATATTCTGGAAAAATATTCATTTTGGAGAGAGTTATGTACTGAGCTCTATACAAAAAACCTGCATAACGGACCATTTTTGTACAACTTTTCATTTGGGAAATCCAATCACAGTTTTAGAGAAGAGTGGAGAGATCTTTACTGAGAAAATTAACTACATGAAATTGATTGATAAGTTGAAGGGGGAAAGCTGGGAAACTGAAACTTGCTTCAATGAAATCAATGTGAATTTAGATGATAAAGTTGATAATTTTTACAGTAAACTAGTTAGCTACATAAAATCTTCCACTGATCAAATAAAAATTAAAAACAGGAATCTCTAAAAAACTGGATCACTCCAGGACTTATTAGATCTATTAGGGAAAGAGACAAAATGCATAAAAAATTAAATAGTCAACCGTTCAATCAACAACTGCGGAATAAATACAAAACATACAGAAATACATTAATAAACTTATAAAACAAACTAAATTCGATTATTATAGAAATAAAATATCGCTTTCCAAAGGTAATAGTAAGAAGACATGGGAATGTATTGAGGAAATTTTAGACAGAAAACGTGTGTATAAACCACCTGACATCGACCCGGAAACGCTGAATAAATATTTCTCTGAGGTAGGAAGAACTTATGCGGAGAGGATTGATACTGGGGATACATTGCAGTTGGTACATTCACAGAATTCACATTGTGATGCGACTAACACTCCAAATTCATTTTTTATGTACCCAACGAGCTCTGATGAGGTATTGCTTACTATTAAAGATTTAAAAACTAATTATTCTCCTGGGGTGGATGGACTAGGAAATATATGCTTAAAAAATATATCAGAATACATAGCGAAGCCCTTGTCGATAATATTCAACAAATGTTTTGAATTAGGCCATTTTCCATCCCATTTCAAAATTGCAAAAATAATCCCTCTGTATAAATCAGGTGCCAAAAAAGCTCCTGAGAACTACCGTCCCATAAGTCTTATTAGTAACCTATCTAAAATATTCGAGAAAATAATTAAAGTACGAATTATAAAATATCTAGAAAAATATCAATTTATAGCTGGTAATCAGTACGGTTTCCAGGAGGGTAAATCCACTGAAGACGCTATGACTGAACTGGTTAGAATAGTGACCGATAATTTCCAGAATAATAAAAAAACATTGTCAGTGTATCTGGACTTAGCTAAGGCCTATGATACCATTCTACACAATACCCTTCTGAACAAATTAGAGAGAATAGGTTTCCGTGGACCAGTGTTGAAGCTATTTAAAAGCTATTTGAGTAAAAGAATCCAGACTCTTGGTTCTAGTAAAGTTACACTGTCAGAATATGGCCTTCCACAGGGGACAGTAATCTCGCCGATTTTATTTTTGATCTATATTAATGATCTTTTGAGGATCCAAATGAATGGTTGTCATACAATCTCCTTTGCTGATGATACAGCCCTAATATTTACAGCATCTAACTGGCGAGAGGTCAGGAGTTTGGCAGAATCTGGTCTGGCCCAAGTTAAGATGTGGCAGGATCACCAAACTCTAACTTTAAATATAAGAAAAAGTGTTTTCATGATTTTCTCACCATCTGAAAGGTCTTCTCACCTGCAGACATATTTCGTAACGGAATAAAAATTCACTCAGACTGCTGCGCCTATCATTATAACCATAGTGAAGGCTTACAGGAGGGAGGTGGAGACTGTGCATGTCAATCATTAGAGAGAGTGAGAGAGACCAAGTACTTAGGTGTGATATTAGATTCTCAACTAAAATGGAATACGCACATAAATAAGACTTGTCAAAAATTGAAACAAATTATCCACAAGTTTTACAGATTGAACGGTCTGGGAGACTTATCTATTTTGAGATTAATATATTTCGCTTATGCTCAGTCTGTATTTCAGTATGGGATTAGGGTTTGGGGTGGAGCATTGGACACACATTTCAACAAAATTTCCTTGATTCAGAGACATATAATAAAAGTTGCCCTTGGTCGACCCAGACGATACCCCACACATCTTATTTTTACAGAATTCCCAGTCTTAACAGTTAAACAACTTTATGTGAAAAATATTATACTTTATATAATTAAAAACAGAAACCTATTCACACCACAAATCAGAACTTATAATTTTCGAATGCAATCCAATTTCCAAATTAACAGAACTGAACTTACTGTATGCCGGAGACAATTCACATATATAAGCAATAGGTTGATCAATTTAATACCATCGAACCTAATTACAAGTAAGACAACAAAAACTAATATAAAAAAATAGCAGACTGGATCAAATCAATAAACATAGCTCATTTTATACACATATGAAGTACTTTTAACAACTTTTTTTAAATAATTAGGTCCAAGTTCATTTCTTTTTTTCTTTTTCACTTCAATAAATTTGTTAGTGTTGTATTTTGTTATTGATACTCGCTGCCAGCACACAAACCTTAGAGGTTTTGCAGGCAGCGCCTATATAATAAGTTTTATTATCAAAGTTTATTTTTATGTACTTATAGAAATTGTTTATATTAATGTGTAAAACTTTGTATTGTCTATTTTGATTTGTATTTTCGATATTATGGCAAATAAATTTGATTTGATTTGATTTTGATTTTTGATTTTTGATTTTCTCCGACTTTTGTGTGCTTTCAACTCGGTAAGCTTCCAATGATAGTAGCATAGTAGCATTGTCGGTACAACAACCCAAACAGCCATTAGTTGTTAAAACATCAATATCTCGCCGACACGACAGGACAGGATATAATTTACTCTGATTGACAGCATAAGAGCAGGCTTGGTTTATAACTGGTCTGCAGAACTACTAGTAATCTAGTGTCGTCAAAAATAGGTCAGAAACGAATGAAACTTATTACTATTATTGACTCGTATCGATGGAGATCTCTTGTTTTTTTCTGTGTGTGTGTGTGTGTGTGTGTGTGTGTTGTGTGTGTGTGGTGTGTGTGTGTGTGTGGTGTGTGTGTGTGTGTGTGTGTGTGGTGTGTGTGTGTGTGTGGTGTGTGTGTGTGTGTTGTGTGTGTGTGTGTGTGTGTGTGTGTGTGGTGTGTGTGTGTGTGTGTGTGTGTGTGTGTGTGTGTGTGTGTGTGTGTGTGTGTGTGTATGAGTGTATGTGCGTCTGTGCGTCTGTGTACACGATATCTCATCTCCCAATTAACGGAATGACTTGAAATTTGGAACTTAAGGTCCTTACGATATAAGTATCCGACACGAACAATTTCGATCTGATGCAAATTGTTGATTCTATTAAATCATTCACCATGAAGAGATAGCAGACCTCATGTGTGTCTCCAGCGTTATTGCCTTGTCACCAGCTGGCTCAAATCTTTGAATAGTAGACTTGAGATGCGCGGGAACACTAGCGTCAGGTGATCAATTTTCATAACGGCAAGGAAAGTTGTGTGAGTGCGCCACACCAGATTTTTGTATTTCAAAATATATCCTTGTATCAAAATATACTTCTCCATTCATACTATACTACTATACAAGACTATATTCTTTAAACTAATAATACATTAGCTGTTCATCAGTTAAGGTTTATAGCAAGTGAACAATTAAACTTTCCAACAAGCATCAATATGGTGGCGAGTCCAGACCTCTTTCCATGAACCTACAAACATTATTGGTCTTCACGCTGTCGGATGATAATCAGAAATGAATGAAGAAATTAGGACACAATTTAGCTCATAAACGAATTGCATCTATGAATAATATAAGCATAACATTTATTGAGGCTTCTTTCTTGTGTTTAGTCAGAGAAAAATATATAATCTAGGTATTATTAAATGGTATCTTCAAGCTGCGTTTACACCAAAGTTGTTAACAAAATGTTAATAACTAATCCTTATAGATTCTATTAGATTGAACTTGACCAACACATATGTTTTGCCTTACCCAAGTGTTACCTAAGAATTAAAAAATAAAAATAATTATTAAGATGCTGACAAACGTGGAGACGTCCTATGAAGTTAGTCTTCACTCTCTCCAATAATTGGCAATCGAGCATTCATCTGTGTGTGATGTTTGATGTTTACCAACGGTAATTTGATATAGCTTTTTGAGTGGACTGTATGCATAGGTTATGATCTTGAATATTGAATAGTATAGATTTAGGCCTACTTTTACAGTCATGAACCATTAGCAAAATTTCAACATTTCTATTCCAGTGCTTTATTTATTGACTTCACAATATATACTGGCCAATACATCCATAAATACAGTATGATAGCTTACAATACAGCAAAGATTCAGGATTAATTCACATAATATGAACTGGAATGGTAATTCATGAAGGGTACATGATATGAAAAAATATGAATTAACATAAGGGTAATAGTTTGTTTTGCATCTACATAAATTGGCGGAACTTTAGATTGAAGGTCAGAATGCCTGCTTCGGTCGGTATATTGGCACTAATATATATTTTTTCTGAGTTCGTGCTTTTCATATACAGTTTTTTTCTTTTATCTCTTAATTTTCATTTTTCTTTTTTTTTTAATAAGAAGTTACCGGGTTATCCGCAGCTCTCTATTATTAACATTTCCCTATCTTCAACAACATATTTATCCTTCTTAGCTATTATAGTGGTCAGCAAATTAGCAACCAGGTTTGTTACAATACTTTAATAATGATACAAGTTGAAGTTTATGCGATTATTCATAAATTAGTGCTTCTCAAATGATTATTGAATGTTGAATGTTGGTGTCCTATGAACTGAAAAGTGAAACTTCATAGAATAAAATACAGTATTACAGAACTAGATAGAACCAACACATAAATACACATTTATTGAACACATCAATAGAATAATAAAAAAGAAAACTTCACTTCGGATGAGAAACAAAACTTGAAAACCCATACCTATTCGAGGCACATCGAAGTTGAACCGACAAATTAATTTAAATATGCCTGTCATAAACTTGAACAGTTATGAAATTACTTCCGTTACAGTATAGGTATGTTACAGATTATTAACAAACAGTTAAGTTTGCTCAAAACGATGGCGTGTTTAGTTTTTCAATTTAAAAAAGTAGAGAAGTTGGCTCTCCAATTTTTGAGACGTCATATCTCGAAAACGGTGGTGTTCATAGCGAAATAAAAGTTGCTCAAATCAGCTCAAAACGATGGCGTGTTTTGTTTTTCGATTTCGAAAAGTGAAGAACCAGCATTTACTTGGCTCTTCAATTTTTGAGACATCATATCTCGAAAACGGTGAGGGCTCAAAACGAAATAAAAGTTGCTCAAATCAGCTCAAAACGAGAGAGTTCAAAAATATTTTAGTGGAGAGCCAACTTAATGTTGGCTAGCAATCCTATCCACGCCTTGAACAAAAATAGATAATGTAGATGTCTAATCTATTTATGGTTGGCATTGTCAAACAAGAGTTCTGTTGATATAATGTTAACAGTGTTATTAACATCCACCCAAAACCAAAAAAATAAGTGAACAGCAATCACGTTCCTTCAAAGAATAGTGTATATGAATACAAACGTTATATGAATAAGATAGCTATTATGTTATTTATATTATATGATAACATATGCGAGTGATATGGACTACGAAAGCGATAGGAACGTTATAATCTATTATACGTTATAGAATGACAAGGCAAAAATACTTGAAACTCTCATTTCTTTACAACAAAATAGTAGCAAAGTATTGGAAAACTAAATGAAAAACTAACTAGTTACATTCTCAATAACAACTCATTTCAAAAGCATAGCAAAAGCAAAGCAATCCCAATTGAATGCTGTAAATCACCCCTAGGACTTCTGCTGCAGCAAATATGGACAACAGTGTTTACAGCTAGATGGAAAGTCGATGAGAGCTACCATACAAAAACTATTGTCAGTCCGGGAATCGAACCGGGTTCCGGGTTTTTGTATAGTAGCTCTCATCGAATTTCCATCTAGCTGTAAACCCTGTTGTCAATATTTTTGCAGTAGCAGAAGTCATCGGGGTGATTTACAGCATTTGATTAGGATTTTCATTTAATAATAACTATTCCTTGATCAGCATTTGAGCAATTTAAATTTCCATCTAAGAATAATTATCGGAGTGAGTGCAAGAGTTCACATATGAGCAATCAAACTCAAAACTCGGCAATTCTTTTTCCGAATTAATTGTGTATATTTTGTCTCTGTTGTTCCCACATCATATCTTTATTTTGACCGACTTATCAGTCCAAACATATCTGAAGCCCTTATCTCGCTGTAGTTTCTTGGCTCTGGCGAACAGCTCCCTCCGTTTCTCAGTGAGCGACCTGTTGTAGATAGGCATATAGATAGGCATTGCCTCCCCACTAACTAACATTTTATTAGAGCGAACAATACAATAGTCGAAAAAGAAAAAACAGGCTATTGCCCAACTATTTTGATTCAACTATCATTGGACGAACTGCTCAGATAGGTAGGCCTACCTAGTTTAACATAACATAACATGACCAGCTATGTACGGTACCAACTACTAATACGGTACCAATTTTGTGGACACTTATTAAGGGAAACTCACACAGCAACAGTCAAACATACAGACAAAAGAAGAGACGATCAAACGTCTGCATGCAACAGAGACAAACTTACGCTTATCCTCTCTGTAAGCTATTAATTTGTGGTAATCTGTTACAGAATGAAATATTGCGAAGATATCTGGCAGAGCTTCCATGGATCAACAAGCCAAAGTGGTTCAAGCAGAGCATGCTAATTATGATGAGCCGAGCTAATGTTGATACTCAGATCAAACCATATGGAATCTTCTATCTAAACCTTACATCGTACAAAGATGTGAGTCACTTATTATCGAATGTCCCTTGTTATTTGTCACTCATGAGAAAGAAGGATAATGATTCGGTCTGTTTGAAACATCATATTCAGGTAGTTTTGAAATGATTTGAAATGGACAATCCTCTTCCCGGTAGCAATGTGAAAATCCTTTTCTCCAACACTCCATAGATAATACAGTAATGATGATGTTAAGTGTGCTTCACGGCTAGCATTAGTCCAGTCACTATATACATTGGTGCTTACAGTCTATATCGTAGTTCTGATTTTTTAATATATTATTGTTTGGATACATAAGAGAAGTCCAGAATCAATAATTTCCATGCAAAATTTCCTTGTGCTACATACAGGGTGGCCCGAAAGCCTCGTATTTTCGGTTCATTCTCAAGTTTTCAGCTACTTCCGCTAAATTCTGTGATCGGACAGAAAAAATCACTCACGCCTTTTTTTAGATTATGGAATTCGTAATAAAATGAGATTATTCGGGAATCTCTATCTTCAATGAGCACTGAGTCTTTTCACAATTTTTAAAAAATGAGTGAAATTTCAAGAAAAGTCAATTTTGATGAATCTTAGTTATTGATCAACAATGTCTTCCGATTGTTACCATCTGAATGTCTAATTCAAAATTTCTCTGGGCGTAGTTTTCAGCTCTACAATCTGAGATCAGGTAGAGCGCTCTATCTCATATACGAGGTGTGGCTATAAAATAACGGTACTGATAATGTAAAACATTTTATTTCTATTTTATACATAACTAGTAGGTAACCCGTGCTCCGTAAGGGTCTATTTTGAAACTTTACAAACTGAAAACTTGACGTAATGAAATATTGAAAATTGAAAATAGGCCTTTAACCATCCTCGGTTAATAAAGAATCTTTATGCAAAATTGAAGTCAATCAGTCCAGTAGTTTATACGTGATGATGCGTCAACCATAATTTTCCTATCCCGTACGTGTATAAGCCAGTTCTTTACATTATTATGGTAGGTTGTAGATGATGAATAGATGGATCATTTATCGGTATCTTTGAATTTGATTAACTTTTGAACAGTTTGAGAAATTCGATGTGCGGTTTTCACCATTAATTTTCTCTTGAAATTCTGTATCGAAATCATGTATTATATGACTACCTTCCAATTTAAAAAAATGAAGTTGAATTCAAAATGGCGGTTTCAAGATGATGAGCCGAAATTTTGAAGTGACAGAAAATTAGTTATTACTTTCCTTGCCCTATTACCATAGGTAAGGAAAGTATTGCTTTCCGGAAAAAATTAAGGTACCCCAATTTTTAGATTTCTATACGTTTCAAGGTCCCCTGAGTCCAAAAAAGTGGTTTTTGGGTATTGGTCTGTCTGATGTGTGTGTGTGTGTGTGTGTGTGTGTGTGTGTGTGTTGTGTGTGTGTGTGTGTGTGTGTGTGTGTGTGGTGTGTGTGTGTGTGTGTGTGTGTGTGTGTGTGTGTGTGTGTGTGTGTGTGTGTGTGTGTGTGTGTGTGTGTGTGTGTGTGTGTGTGTGTGTGTGTGTGTGTGTGTGTGTGTGTGTGTGTGTGTGTGTGTGTGTGTGTGTGTGGTGTGTGTGTGTGTTGTGTGTGTGTGTGTGTGGTGTGTTGTGTGTGTGTGTGTGTGTGTGGTGTGTGTGTGTGTGTGTGTGGTGTGTGTGTGTGTGTGTGTGTGTGTGTGTGGTGTGTGTGTGTGTGTGTTGTGTGTGTGTGTGTGTGTGTGTGTGTGTGTGTGTGTGGTGTGGTGTGTGTGGTGTGTGTGTGTGTGTGTGTGTGTGTGGTGTGTGTGTTGTGTGTGTGTGTGTGTGAAAATACATTGAAAATAACTGATTTTGTTGAAAGGGCATCAGTCAGTGACTGATGCCTCTATAACATTTATTGTGATATCTCACTTCTTATGTAAAGTCTCACTTCAAAAAAGTCAGACTCTTCTCTGACAATTCCTCAGGCCAGAAGAGGTATTCTGGTTGTAGATATCTTGTATTTCAAGAAGTGGTGGGGAAAATACTTCTAGAAAACAAAACAGTATCCATCGAAACAGCCAGAGAAGAAAGAACCAAAAGAATAAATTTTGGTATGAGCACTGTATCATTTTTTATATGAATCTGACAAGACAGGCTACATCACAACTCACCGTTTCATCAATGGACTTGATTCGAATTCATTCTTCCTGAAATCTCTACACGAGAATGTGGTGAGCCACCCCCTCCTAACCAAGCTTTGATATTAGGAAAAGTTCCGATCAAGGTGGCAAAGCTGACTGACATTGGGAAAGTGATAAAGTACATAGCATATGATAATGTGCAATTTTATAACGATTTGATCAACTGACCATCTTCAGCTGTTCAAGTTGCTGCTGATGATGAATGAACTGTGAATTGATGAACTTTGAACATATAAAACTATGCTTCACCTACTATAATATTGTCATAGTCAATGGAGATGATACGAGTCCATCTCATAAATATATGAAATACCAATACATTGACGTAATATCACCTTGATAACTGCTGGAATTTATTCATTCCTGTCTCATGCCTATTGATAAAATGTTAAAAGGGCATCATTTACAAATTTTTAAATAACTTTATAATAATAGTTATTCTATTTATAGTGGTATTCTCCATGATAAATGATCCACGTTTCCTGGGAGAATAGCCTAAAAAATTCGCATTTCACTTTATGAAGCTATTTGTTGTTTCCCACAAATTTACTTCTTGTGACTCAAACCCTTTTAACATTTAGCGCTTAGGTTTGGGTAGTGAGTTTTCCAAGTTTAAAATGAAATTTAATAACAATTCCTTGCTCTATCTTTACACTAATCATTTTTCCGGCAAAACAAAATAACAACTCTAACTTGAATGGAGGTTATAACTCAACGAAGTTGTTTACAGGAATGCAAAGACCTTAAAGATGCATAGACTCACATGCAGCACTAGTGACGTAGGCTACTTGAATTGAAATCGGCCATTGAGGGGGTAACCTATAAGATTATTACATACAAATGCCTTTGTAATCTATGATATCACAAATATAAAGATATAATATCTCGTGCTAAAATACCACAATGGCGGTTTTCAATTTCAAGTAAGAGCTATCATTGAGAAGGCATAAGCATTGTGGGTCTATATCTCTTTAAGGTCTTTGCAGAGACGAGACTAATTGCATTCTGAAGAGGAAGTCTCAAAATAAACAACAGTTGTCAATGTTGGTTGGCGCATGCGCACTTGTGTTACTGCAGCGTCAGTCCCGTTATTTATTAGCCACACTTCCTAGATTTCCAGGTACACTTGACAACAATACTCATTGTAGCTGCGTACAGATTTACAATTTAATAAGCACACCCCTTTTTTAATGTATATATTGACTGGACTACATATATTTCAGTGATGTGCTGCTCGGTTGATGATTGAAAAACTTGTAGCACATAGGGTATACTCACAGGACTTTATTCTTCTGCATAGCTACCGAGTTTTACTGATCTAACCCTAATTTAGTTTTCCTATCGATGGTTTTCTATGAGAGCTGTATAAATATGTCACACCTGTTTCAAACATTGTGGAACCCAATCACTACTTGCATGTATGAACCAAAAAGAAATGTGAGAGTTTTTCATTTTTACAGCAATTTTCTGGAACAGTTTTCTTATGATAATATTCCATCTGGAAACACTCCATTGTTGTTCCAATCCCTAAGAAGTCTAGATCCAACTATATTAGATACTTCACACCTATTTCCATTCTGCAAAGAAAATTGCAAGACTAGATCATTAATTAAAAAGCAATAGGCTTATGAAATTTTCAAGGGAGAATGGAAATAATAAGCAGTGGTCTACAATAGAAAAAAAACATTCGCTTATACAATTTTTAAGGGAAAATCAAAACAATAAGCAGTCTGCTGAACACAAAAAACTTTAATGTAATGTTAGTTTTCAAGTAGAAATTGCGTAATATCGCACCAAATTGTAGGTATTTTTTTTTAAATTGTCCTTGGTAGCACCTCTAGACCTCTCTTTGGTTGAGGGTATACTATAAACACCCCCCCCATGGTATCACCTCAAGAGTTTAGGTGCATTCTATGCCAATGTTATGATCACCCCCAAAATTATTCCCTGGATTCGCCTACATCATGTGCTAAAGGGATGAGGGTGGTTTGAAAGTTGCATTTTCCACTTATTACTTACATGCTTATATTTAATAAACAATGTGTTCTATTGACATAATCAACTACTTAAAAATGAAGCTTAATAAATTTTCTATAAGGTTTATTCAGTGGAGGTTTTCGATTAATCTGATACTTTTAGAGATATTTTATGTTCTAAAGAGATGCATTTTCGAAAAACTAGTTTTCTTCCATTTATTTGCTCTTTCAAGTCTTATAACTTTTCAACATTTGATGTAACAAGAATGTGCTAATTACGAGATTGTAGAACATTAAATTATCTTCCATTTCATGTATAATTCGACTATTCACGCATTCCTATACGACTGTTGCAGCATTTAGTTTTGAGTGTCTTTGTTTGGTAGGAAGTTTACAAACACCCCCTGTGTTTAGTTTCGCAGACGTTCCAATAGGTACTCAATATGAATGTTCATACTGAAGAACACTGCCAATTTATGATGTCAGAATAGTGTGATATTCAAAGAAAGTCACTTGATTCAAATCTGGAGATTTGACACTCAAAACTAAAACTGAATTTACTTCTACTTCGTGTAGACGCCCAGCTGATATAATTGTTACAACTTTTGCCGATAGATAATCGGCAGGGCCAATCAGACGATCGGTTTTTAGGTTTCAGATTTTAGGTTATGTTGCTAGGAAACATTGTCACCAATAAGTGAGTTATTAAAATGATATTAATTGCAGTTTCTATAAAAAAATGTAGATGGAGGAAAAATGTTGTGTACATCACGAGCGAAAAATACGTTTTTTCCCTCAGGAAAATTGTTGCCCTCGGCTTCGCCTTGGGCTTCAAACTTTTTCCCACAGGGAGAAAAAGTAGTAATTTTCACTCTAGATATACAAATAATTATTTTATGCATTTCCAATGCTAGAGCCTGTTCAAATGACAGCGATTTATGCTCGATTGTCGCGCGATTGCACCGAGTGCAATTATGCACCGAGCGGTTTCCAGGTATAGGGAAACACATGGTGCCATACACATGCATCGCTCGGTTTTAGTAGTCGCTGGCAAATCGCGGCGGTTGTAATCTCAGACTTAACCGACGGTAAATCGCTCATGAATCGCTGTCATGTGTACGAGACTGGCAAATCAAGAGATTTGCCAACCGAGCGTAAGTCGCTGTCATGTGAACAAGCTCTTATACTGCTATCCTCAAAAAGAAATAAGGAATGAATCAATTGAAAAAAATAATATTAAGCCTATGCATTGTTGTTGTATCCTGAGAATTTTTTCAAGTTTTTTTTCCAGACAGAATCAAGAGTGAGTTGATAAAAATGTTATAAAATTAGAGCATTCCATACTGTATAAAATTTAAATATAATATCTATAGAAATATAAATATTGTATAAGAATGAATTTTTCATAGTATATTTCATATTTCTATAAACTGAATATTACAAGATTCAAAAAATTATTTGGTCCCTTGTATAATGATAGTCCGACAATAGCCTAATACTCTTGTTGACTTGGAAAATCTAGAACAGTTTACTGCATAATATTGGAAGTAGCAGTATTTTTGAATATTTGAATGATTAGAATCAAATTTCAATCAAACTACTAACTTTGATGCACTACTAATGTGGATAAGTACGTACGGTATTAATTTGGATATAGTCTTGTGTAGATAAATGCTCAACTAACAATCGACAATGTATTCCAATAACGTATCCAATATAAGAAAAAACACATTTACTGCGTTTGAACATAATTATATGGTATCGAATTTGCAATATACCGATGAATGTCTGCTTTTTTCACAGTTGTTAAAAGCTGCTTTCTCCTTTGCGAACATTCTCTACACTTACAAAGCGGCACGAGGAGAACAATAAGGTGCTGGAAATGACAATACAGGTGAAACTTATCTCAATGGGGGCATGGAACGGTCAAGGGAGAGCAATATCCCTCCATCAACGACGGTTGAATGGGAAACAATAACTGTCAACTCATGTCAATATTCAACAATTGGGGGTTCATGGCCCCATTCAAATAGTTTCAGTAACATAAGAAATATTTTCGATACCTACTCCAGAATCCAACACTCTGGTTCGCAGCTTACAACTCGACATACATGTATTGTTTTAAAATAGCACTAAGAAAATCAGTTTTATATCCATGAATGTATAAATTTAAGTTCATCATTAATGGTTTCTAAATGAGCACAATTATGTTTTTGTCTTTTGTGAAAAAATTGAATAAAAATGACTTGAAAATTCTGTTTTGAAACTATTAGTACATCTCTTATAACCTGATGCGAGTTATAAAATCGTTATTTATACTTGAATCATTAACTGCGTGAAACTCACCATTTGAATCACCGGTTTACAGGAAACTGGTATATGCCATCACGGTTTAGATATTTTCATATAGATAAGCTTTGTAGGAGCTCTATGTTGCACCAAGAGCCAAACTGTCTAATACGTAGTTGGGGAAATTATAAAATCGATGGAACTGTACAGACCACGGAAATGAAAATCCCCGAGTAAGATTCCAAGTGTTGAATAACTCCACTTGACATAAAGAAACAATTTTTGCAACCCTGCGCTACATAATTAAAATAGAACTGGTGACTGAATCGAGCCTGAAAGTGTATTCAACTTTTCGATGGAAGGAAGCAAGCTCAAATTAATGAAACATGCAGGCAAGAGAAGCGAGCCTGCTGATTCTATTTTTGGATGATCCAGCCGGGAGCCTTAGGTTAGGTTAGGTTAAATGAGAGTTCCGAATGATCTCATTTTATTCAAAATTTTATAATCTTAAAAAAGGCAGGAGTAAATTTTTCTGTCCGGTAACGAGATTGGGCAGAAATAGCTGAAAACTGGAAAATGAGCCGAAAATACGAGGTTTTTGGCCATCCTGTATCTAGCACAAGGAAATTTTGCATGAAGAAATTGGTTTTGGACTTCTCTTATGTACCCAAATAATATATTGAAAAATCAGAACTTCAATATAAATTGCATGCACCAATGTATATAGTGACTGGACTAACGTCTTTCACTTCACCTTATCTTACATGATGACCTCAAGCTCATCCATACAAGATGATTATCGTCCAGCAGGTTAATGGAAGGTATTTTGTACAGTGCATAGAGTTTTCTCGCATAATGGATGAAATGTTCATAGAAGATCCCGATCCTACAGTCTTCATGTGTGATGAATCACATTTTCATCTTGGATGTTAAGTCAATGCTCTGTTGTATATCCATACTTGTTCACTGTTAATATTAAACTTGAATTTTAAAAAACTTTTGAAGTGAAAATGCACTTACTTTTGTATAGTTGACGATCGTTTCGACCTGTTGTTGGTTATCATCAGACTGTGGGAATTCACTCAGATGACAAGGCTATGTGTGGTAAGGGATGAAGGTGGTGGAATAGGTTGTGGTGGGGTTTGGGTTGGTGGATATTTAGTGAGGCGGTAATTTTGAACTTTGGATTATTTTGTCAAAGAGTGTGTGGGAAGAGAAATTTATTTGATCATTTAGGAAACTGTTTTGTGTGGTTGTAGATTTCGTATTGTTCCAATACCAATGTATTTCAATGAGTTTTCTGCTTTTTTGTGAGATATGGAGGATTTCAAGATTGGTGGCGATGTCGGTGTATGTGTGGTTTGTTAATATAATATGGTCAGCAAAGTATGAGTGGCTATGTGGTTTATTAATGGCTCTGATGTGTTCTTTGTATCTTATCTGAAAGTCACGACCAGTCTGTCCGATATACAGTTTACTACAATCATTACATTTCAATTTGTAGATGCCTGGTTGCTCAAATCTCTGTTTGTTTGTTTGATAATTTTGAAAATGTTTTCTCAGTGAATTTGTTGTTTTAAAGGCAATTCTGTATTTGAGTTTCTTAAAAGATGATGCTACTTTCTGTGATTTTTTGTTGTAGTATGTGAGTGTGATGAATTTTTGGTCATTTTCCATATTATTTTTGGTTGATGATTTTGTTCTTATTTTGTGGAGTAGGCTGTCAACTAGAATGGATGAGTATCCATTTTGTTGGGCAATGAATTTGATCGTGTTGAGCTCTTGATTGTAATCAAATTGTGTCATGGGGATATTCAATAGTCTGTTGATCATGTGGTGGAAAGCTGCAAGCTTATGTTGGGTTGGGTGGTTGGAGGTATTGTGGATTACTGTGTCAGTTGTGGTAGGTTTCCTGTATATTTTAAATGTTTTGAAAGTATGGTTTTATTTAAATATGGTGATGTCCAAGAAATTGATTGTATTATTGTTTTCCAGTTCTATGGTGAAGTGCAAGTTTGGGTGTATTTTGTTCAGTTTGGAGTGAAATATTTCAGTTTGTCTGGTGTTTCCTTTGTATAGAATGAAAATATCATCAACATATCTAAACCAGCTGATGATTCTGTCAAACTGATTGAGAATGTGTTTTTGTTCAATGTTGTGGATGAAGATATCAGCTAAAAAGCAAGAAATGGGGCTCCCCATGGGGAGGCCGTTTGGCTGGAAATAATATTGGTTATTGTAACAGAAGTAATTCTGTGAGGTGACTAGGTTAGTGAGATTTACAATTTCATTGATATGTTCAGGTGGTGTATTACTCTGTTCTAGCATTGTTTTAAGGAATTTTACAGTTTCGGGGATTGGTACATTGGTGTATAAATTTGAAATGTCCAGTGAAGCTATTGTGGAGTTTTGTGGTATTTGGATTTTCTGAAGTTTTGTGGTGAGATCAATGTTGTTTTTCACTGCAGTATGATTATGAAAAGTTATGTTGTCTCTTATGGTGGTATCTAGTAGTTTGGCTAGTTTGTGGGCAGGTGCTGTGGTGTGATTGATCAGTGGTCTTATTGGTACATCTTGTTTGTGTTTTTTTGGGAGGGCGTTGAGTCTGGGTGCTTGTGGGTTGATTTGTTTGAGAAAATTTTTCTGGTTGTTTGGGATTATGTGCTTGGTTTGGTTGATGGCATCTTTTATTTTAACTTTACAAAAGTAAGTGCATTTTCACTTCAAAAGTTTTTTAAAATTCAAGTTAAGTCAATGTTCAAGAATTCAGGTATTGGTCATCAGAGCCCACAGTAATTGCACAAAAGACCTTTTCACAGTTTAAAGGTAACAGTGTGGTGCTGCATTTCAAAGTTGGGGATTGTTGGACACTATTTTTTTTTCAAGAGGAAGGAATAGACGACTTTGATTATAATTGACAAATCCTTATACCCCATTCATAGGTGGTCAGTGGGATTAAAAATGAAAAAAAATAGTTACATCAGCTTGCTACGTTGATAAATTAGGTTATGATCACATTGGATGCCTATATGTGCAAGTGCACGTATGGTCATGCATAACAAAGCAGCAGATGAGAAACAAAATCTGGGAAGAGCAATAGGTCACACTGAACGCGGGCACTTACCGGTTGCGTTGAGTGTGAGCTGCTACAGACAAGTCACAATGTGTTTCAATGGCTTTTTCCACATTTTGTTCCTTTCTGACAGAAAATAATTTTTTTAAAATTCGAATAAGATCCCAATGAAACCTATTATCAAATTATCCTTGTAAAATAAATATTTAGCTGTTTCCATAATTCTAACCAATCCTGTTTAATTACAAGTTGCATATTTCAAAGATCAATACAACAGTTCATGAGCGAGTTCTCCAATCCAGGGTGTCACTAGTTATTATTATTATTACTAGCCGGCAGGCTAGCTTCGCTTGCCTTATCTGTCTAGCCAGGTGGCTTTGCCTCCTGGGCTCCCGGCTGGATCATACTGACAGCTCTGGTTGCCGTTCCGGCTGAAGTCAACCACCTCGGGCTGAGATGCTGGGTGCTACCGTCAGGTGCATGGGTGCATCTCTTCGATCACCCCCAACCATGTCGGAGGGCTGCTCCAGGTTCCGGCTTCAGGCGTAGATGATGATGTCAACCGAAGATGTCAAGATGATGTCAACCGAAGATGAGTGTCAAGTGTTTAGAGTGAGAGAGCAAGTGTGAATGAAAAATAATAATAGTGAATACGTCTTTTTTATGGGAGGGGGTAATGTAATAGTGTGAAATTGAGTGGGTATATTTTAGTTGTTTTTTTTGTGTGTCTTTTTTTCATGTTTTTGAACTGGAATGAACTTTGATTTTTACTGTTTGTTGAACCCTGCATTTTTAGTGTGAGAATTGATGCTGTCTTGTTTGAATTCGCTAACTTGTTGCTTATTTGTCGAAATAAAAGCAAATTTCGTGCATTTTTCAAAAGCAGTTTCAATTTCTTGGCGAAAAAGCTATTGTATTTGGTAATTGTGCGACCATTGACCTTTTTGCAGCTTTGGCTTTTCCACTGGAAGTTAGGCTCAACACTCGTAGAGGGGGGATAATTTCAGTGAAAAGACCACAGTTGGATTTGAGACGTAACCGGGAAAACATCATGTAACGGTGTGCAAGCCTCGGTCCTCTGAATGGGTCTGTTATCCATCCAGAGGGACAAATTAAAACGTTTTTCGGTAATCAGTAATTTTGATTTAGTAAAAGTCCGAATTAGATAGAATTAGTGGATGTAAAATTAAAAGGTTAATTGTGTGCGTGAATTTGAGTAGAATGTAGTGATTTTCATAACGTCTGAGTTCATTGAGTTTTGGATTATGTGTTCTCAAAAGTAAAGTTCAAATATTGTTGGAATGGTGAGTGCCAAACTTTTGTTGTTTTCTTATATAACTCAAAATTCAGTTACATAGAATGACCGAGGCCCGAATTAGATGCAGCAAGTTAGCAGGTTTCCAAAATGTGTAGATTGAAATTGAATATATTTTTTTTTGTGAATCAATTGCTGAATCACTTTATTTTGTTTGAAAATTTGAGATGAGACATGATTTTATTAATTAGTTTTGATTAGTTCAATAAACCTGAGGTTGAATTTTAAAAGTATTTTCAATGAAGTTCCTGGCTCGTAGTTACTATAGTTGCTATAATAGGTGACATTTATGATAATGATGTTAATCTGTGCATTTGAATGAACGAATCCACTAAAAGCTCCCAACCAATCGAGGATTCAAATACCGGTAGATGATTTGTTAGCATAATTCTGGTAAATATTATAGAAGAGAAGAAACAACCCCCCTGCATTTACATTGGTGCACAGCGGTGGTATGGTCTGCAAGAATGACTATCGAACCACATGTATTCTTATAATTATATTTCATGTTTTGGAAGATTAACTAAATAGAGACAAATATGTCACCGGTTACAGAAATGATGTCAAGTGGTGTATGGTTGAAAATACCTCCACCGGTTACAGTACAATAGAATTTCCTTTTCCATTTGCTGTAAACGATTTATGAAAAAATATGTTCGTGAAGTGAGATTTGATTGTTGAAAAAAATCCGGAAATTGTGGATATGTTTCTCATATTAGCGGTTTTGGCAGTTCTATGATAGGGAAAAGTAATGCATGATGGATTTTAGGCAACTGACCTCGTAGAGGATGAATTTATATACAATTTGAAATCAATCGTGAGTTTCTATGATGTATCAGACTCGTTTTAGTACTCAAGGCCCTGTTCCAACCCCCGACTCGAACGGGGGAGGTTGACGGACACCACACCAAGCCTCCCGTCTATAGCTTCTTATAACTATAAGAAGTTTTACACAGAAATTGCTCGCTTAATATAAAAGGATTATATAAACATGAAAACATCTAAACAACTAAACATATAAACAGAACTTGCTCCTTTAATAGTATAGGATGTGTGTGTGTGTGTGTGTGTGTGTGTGTGTGTGTGTGTGTGTGTGTGTGTGTGTGTGTGTGTGTGTGTGTGTGTGTGTGTGTGTGTGTGTGTGTGTGTTGTGTGTGTGTGTGTGTGTGTGTGTGTGTGTGTGTGTGTGTGTGTGTGTGTGTGTGTGTATGTGTGTCTGTGTATACGATATCTCATCTCCCAATTAACGAAATGACTTGAAATTCGGAACTCTCGCGATTTTCTCTAAAACGGCTCCAACGATTTTGATCAGATTCAAACCTGAAATAGTCATTGATAAGCTCTATCAACTGCCACAAGTCCCATATATGTAAAAATTTCAGGAGCTCCGCCCCATCTATGCAAAGTTGGACTTCAGTTTCCTTTTTATCAGGCTTCAGAAACAATTTGAACAAAAAAAAAATTATATGGAAAAGATTGAGCATGAAAATCACTACAATCAATGCTCAGTAAAATTTTCACCTAAAATTGAAAATAAGCTCGAAATTCGAGAAAATTTGATTATTCAATTATTGCAAACTTTTGGTAACTGTTGATTCTATTAAATCATTCACTATGAAGAGATAGCAAACCTCGTGTTTCTCCAGCGTTATTGTCCTGTCACCAGCTGGCTCAGATCTTTGAATAGTAGACTTGAGATGCGCGTGAAAACTAGCGTCAGGTGATCAATTTTCATAACGGCAAGGAAAGTTGTGTGAGTGCGCCTCACCAGATTTTTTATGATGCGTGCCCATCAGTATCAAAATTCTCGCATTTGAAAAACAAATTCGATAGGTGATTTGAAAATAAAAGAAATGATTGAATGAATTAAATAATGCTGAAGAAATAATAATTCTAAATTATATTCTTGATTGGAGAAAATTAATTTTGATATGGTTGAGAAATATTTTTATCAGATGGAAAGATTATCACGGAACTGGTTTAATTATCATATGGGATAGAAATTCAAACTGAGTTTATTAACAACTAGCTGGACGGCGAACTTCTTACCGCCAAATAGTTAATGCATCTCATGACAAACTTTAGCTGAATGTACACCTGAGGAGGCGCGACGCGGCATTTTGCATCCAGGTGCTTCTTGCATATTGGTTTGAATGGAAGCACTCTCTCTCTCTCACACACACACATACACACTGAATCGGGCATGGCGTGGAACGGTGTGATAAGGCGATCTCCATAAGATCAACACTTTGTATCACCAAGCCGCGCCTCCTCAGATTTTAAAATTAGCTTAGTGTACAGCTGGTAACTTCAGATAATATTATTAATATCATTCCAATTATCAATTTAAATGGATTTTATTCATGTAGATAATTTTCCAACTGCAAAATAAATTATTTACTAAAAATCAATCAATTCTAAACACCAAAGACAGCACAATTATTCGAAACAAAGCGAAAATGTCTCTAGAGCATGTAAGTCTCTAACCTAAGGCCGCACTGCTGGATGGCACAGAATAGTCCTTTTGTTTAGGATAAAAAAATACGTGGGTGGTTATGGAGCAGCACACACTATTGTCCACTATCTACCGGCGGCTGTTGGATGACGCAATGATTATAACAGCTGATTTTCATTTCTGAGTGTGGCCAGCTCACAAATCTTCTCCCATAAGGATTACAACTTTAAAGGACCGTAGGAAAGAGTCGAAGTCGGATTATAAATATGATAGGCCATAAACCAGGTCCTGAACATAACGAACACAACTAAAAAAAATCATCAAAATCGGTGTACACTTAAAAAAGTTATTGAATGTCAAAATTTGAGGCTCGATTTTCATTTATATAGATATCGGGGCAGCAAGCTTTGCTCTGGAGTGTAAAAGAATAGAAAATTCATAACAAAAAATTGAATTTATAGTTTATATTTATTTATTCATTTTCTCAGTCGTAGAATTATTTTTACAGTTATATGAGGAGGCACAACAGGCTTATGCCCAAAACTGCCCCTTTTCAAATTTATACTACATTGCAAATAAAAATCCAAGTTAAGCTACTATCACTCATCAGAATAAAAATTTATTCACACTTCAAAAAACAAACACATCATCAATTACAAATAGATTCATCATTCAAATTGAATAGATTATGAATTCGTTTTAGAATGATATACTATGTTTGCTACAATATTTGTTATATACTATGTGCTATTCCACACTAAAAGCATCTAGTTACTATTTAGGACTTTCTGGAGTGAACATGTTTTCTAAAAAATAGTGAAATAAACGGAAATAAGTTTCTTTTGCTGAATTTTTCTCCTCGTGAGATCTGCTGGATGATTCCACACATGCACTCGTTCACTCTTCCATTACGGTATTGACAGACGAAAAAATTTCCAGCTGTTTTTCCAAGGACGTATTTATCCTTTTAATGTCCTCCAGCGAGTTATCCCAGAGTTGAGACCTAGTGCAATTGAATTTTCATATTATAAAACTATACTTTGTTCCAAAATCCGTGAAAATCGTTAGAGCCGTTTTCGAGATCCGTTGAACATAAATATATACCCATATAACCATATCCTAGAAAGAAAATAAAAAAGTCCGAAACATGTTGTGATTAAATATTTCAAAAAGGGTCCTAAGATTTTTATTTTCTTTCTATATCTACAAAAGTAGCCCTATACAGAAAAGAGATAAACCATATCCTATTATATTAAGCGAGCAATTTCTGTATATATTGTGAGGAATGGCCCACGTTTGTGGGTCATAGATGAGGAATTTTCGAGCCGAGAAGATAGCCTCTCATAGAGTCACTTAAAATCTATGAAATAAAAATTCCCTTTTAAAAATTCTGATCAACGTTTTAATTCAATTCTATCATCAGGATGTGGATGCTTTTGATAAGTTTGAGAATCTATTGCACTTTCAAGCCTTCACAAAATCAATTGAATGTTCTTTCCAAGGGTGTTTGTATGAATTTATCAATTTACTATAGATATTTTATCAAAATGACCTGGTTTGCTTGAGCGATCGGGTTCAGCACAGTCGTCTCTTGGCCGTGGTGTCAGTGATGCCCTCAGCGACGGAGTTGGTCCAGCCTTGCAGTGTCGTCCTGGTCCCCGTGTAGGCTCCGTCCGGTTCAGCACGCAGCGGTCCTCTTCATCGTTTGATGCGCTCGTCGTCCGTTGTCCGTCTCGCCTCTCAGCCCAGGCACACTGAAAAGTTTTTCGGGCAGCTTCAGTGCGATATATGATAGGGTAACAGTTATTCAAAAAATTAACAAGCACTCCTAATCCAGTCTATGATATCTTGTAAATATTATTAATAAACTGTAACCCACATTGAGTGAATTCAATAATTATCTTGGCTCTTGACGTAAAATTGATTGAACGGATTATTAAATCAATAATGTGTGATCTATCAGCACAAAATTATACAGCTCAGCTTGTATAATTCACTTGTCTTTGTAGGTAGTTTAAATTTTTCAAAAGTTTCTGATATCAGATTGAGTAAAACTGAATGAATTCAAAATTATAATGATTCAGAATTAAATCTATATAAAAAAATTTATAATAGCTCTCGAACTGATTTGATAAAAAGAATTACATTAACAAATTTTTAAAAGTTCATGAATGGCTTAGATCTAATAAATTCGATGTGAATTTGAATAAACTTGAGATAACTTTGAAATGTCTTTGAGGCGACTCACCGGATATTGTCTACATTGGCACACAGAAAACACTTATGACATGAATAGTCTGGAGATTCAGAAATTTGGCTGCTGACTGTCTCGAGCTGACGTTTCCCCAGCTATTTATTATAGTGTGTCGCCATTTTAACTAACTTTTGGAGTTCATAAACATTTCAAGTTTTGAATCTCCATCACAATAATTCAGTTCACTATTTAAAATTTTAAATTACGTTAACATATTCCCACAGAAACTAACAGAGAGTAGATTCTTATTTTATTTAAACAAAAGGATGTGCAGGCTGCTTGAGTCAAGCCCCACTCAACATGTCTCGAACACAAAAAACTACAAATACACTTTTTTGGAGCTTAGGAATTTGAAATTTACAGGTTATGTACATCAAAATTCCTTCTTTCATGTGTGGTTATTTGTTTTGTAAGAATCTCTGTATTTTTAAAAATATCAGTGTTTGAAAATTGTGATTTTTCACGTGGTTCTCAAAGTTTTTCAGATCAATTTTAGATATTTCAGATGTTGAAAAGTGAGATTTATGAGCTTGATCTCATTACAAAATAGTGCTCTGCAACTTCTATTAATATAGAAATAGAAGTTTTACAATTATCAATTACTTTTCCGGGATGGGATGCAAGTGTTGGATGTTAAGCATCCTCTACCTTGATTACTTTACTTTGAATATTTGGTGGTTATATGGGTTATATTTGGGTGGTTTTATGCGACAAATCAAAAATTATACAACACGTGTTTATTATACTATCATACCTAATGATTTACAATGTAAAATTTATAATTATATTATAATTTCAGTTGTAATTTCACATGGAAATGAGCCTACATAGGTGTAAAACCTGTGCGTAGACACGAGTTGCTGCTTTGAGCAAAATATAGGATTAATAAGGAGCGAATGATTCAATGTAATTCGGCTAACTTACTACACAAGATAATAGTAATTAACAAGAAACTAAATATGATAAAAAAAATTATACAGAGTGGAAAGATGATACAAATTAATTATGCAATGGAAGAAAATGTTCAAAGGTACAAATAATGTATATAAGGTACAAATTGTATATATAATGTACAATTCTTACGGCTATGACTTCAGATTCCCAGCACCGCGATAGTAAACAGAGCAGCAGCACTACAGTGAGTACGGTATTATTAGTAATAGTCAGTCAGTCTATAGTTCAATGTAGTCAGTTAAATAGTTGTTCATATTATTTAGGTGTTAACATCTATAATTAGATGTTATGATCGCCTCTGACATATCTCTTCCCAGCTTTGTATGTTTTTCAAGTAAGGAGGAATTGTAGAGAATTGTGTTCTGTTTACTGTTAGAGAATTCTGTTGTACAGTCATACTAAATCACAAACAAATTGGCACTTCACATCTATCAAATTATATAACTCTACACATGACCACTTGAAATTACTCACATGCACACAATTTGAAAAAATCTGGTGTACAGTCATACTAAATCACAAAGAAATTGGCACTTCACATCTATCAAATTATATAACTCTACACATGACCACTTGAAATTACTCACATGCACACAATTTAAAAAAATCTCACTCACACAACTTTCCTTGCTCATTGAACTATAAGCCTCATTCTTAAACGAGAATGATTTAGGGGAATAACATAATGACGATTGGCGGCAACATATTTGAAACTACGATCAGACTTCTGTATATGTGTATAGTTGTTTTCAGAGTACTTTTTCCTTTGTGTAAATTGTGAAATTCGATATTTTTTTTAAAAGTCGTCAAAACAGCTGTTCTACTGATGAAATATCTCGACTATGTGTTCTTTTTATGAACTGCTCTACCTACCTACCTCATGCACGAGAAGGAGGCTACAAAGTCCATTTCTCAAGGATGGGGTGGACCCCCCATTAGTTTCTCAGGAAGAAGACTCATTCCAGTTAATAGAGCCGATGAATAAGGGTATGAATAATTCATACAGGGTATGCATTTGAAAAAAATCGGTCAAGTCATTTTTGAGAAAATCGTGAAACACATGTTTTTTTAGTGATTATCCGCCATTTTTCTCAATAATATTACGGAGCTCCTGAAATTTTCCCAGAAATGAGACTCATGTCAGTTGATGGGGCTAATAAATAGCTATCCATGGTATAAATTTGAAGAAAATCATTAGAGCCGTTTCCGAGGAAACAGTGAAAAACATGGTTTTTTAGTGATTATCCGTCATTTTTCTTAATAATATTACGGAGCTCCTGAAATTTTCACAGAAATGAGATTCATGTCAGTTGATAGGGCTTATAAATAGCTATTCATGGTATAAATTTGAAGAAAATCGTTGGAGCCGTTTTCGAGAAAACCATGAAAAACATGTTTTTTTAGTGATTATCCGTAATTTTTCTCAATAATATTACGGAGCTCCTGAAATTTTCCCAGAAATGAGACTCATGTCAGTTGATATGGCTTATAAATTGCTATCCATGGTATGAATTTGAAGAAAATCATTAGAGCCATTTTCGAGAAAAACGTGAAAAACATGGGTTTTTAGTAATTATCCGCCATTTTTTCCGCCATCTTGAATTGAATTTTATTGAATTTCTTATTGTAGGGTCCTCATGGTATAAGGACCTTAAGTTTAAAATTTCAAGTCAATAGGTTAATTAGGAATGGAGTTATCGTGTTCACAGACATACACACATACACACACACATACACACACACACACACACACCACACACACACACACACACACACACACACACACACACACACACACACACACCACACACACACACACAGACCAATACCCAAAAATCATGTTTTTGGACTCAGGGGACCTTGAAACGTATAGAAAACTTGAAATTGGGGTACCTTAATTTTTTTTGGAAAGCCATACTTTCCTTACCTATGGTAATAGGGCAAGGAAAGTAAAAATATTGAAAGCAGTGTTAATTAATGAATGTTTGTACAACGTACATGTGATTCTTGTTATTTTATTGTATTGTACTGATACTGATTGATCTTAGTGTTTTTTTCTGACCTCACTCAGTGTTAAAAATTTGACGAAGTCCATGTATTCATGTGAATATTTTATGTTAATAAAATTCTATTCTATTCTTTTCTTTTCTTTTTAATTAAATGAAAATAATGAGCGAAGCTCGGTGCTCCGATATTTTAGATTTATATGATTATCTGGTTATGTAGTTAAATGGTTATATTGCTATATATTTATGTTCAACGGATCTCGAAAACAGCTCTAACGATTTTTACGAAATTTGGAACATAGTAGGTTTATGATATAACAATTCGTTTGCACCATGTCTCATCCTTGATAAAACTCGTTGAACGACATTAAAAGGATAATTCATCCATGGCTGAAACAGCTGTGGATGATAAAAAGTGAGTGAGCGAGTGAGTATGTGAAAAATCAAAATATCGCATCCCCGAATTTCATAAGATGACGTGTGAAATATAAACACGATCATTTTAGATAATTGTGTTCTGTTTACTGTTAGAGAATTCCGTTGTACAGTCATACCAAATCACAAAGAATCTGGCACTTCACATCTATCAAATTATATAACTCTACACATGACCACTCGAAAGTACTCACATGCACACAATTAAAAAAAATATTGAAAGCAGTGTTAATTAATGAATGTTTGTACAACTTACATGTGATTCCTGTTATCTTATTGTATTGTCCTGATACTGACTGATCTTAGTGTTTTTTTTGACCTCACTCAGAGTTAAAAAATTGACGAAGTCCATGTATTCATGTGAATATTTTATGACAATAAAATTCTATTCTTTCCTATTCTTTTTAAATAAATGAAAATAATGTGCGGAGCTCGGTGCCCCGATATTATATATTTATATGGTTATCTAGTTATTTGGTTATGTGGTTATATGGTTATATGAATATTTATGTTCAACGGATCTCGAAAACGGCTCTAATGATTTTCACGAAATTTGGAGCAAAGTAGGTTTATGGTATAAAGATTCGATTGCACTAGGTCTTAACCCTTGGATAACTCGCTGGAGGACATTAAAAGGATAAATAAGTCCTTAGAAAAACAACTGGGAATTTTGTCGTCTATTGATAACGTAATGGAAGAGAGTGAACGAGTGCATGTGTGGAATCATCCAGCTGATCTCACGAGATGAAGAATTCAGCAAGAGAAACCTATTTCGTTCATTCCTCTTTTTTTTCAGAAAACATGTTTACTTCAGAAAGTCCATGATAGTAGCTAGATGCTGTTAGTAATACATAGTATATTAACAAATATTGTAGCAAACATAGTATATCATTCTAAATCGAATCCATAGTATATCTATTTGTAATTGATGATGTATTTGTCTTTTGAAGTGTGAATAAATTGTTATGTTGATGAGTGATAGTAGCTCAACCTAGATTTAGATTTGGACTGTAGTTTAAATGTGATAAGGGACAGTTTTGGGCATAAGCCTGTTGTGCCTCCTCATATAACTGTAAAAATAATTTTACGTCTGATAAAATTAATAAATAAATATAAACTATAAATTCAATCTTTTGTTATGAATTTTCTATTCTTTTACACTCCAGAGCAAAGCACGGTCACCCGATATTAACCACATAACCAGATAACCACATAACCATATTAATATATATTTATTGAAATTGCTCACTTGATATGATAGGATGAGTGAGTTTTTCATCTTGAAAACAAATAAGAGTTTTTGAGAGAAAATTATGATTCAACTGAATTAACTAGAACATGTGACATCAGATACTTGTGGATGAGAAAACTGCGTGAGGTCTACTGTTCACAGAACTACTGGTAGTAGGTATTGCTTAGGTGCGCTGGAATATGTTCAGACAAGCAGCTTCCTTCTCGATTTTGGTTGACATCTCACTTGGAAAAATAGAAATCAATGCACCCCAAAACGTCGCTATGACGACGTTTTATGGCCTAATAAACAACAAGTTTCTATTCTTGTTATGCTTTACTTTACCATCATAATTATATGTTGTGATCATGATAAGAAAGCTATACTTTAGTGTTGACAATCAGCTCTTTTTCTGGTAATAATTTCCTGCAAAAACCACAGATAATAACAGGATTTGAAAAGTAATGACCCAATCATGTACCCGAAAATTGAAGGTTTCATCAAACTTTCACATGATAATTGTAGGGTAGAAATGTTCAAGGGTGATTCCTCATTTTCCACATAATTGTCACTGATTAGCACTCAATGAGGTCGCGCTTCTTATTTCATTCGAGGAATAAACAAACTTGAGAACTTGCCATTCCTTCCCGTGACTTCCAAAAGAAAGCCCAAGTGTTGAATCAGTTCAATATTAAGCTTTTAACCAGCATTTGAGTTGATGGTTTTCAACCATCATTTGGGATTGCAATTGACTTTGGATAATGTGGAATGTAGAACAGTTCAATAAAACTACAATAAGTCTATAGAAATGGAAATTCTATCCATCCTACAACTTTTATTCGGTAAGATATGTTGAAAATATTTTGAATTTGTTGTATGCTATAACGGTGTTTTCCGCATTTCTCTCTTCACAGAATCTCAGGACATTCATTCATATTAGTTTTGTAGATTTTATCACCCATATCAAGTGAGGCAATGTCAGTCTATACAGTCTATATGAACTATACAGTTTATACAATATAATATATATCTTCATTATCATCATCATATTCTTCGTGCTCTCTCTTCCATTATTCTTTGTAATCTTCTTTTATTATTATACTTTAATACTTCTTAGTCCGGTCAACGAAAGGTTATGCAGGAAACGTTTGGATGCCAATTTTCGACCTCGTAGCTCTGTTTAGGGTGGTGACGAGGTAAACATCAATAGTCCCCACCCCCACCCACTGTGCTAAGATCGTAGGGGTGGTTAAAGGGTATTTTCTGGTTTCTCCCATATAACTTGAAAACTATGCATCTTACTGATATGACTATTCCATACAAAATTGAAGTGTACATAATTTCCAACGATATTGATCCGAAACTTTTTCAACATCTCCTCTCAAAGTTGTCGAGGTATTCGCTCTTCAAGGTGTGACATTTTTGAAAAAAAAAGATGCGTTTGCCAGCAATTTTTAGCTATTTTTGCTCTTATAACTTTTTAAAAATAAAAGTAAAAAATCCGAGCTGATCATTATCTTATCCAGCATCAAATTCTCTTCAATTTTGGGTATAATTTCACAAGTTTGCGCATTCCCCTACGAATTTTGCAGAAGCTTTATTTATGAGTGTGAAATATTCAAAAATTGCCTTACTTTTCCATTATTAACCTTCATCGCCTACCCGTGTTAAGCGGGTTGCGTTATGCGCCCGGGAGTGCTGTTGACAGGATGGCGATCCAGCTAGCTATTCTTTCACATAACTGAACTATATTTTGCATGAGAAGAAAAAATACCTCGAAAAACCTTTAATAAATAATACAGTCGTTGAGGTAATTTCTAGAAAAAATCAAGAGATTATATGTAACCTATAGTGCAGCATCTATGAAAATACTCACAGATTCATTTCCACAGAAGATGTTTCGCAGGTTTCGCAGTGATAGTTATGTGAGAGAAGCACGCTCAAAGCTACAGGTATTTGCATTATCAATCTTCTTATTTGGTTTTACAACCCAGTACGGGTCACAGCCTCGCTCAATCTTCTCCAAGCATCTCTGTTCAATGCATCCCTGCACTCCAACCTTTGCCGTATCCTGGTCAACATCCAACCATCTTGTCCTGGGTCGCCCAGGCGATTCTGGCTGGCATTTCACTTTGAAAAATGAGAATCAATGCACCCAGAAACGTTTCCATGACAACGTCTTTTGGCCTAATAAACAAAGAGTGTCTATTTTTGTCATGCACAAAAGCTTCACTTTACCATGATAATTATATGGTGTTATTACAATAACTAAGCCATATTTTGGTGTTAACAATCAGCTCTTTTTCTGATAATCATTATTTTCTGTAAAAGCCACAGATAATAGCAGGATTTAAAAAGTAATAACGGACCCAATTTTGGACCCGAAAATTGAAGGTTTCATCAAACATTGGCATGATAATTATTGTAGGGTGGAAATGTTTAAGGGTGATTCCTTATTTACCACATAATTGTCATTAATGGGCACTCAATGAGGTGACGGTTCTTTATTTCATTCGAGGACAAAACAAACTTGAGAGTTTTCACTTCCTTCCCATGACTTCCTAAAGGAAGCCCAAGTGTTGAATCAGTTCAATAGAAAGCTTTTAACCAACATTTGAGTTGATGGTTTACAACCATCATTTAGGATTGCAATTCATTTCGGATAATTTGGAATGTAGAGCAGTTCAATAAAACTACAATAAGTCTATAAAAATTCTATTTATTTTTCAACTTTTATTCGGTAAGATATGTTGAAAGTCTTTTGAATTTGTTGTATGTTATAACAGTGTTTGTTGCTTTTCTCTCTTCACGGAATCTTAGGACATTCATGTTAGTTTTGTAGATTTTGTCCTCCATATCAGGTGAAACAATGTCAGTCTATCCAGAGTTCAATGCAACTGAACCACTTTTTACAATCTACATGACAAGGATCCGTCACAATCAACTCACGATCCAAGAAAACGCAATTGAATAGATGAAGGTTTTTCATGATCCAATTATATTATAATATAATATATATTTTTATAATCATCATGCTCTTCGTGCTCTCTCTTTCATTATTCTTTGTAATCTTCTTTTATTATTATACTTTGATACTTCTCAGTCCGGTCAACGAAAGGTTATACAGAAAACGTTTGGATGACAGTTTTTGACCTCGTAGTTCTGTTTAGGGTGGTGGGGAGATAAACATATCAATAGTTCTCACCCCAACCACTGTGCTGAGGTCGTGGGGGTGGTTAAAGGGTATTTTTTGGTCTCACCCATATAACTTGGAAACTATGCTTCTTATGGATATGACTATTCTATGCAAAACTGAAGAGTACATAATTTCCTGCGATATTGATCCAAAAACTTTTTTTATATCTCCTCTCAAAGTTGTCAAGGTATTCGCTCTTCAAGGTGTGACATTTTTGAAAAAATGCGATTGCCTGCAATTTTTGCTATTTTTGCTCTTATAACTTTTTAAAAATAAAAGTGAAAAATCCAAGCTGATCATTATCTTATCCAGCATCAAATTCTCTTCAATTTTGGGTATAATTTCACAAGTTTGCGCATTCCCCTACGAATTTTGCAGAAGCTTTATTTATGAGTGTGAAATATTCAAAAATTGCCTTACTTTTCCATTATTAACCTTCATTGCCTACCCGTGTTAAGCGGGTTGCATTATGCGCCCGGGAGTGCTATTGACAGGATGGCGATCCAGCTAGCTATTCTTTCACATAACTGAACTATATTTTGCATGAGAAGAAAAAATACCTCACCTACAGTCGTGGACTGGAAAGAAGATCCATTGGTAGATTCATTAGACCCTTCTTGATCCCTTCCACAGCACCAACATGCTACTAAGCGTATAGTTGGGTCCACGTTATATTGGCAGTATTTGATTATCATTAATGTTGCTATCCTTGTCTATCATCCGACAAAGCAGATATTTTTATCCTTTTCTAGCTCCACAACTGTTTTTAACAATCTAGAAATATAATTAATTGAAAATTATAAAACCTCAGTTGTTGAAATTTATCATTAGATGATTAGATTAATTAATTCTGATAGATGATAGATGATAATTTAATAGTCTGATTTCTACGGTAATATTAGCGTATAAGGGTGTCTCCTTTTTCCTTCTATATTATCCTTGAATTCAAAATTCCCAAAAACCTTGTATATACGTCGACGCGCAATTTGAAAAGGAGCATACCTGTCAAATTTCATAAGAATCTGTCACCGCGTTTTGCCGTAAATGATTCCAAACATTTAAACATTCAAACAATTAAACATTTAAACATTTAAACATTTAAACATTTAAACATTTAAACATTTAAACATTTAAACATTTAAACATTTAAACATTTAAACATTTAAACATTAACATTTAAACATTTAAACATTTAAACATTTAAACATTTAAACATTTAAACATTTAAACATTTAAACATTAACATTTAAACATTTAACATTTAAACATTTAAACATTTAAACATTTAAACATTTAAACATTTAAACATTTAAACATTTAAACATTTAAACATTTAAACATTTAAACATTAAACATTTAAACATTTAAACATTAAACATTTAAACATTTAAACATTTAAACATTAAACATTTAAACATTTAAACATTTAAACATTTAAACATTTAAACATTTAACATTTAAACATTTAAACATTTAAACATTTAAACATTTAAACATTTAAACATTTAAACATTTAAACATTTAAACATTTAAACATTTAAACATTTAAACATTTAAACATTTAAACATTTAAACATTAAAAGAAATTCCAAACCGTCGACTTGAATCTTAGACCTCACTTCGCTCGGTTAACAATAAATTACATACTGTAGTTGTATAGTATTGTGGGATATGAGATTTTAGCGATGGTAATTCTATTTTGACGTATGATATAATATTATCATATGAAAGTAACCATGTGATTAATTCAAAAAGCAACATCATCAAACAAAAAAATAAACATGTTAGTTCTTAGTAGAAAAGCTCTATGAAAAAATTAAGAAAATGTAAAATGTGAATGTGTAGAATTAATAGAATTTTCATTGATTTATATCAGGATATTGATTTAAAGAATAATATCCTACAGTATTGAATTTATTCAATTTCATTCATTAGCATTTTAAATGTGTATAATAAAATATTAATCAGCTCCAATGCAAAGTCTCACATCACTTTGAAATATTTCAACTTTTATTTATAATTTGAATTCCTCAATTCATTTACAGAGAATTATTGGATTTGGGTTCACAGGTCTTCACAATAGAAGACCCATTCGACTTGATTGTATTATGATAGTGCATTTTAATATTCTGGAATAGACCTAAACAGCTTTTAGCTTGAAAAACTACAATATGGTATGTATTTTCTATAACTATATATGGATGATTTTTTGATGTGTAGTTCATGAAGTTGCAGTCTGAAGTTGTTGAAAGATATTTTGGTTATCTATATTATATAAAAGCAAAATGGCAATCACTCACTCACTGATTGACTGACTGACTGACTGACTCACTCACTCACTCACTCACTCGCAGAACTAAAAATCTACCGGACCAAAAACGTTCAAATTTGGTAGGTATTTTCAGTTGGCCCTTTAGAGGCGCACTAAGAGATCTTTTGGCAATATTTTGAATCTAAGGGTTGTTTTTAAGGGTTTAAAGTTCGTCTTTCAGCATGTATATTCTTCTTCTCCCAATCTCTTAATTATAATTGGAATTTCCATATCATATGTTACTATAGAACTATAATCTAGAGAGAGTACCTCATCCAAACAGTTGTTAACTGGTAACTAAGTTAATAATTTTGTCAGGTTGGCATTAAGTTGAGTTGACTTTGTTAGGTTGGCACCAAGTTGAAGATTTAAATGCATTTATCGCGGAAAAATTGATTGGGCACTGCTACTTCAATCCTGGGAATATTATATCACTAGCCGTCAGGCTCGCTTCGCTCGCCATATCCGTTTAGCCAGACGTTTAGTCTGGACCCCCGACTGGATTGTCCTAGCATATGATGAAAATGTCCAAATGAAAAATGCAGGCGAGCGAAGCGAGCCTGCTGATCTCATTCTTGGACGATCCAGTCGTGGGTCCGTGGCTAGACGGATATGGCGAGCGAAGCGAGCCTGACGGCTAGTAGATTATATTTTTTCCCAAAACATTTCCTTGCGTATGAACATATTTCCAAAAGTCTCTGCAAACTTATTAATGGTAAATTCAATTGACCTACTAAGAACTTACTATACATACAGGGATCAAGAAGTGAGTCACTTGAAGTGAACCTAGATGACATAGAATGATTCAGATCACATGCAGGAAGGCTATTGGGGCCACTGCTAGGGTGGGCACACAACAGTTAGTCAAGACAAGACTAGTCACGATTAGTCACAATACTTCGCATAGTTGCTTATGAAGCAACACACACCGATTAGACATGTCTTCATAAGCAACCATGTGAAGTATTGTGACTAGACGTGTCTTGTCTTGTCTTGACTAACTGGTGTGTGCCTAGCCTTACTTTTGGTATTATAAATTGACTGAATTTCCTGAATATTACTTATCAAATGAATTATATTAAAATCTTCTTCTTCTTCTTCTTCTTCTTCTTACAAAAAAGGATTAGGTTATAACCTGTTCCGACTCACATCTAGCCAATTATTCAAATAAACATAAAAATCCTATTGTAGCCACCGCTTGCGTGGTCTGCCAACATCTCTTTTGCCTACTGGCTGATAATTACAGACTTTTAATGGTATTCTCTCAGCTGACATTCTTTGAGCATGCTTCCTCCATCGATGTCGATTCTCCGTAACTCATTCATGCTGCAGTTATTTAATTTTATTTTTAAAAACTATTAAATTATATTGAAATAACAAATACAATTAGAGTACCAAATTTTTTAAATTCTATCCGACCATTCTATTATATTTGATATTTTGTATGAATTTGATTCGATAAGTAAAGGATTCAGCGGAGAATACCGGTACACTGTTGTAAAAAGTTTTCTTGTGTAATTTGAAGTGCTTGTGAATATGAAATGTTATTGAACTTGTTACACCGTGAAGTCTTTATTCAATGAATCCTCTCTTGCCATTATGATATTTCATTCATTATTTTATTATACTCTTGCGAGCTCTTCTTAGAAATATTCTCGTTATTTTTTCAGATATTTTTGAGGACCACAGATTTCATGCGGCAGTACATTAATTATTTCCGCTATGATGGGAATAACAATGCACTATTGTTTATCCTGATGGCAATTATAGAAATAATAACTCTTTCATATTCGTTGATGATATTCGTTTATGAGAGAAACAACCTTGATAAATGCTTTATTGCGATTAAAGATGTATTGCTTGTGCTTACCGTGTTCAGTGGTTCAGTAGAACGATTGAGTGAACCAGATGAAAGCATCGAAATGACGCATTTAATTGAGGAAGAATTTTTATTAGATCGTTTTGAGTTGGATGAGACTTCCCAAAGCTGGGGCAGAATAGTAGAGAACTACAAAAAGAAGAGAAAACTGCTGGAATTGTTGGATAAAATGTCACTGGCGTGCACTGTCTGTTGTTACTCGTCACTTATGTTCAGAAATACTTTGGTAAGATTAGTAGAAACGAATCCAGAGGATCAACTACGGGGATTTCCCTTTCCATTTGTCTCCTACATTCCTCCAGAGTTCGATCAGGTTTCATTTTCAACATATATATTCTTTTTGCAATCCTTACTAATAATTCTTTTCACTCTGGAGGCGTTCACTGCCTATGCATCGCTAATAGAAAGCATAAGAAAACTTATGACAGACTATGAGAACATTTATATCTTGTTAGATGACATCAAGTATTATTCATCTGATATTAGTCTAGAAGATGGGAATACTTCACATTATAATGTAGAGCACACTCAAGGGGAATGAAGAGGATTTGAGAAGAAATATGGGACTCATTGTGCGATATCACCAGTACATAAACAGGTACGTTTTTAATGAATATGCTAAACATGAGGTTTTGAGGTATTCTATTCTAGAGCTATTGAACGTTGCTCCTATATAATATATTGAACAACCGTGTTCAATCAACCTACCTCCTTTCATCAACTCACATAGAGTAACATATTAAGTAGTTGACTTCTCCTCATTCTTAGCTTTGTTATCATTTTTCTCATTCATATTCGTACTTTGATTGACCTTAGATAGATTACCTTATACGCTATAAAGTTTTATTTATCAATTAATCTCTTGTTATTGTCTCATATTGTATATGGTTTCTAGTTTGTAGTATAGTTTCTAGTAACCTATTCAGTATATTTAGTTTCTCATAACATTTTTTTCCTTCACCAATAAAGAATAGTTTTTTCCTTGTATTTCTTTCTCTCAATTTTAAATTTCTTTGTATAGTGATTATTGTGGATTTCTTGATTGACGAACAATTTTTGGGATTTTCCCGTGTGCCCACATATTGTTGTAAATGAATAAATAAACGTTACTAACTTGCTTCTGAATTACCATTGGCTTTATGGCAGTTTGGGGCTTCAGCTTGGCCACAACTACTATTGATCGCTTTTATTAATCGAGTAACGAGATAGCCCCTTGTTGTCATTCGAAATAATATTAACCAGTGGCCAACTCTTAATAGAGAAGAATTCCACAATAGAGCCGATGGAGGGAAGATCGATTCAATGAATCTCGAACGGGAAATAATATATTGTGCGCTGAATTTAAATACTTTTACTTTCAAATTTGAAAAGTGAGTAATTGGAGAGGAATACTATCAAGAATAACGAGAATAAATGTATCGGGCATAAAGGGAAGGCAACACAGTACTCATCATCACTATCCTAATGATGATAGGTTAATTTACCTGAGATAACAACATTTTTTTATTGAAAGACAAAATTCAAACAAGTTCCTATGCAGATCTTACTATTCATTCTAATATTCATGGTATTATTTAAGGTTTTTTGTCAGAACAAGTCTACACCGACTGATTCGAGAACAGCTTTACAACTTTAAAAATCTGGTGTGGCGCACTCACACAACTTTCCTTGCCGTTATGAAAATTGATCACCTGACGCTAGTGTTCACGCGCATCTCAAGTCCAATATTCTAAGATCTGAGCCAGCTGGTGACAGGACTATAACGCTGGAGACACACGAGGTCTGCCATCACTTCATAGTGAATGATCTAATAAAATCAACAGTTGCAACAGTTTGCAATTGAATGATCACATTTCCTCGAATTTCCAGCTTAGGTATTTCAAATTTTAGATTGTTTCTTGAATAGTTCCAAATTTCTTAAATAACTCAATATTATTTGTTAAAAGTGGTAATTGAGTGAAATATTTCTAATTAATTTATCAATTAAAGCCATCTAAATTCAAAATTTATAGTTTTAATGTTTATTTTGTACCAAAATTTTTTAAAAATTGTACATGTGAAATTCTAACCTTATCTTGGACTTTGTCATCTATAAATTTGGAAGAAAAATAGCACAAGGACTACCTTATTATTTGATCTTTTAATGTTATTGCATTAGTGATATTTGCATTGTAAATAAATAAATAAATAAAAGTAAAATTTGAAATTGCTGAAATGGTGAGTGCCAAACTGTTGTTTTTATCTAGCTCAAAATTTAGTACATAGAATGACCGAGGCCTGAATTTAGTTGCAGCAAGCTAGCAGGTTTCCAAAATGTATCATGCTCAATCTTTACTACTTGAAATTTTTTGTTTAAATTGTATCTGAAGCCTGATAATTTGTTTCTAGAAACAAACTTTGCATAGATGGGGCGGAGTTACTGAAATTTTTACAGATATGGGACTTGTGGCAGTTGATTGAACTTTCCAATTACTATTTTAGGTATGAATGTGATCAAAATCGTTCGAACCGTTCTCGAGAAAGTCGTGAAAAACCCTGATTTTGACAACATTTTCGCAATTTATGAAAAATTGTGTTTGTGTGTGTGTGTGTGTGTGTGTGTGTGTGTGTGTGTGTGTGTGTGTGTGTGTGTGTGTGGTGTGTGTGTGTGTGTGTGTGTGTGTACACAATATCTCATCTGCCAATTAACGGAATGACTTGAAAATTGGACACGAACAATTTCAATCAAATGCAATTCAAAGCGGCTAAAATAGGAAAATGTTGTCAAAATATGGTTTTTCGCGATTTTCTCAAGAATGGCTTCAACGATTACGATCAAACTTATACCTAGAATAGTTATTGATAAGTTCTATCAACTGGCGAAAAACCCATATCTGTAAAAATTTTAGGAGCTCTGCCCCATGTTTGCAAAGTTTGATTTTAGATTCCCGATTATCAGGCTTCAGATACAATTTAAACAAAAAATTCCATATATGAAAAAAAGCATGAAAATCTCTATAATTGATGTTCAGTAACATTTTCACCTAAGATTGAAAATAAGCTCGAGATACGAGAAAATTTCATTATTCAATTGCAAACTGTTCGCAACTGTTGATTCTATTAAATCATTCACTATGAAGAGATAGCAGACCTCGTGTGTCTCCAGCTTCATTGTCCTGTCACCAGCTGGGTCAGATCTTTGGTTAGTAGACTTGAGATGCGCGTGAACACTAGCGTCAGGTGATCAATTTTCAAAATGGCAAGGAAAGTTGTGTGAGTGACATAAGATTTATATATCTGGTTATTTATATTTTATTTATATCTGGTTGTTCATGTTCAACGGATCTCGAAAACGACTCTAACGATTTCACGAAATTTGGAACATAGTAGGTTTATTATTTATACAAATTCGATTGCACTAGGTCTCATCCTTGGGAAAACTCACTGAACGACATTAAAAGGATAATTCATCCTTGGCTGAAACAGGTGTGGATAGTAGAAAAGTGAGTGAGCGAGTCAGTATCAAAATAAAAAATAAAAATATCGCTTCCCCGAAATTCATAAGATGACATATAGCCAGCTGTGAAATATAGACACGATTATGTTAGAGAATTGTGTTCTATTTATCAATAAATAAAAATAACGAGCGAAGCTCGGTGCCCCGATATTATTATGTGAATGCAGTTTTTGCAAGAGTGATTGGTCTTTCCTTGTCTGATTACTTGGCCAGGAATTTAGTATTAATAATTATTCTAAAACAATAATGCAAATTAAATGCTGTAAATTACCCCTAAGCCTTCTGCTACTGCAAATATTGACAACAGGGTAAACAGCTAGATGGAAATTCGATGAGCGCTACTATTCAAAAATAAATTTCCATTTAGCTGTTATCCCTGTTGTCAATATTTGCAGTAGCAGAATTCTTTGTGGTGATATACAGCATTTAATTTGGATTTTCGTTTGATAATAAATTCATAAGGATTTGAATAAATGCAATATTTCAGTAATCTCTATCTGTAATTAAGTATTTCACTGGATGGAGAGACAGATCATTCAAAAATGTTCATCATGAAAAGGTCATTATTTTCGGCTAGAAACAGGAGCAGATTTTCTGGTCTTTCACTTGAGTGTGATTGGAGCCAATTGTATTGTTATGGTAAATCACTTGATGAAAGTGTGAACTATTTGCTACATAGCTATTTATAGCCATGCTAGTAGCCAAGCATTCCCATTGGTCCAGTCGAGAGTAAGGAGTCAGAGTCATCATTGGTCGTGTCAGGAAGACATCCTGGATAAATCCCCAATTTGAATCACTCTGTGACAGGAAGAGAGACCTAAAGTTGTTCCTCAGAAAAAATTCTCATGATGAGTCACTGAGAAAAATAATCGAATTGTCATTGGAGATTGGGACCCTTATCACCTCTCTTCAGACCAAGTATTGTATTGAACACAAACAACTAATGAGACATTCCAGTGGGATCTGATAGAGAAGGAATGAGATACAAATCCAAATACATGCTACCCAATTTTATAGTTGATGGGGTTCTCCTCGATTCTCCGCTTGTAATTTATTGCCAATGCCTTCAATGACAATTTTACATGTGATACAGGTGATATTACACATGAAAACCAACACAGTCTGTGTTGAAAATGGATTTGAAAATCCGAAAGCTCTCCACACGTGAGTACTAGTTTTTAATAACAATAATTCAAAAATTAAATTGTAGTTTCGTCAAAAATCGTTCAACAACTTATTATTATTGACTTTTATCCATGAAAATCTCTTGCCTATATGAAATTCTGGGTGAAGCCAGGACCCTGCCAGAGCCCATCGCTTACATTCCATCTCATTGTCTAAATGTCTGAATCTGAAGGCTGCCAATATTTTCTTCCGCTAATTCCTTCTTCCATGTATTGAACACAATGATTCATATTATTTTTATTATTTTCTCATTTCTTACACAGATGTTATGAAAAATTCGTCAAATGTACACAATATACGATAATGGTAATGAGTTTCATTATATTGATGGACTCCTGCTTTAATATCTTCTTCATAATGAAGGTAAATTATATAAGTTAGTTTAACACATTTCAACTTCATTACACTTTTTTATAGAATTAACCTATATTCTTCTTCCGAATAGGTTACAGTAATTTCATAAAACATTTTCTCTATTGACTATGACTATGACTATTGACTATCGACTATGAGCAACACCTATAGATAGAGGTCATGACATCAATGTTAATTCTGAAGTGAGACTCAATTTTTTTGTATTTCATGATATATATCATTGTATCAAAATATACTACACCATTTATTCTATACTATTATACAAGGCTATATTAAATCTTTATACTATATAATATCGAGTGACCTATCTGGCTCAGGTCTGGTGTCAGAGTTTTCAGGTCGCAACTGATCAATTGAAGGGCCTCTGACATGACCTATCAACTGTTTTTTAGGCAGCCGGGACCGACGAGTTATCGTGTCCATCCGAAACACAGGAGTGGCCCGATATAAATATCCTGCCCTAATTCTTTATACTAATAATACATCAGCTGTTCATCAGTTCAGGCTCACAGCAAGAAAACAAATTTTCCAACAAGTATCAATATGGTGGCGAGTCTAGACCTCTTTCTATGTACCTATGAACATCTATTGGTTTAACTACTGTCGGATGATCATCAGAAATGAATAAAGAAACTAGGACACAATTCACCACATGAACGAATTGTATCTATAATAATATAAGCATAACATTTATTGATGCTACTTTCTTGTGTCAAGGCCACCCTTGACTCAGCCTCTTAACCCACATTTGTGCCTGGAGTTTCGCCCATCTCTGGTCTCTTGAGTTTTTCTTTTTGCCCCTCCGAAACTGCCTTGATGGGGCAGATCCTGTGGGTTTGAAGGCAAGGCAACTTCTGGAGTTGCCTTGAGGTCCATTTTAGTCGCCTCCTATGACAAGCATGGATACTGTGGGTGAAGGGGGCTTACAACCCGCAGGAAGCTTAATAACTATTTAATTATTAAATAAATAGTTAATAATATTATTATTATTCATTTCATATTTCTTGGGTAACACTTGGGTAGGGCAAAAAACATATCTTTAATTTATGATACTAAAGAATTCGACAACTACTAGATCAAGAGTAAAGCTGCGTTTTCACCAAAGTTATTAACGAAATGTTAATAACTTAATCCTAATAGATTTTATTAGATTAAACGGAACTTGACAAACACATATGTTCATCATGTGTATGATAAGTTATGTTCAATCTAATAGAATGAATAAGGATTAAGCTATCAACATTTCGTTATAACTTTGGTGTAAACGCAGCTTTACTCTTGGTCTAGTAGTTGTCGAATTCTTTAGTATCATAAATTAAAGATATGTTTTTTTTGCCTTACTCAAGTGTTACGCTGACAAACGTGGAGACGTCCTATGAAGTTAGTCTTCTCTCTCTCCAATAATTAACAATCGAGCATTCATCTGTGTGTGATGTTTGATGTTTACCAACGGTAATTTGATATAACTATCTCCGTAAACTGTATGCATAGGTTATGATCTTGAATATTGAAAAGATTTAGGCCTACTGTTACATTCAGAACCATTAGCAAAATTTATACATCTTTATTCTAGTGCTTTATTTATTCACTTCACAATATATACTGACTTATACATCCATATACAGTATGATAGCTTACAATACAGCAAAGATTCAGGATTAATTTCACATAATATGAACTGGAATGGTGATTCATGAAGGGTAGGCTACATGATATGGAAAAAAATAGGAATTAACATAAGGGTAACATTTTTGTTTTGCATGTACATAAATTGGCGGAACTTTTGATAAAAGGTCAGAAGGCCTGCTTCGGTATATTGGCACTAATATAGTTTTTGCTTTTTTTTCTGAATTCGTGCTTTTTGTATAAAGTTTTTTTTCTTTGATATCTTGATTTTTATTTTCTCTTTTTTTTTCAATAAGACGTTACCGGGTTATCCGCAGCTGTCTATTATTTACATTTCCCCTAGCTTGAATGATGGATTTATCTACTGAGTTACATTTATTATTTATTTATTCATCTTGTAATTTTGCTATCATAGGGACAAGTATAACCTACAATAGTTCAGTTATTTATGTTAGTTCGTTATTCTTAGTTATTTATTTTAGCCTATCTTGTAAAAATATTCAGGCCTAGAAAAATGTATTGTACTGTATCATTATTAAAGTTTTGAAACAAACCTGTATAGTTTTGACCGGAACTCACCCCTACTCACAGATGTCTTTGTAGGAATACTCTGTCCATTTCCCTATTACAATTATTATTGTAATGATTGTATTATAATATTGTATCACTCTCACTCTCACACTCACTCTCACTCTCACTCACTCTCTCTCACTCACACTCTCACTCTCTTTGTGGAATAGAGAGTATTCGATTTGATTTGATATCGATGTCCATTCTTTGGAAAGAGTACTAAAAATAATCTTCCCAGTAACACTATCAAAACTAGACAGAGGGTGAGAGAGAGAGAGAGTGAGAGTGAGAGAGAGTGAGTGAGAGTGAGTGTGAGAGTGAGAGTGAGAGTGTGAGTGAGAGAGAGTGAGTGAGAGTGAGAGTGAGTGTGAGAGTGAGAGTGTGAGTGAGAGAGAGTGAAATGAGAGAGAGAGAGTGAGAGGTTCATTCTTAAAATGTTTGTTTCCCATGGAGGACATAGCTAAGATACTTCCATATAATATCAGTTTTAATAAGTTCCTGTTCTAACTGTTCTAATAAGTAATTTTAACTGTTGTTCTGTATTTTCTTCTTTTAGGTGAGAAATCCAAAAGTCATCATGACTCATGTATCAACATTCATCTTCAACAACATATTTATCCTTCTTAGCTATTATAGTGGTCAGCAAATTAGCAACCAGGTTCGTTTCAATACTTTAATAATGATACAAGTAAAAGTTTCTGCGATTATTCATAAATTAGTGTTTTTCAAATCATTATTCCCAGTATAACTGAAAAGTGGAACTTCATAGAATAAGATACAGGATTACAGAACTAGACAGAACCAACACATAAATAAACATTCATTGAACACTTCAATACTTCAATAGAATGAGAAAAAAGAAAACTTCAATTCGGATAAAAAACAAAATTTAAAACCTATACCTATATGAGGCACATCGAGCCTAAATCGACAAATTAGTTTAAATAGGCCTGTCATGCACTTCCGGTATAGTATAGGGATGTTACAGATTGTTTACACGTAGTTCAGGCTGTTTTCCAAATCAAAGCGATGAATAATACCGATATTTTGTGATTATGTGCAATTCAAAAGCCAACACCTAATATTAAAGGAATTATATTGCAGTTTCAGAGAAACAAAGAAATGAAAAATTCCTTCCAGGATTTTAGCAATAAATATACAAAATTTTTGCAAGTAAATTGCTCTGTTAATGAAATGTTAACGGTGCTATTAACATCCACCCAAAACCAAACAAATAAGGGAAGAGCAATTACGTTCCTACAAAGAATAGTGTAGCCTTAAAAGAATAGTGTTGCTATTATAATTTTTTCAAGATTAGGTGTTGGCTTTTGAATTGCACATAATCACAAAATATCGGTATTATTTATCGCTCTGATTTGGAAAACAGCCTGAACTACTTGTAAACAATCTGTAACATCCCTATACTGTACCGGAAGTAATTTTATAACAGTTCAGGTGCATGACAGGCCTATTTAAACTAATTTGTCGGTTTAGGCTCGATGTGTCTCAAATAGGTATAGGTTTTAAATTTTGTTTTTTATCCGAAGTGAAGTTTTCTTTTTTCTTATTCTATTGAAGTGTTCAATTAATGTTTATTTATGTGTTGGTTCTGTCTAGTTTTGTAATCCTGAATCTTATTCTATGAAGTTTTACTTTTCAGTTCATAAAACACCAACATTCACGGTACTGGGAATTATGATTTGAAAAACACTAATTTATGAATATATGACACGGCAAACATACGTGAAACTCTCATTCCTTCATAAACGAAATAGTAGCAAAGTATGAAAAACCAACTAGTTAAAGCCTCAATAACAACTCACTCCAAAAACATAGACTTCAATTTTCTACGACAGAGCAAAGAACAACTAAGAGAAATAGTAGCAAAGTATTGGAAAACTAAATGAAAAACTCACTATAGTCACAGGCTCAATATAACAACTCACTCCAAAAACATAGACTGTTCAATTTTCTAGGACAGAGTAAAGAACAACTGAGAATAATTAATTATTATTAAACGAAAATCTAATTAAATGCTGTAAATCACCCCTAAGACTTCTGCTGCAGCGAATATGGACAACAGGGTTTACAGCTAGATGGAAATTCGATGAGAGCTACTATACAAAAACTATTGTCAGTCCGGGAATCGAACCGGGTTCCGGGTTTTTTTATAGTAGCTCTTATCGAATTCCATCCAGCTGTTAACCCTGTTGTCAATATTTGCAGTAGCAGAGATCTTCGGGGTGATTTACAGCATTTAATTAGGATTTTCGTTTAATAATAATTATTCATTGATCAGAAATTGAACAAATGCAATTTATAATTCACTAGCAGGACACCCGTACTTCGCTTCGGGAATTAAAAGATAAGATTATTTTTGAGAACCATTTATAATCTAAATTCTACCAACATTGTTATAATCGTTTTTTAGATTAGGCCACAACTTGGCATGAAAACTATTGAGTCAAATCATTCGATTAATCATTGATGTGTCGGAAGTGCTCTGTAGAATAGTAGTCCAATTGCAGCGAATTTTGTAGAATATTGGGAAAAGGAACAACAGCTATTTGGCCGTTTTAATAAATGACCCCTTTCTTTCTTACGCCAAGTTAAATTTTGGCCGAATTTCCTCATTCTTTGCAAACAGATTCCACAACGGACACTTCTGAAGTTTTGAAAATACCCTCCATATATCATACTGAATTATTATAATTTCATCAAAATTGTTTAAGCAGTTATCGCGATCGGATATAGATAAATTAGTCTTGACAGAATAGGATCACTTGATAGAAGCAACTCCCGTCATAAAAGTTTGTTTTATGAAAAATAAAAACTATCTATACTCCCAGGAATAGCTCTGATTGAAGCAGCAGTGCCCAATCAATTTGTTCTCGATGAATGCATTTTGATTCGTTCTTCAACTTGGTGCCAACCTAATGAAGTCATCTCAACCTAATGCCAACCTGTCAAAATTATTAATATTAAGTTGCCAGAGTTGCGATAGAGCAGTCGAAGAGAACGGTCGCAAGATTCGGTGCTCCCTTATCGCACAACGATGATAGATTTAGCAAGTTACCGCGCGCAAATAGGCTCGTTTCGTAATATTCGGTGTTATATTGTGAAAAACATAGTGTTGTATAAATTAGAACAGTGCTGCTTTTCATGGTTTATTGTACTTGCATCGTTACTAATTATTGGAGGTGTTGAGTTGAATCCTGGTCCCGAGAACGTTACCCTCGACGATGTGTGGAAAAAGCTCGAAAAACTCGAGAATTTGAACGTTATGATGAAGGATTTGAGTGAGCTAAAAGATTCGTTTATTCAAATTTTGCGTAAAATTTATGAAGTTCAGAAAGATGCTAAGTTACAAAGTGATAAAATTGCAAACCTTGAAGACGAGAACAGTTTCTTGCGTTATAAAGTGGACAGTCTTGAAAATCATTCCCGGCGTTCTAATTTGTTATTCTTCAACATCAAAGAAGATTATAGGGAGTCACCCGCGCAAACAGAGACAATTATTACAAATAGTCATTGATAGTCGTTGATAGTCATTGATAGCCGAATTATTATTGTACTAATATAATCTAATCCGTCGAATTAAAAAAGTTACAAAATATATTATCATTGTGTGTAAATGATAGGTTTAAGTTTTCTAGTCAATATTAGTTTCTGGAACAAACGAGCTTTCAATGGTGCTTGAAAACTTGTTTATATAGATTTGAACTTCTTACCTTTTTTATGTAAATTTATTGCTTCTTGTCATTATGTTATCGTACGTTTTTACAGTTTAAACTAATTGAATTAGTTAAGTTAACTGGAATTGTTAAGCTTTTTGAGTTTAGTGGATTTGTTGAATGTATAAAACTTATTGGATTTGCTGAACTTGTTGAATGTATTTAAGTTACTCAGTTATTTGAATGTGTGGAATCTATTTAATTTATTGATTAGGAATTACCTTGTACCTTCCAATGTGAGCTTGTTGAATGTTAGAGATTCATAGTAATAATGTTTATTAATTGTAACGTGGGTACTTTCATTGTTCGCGGTTGAATGCAAATTTATAATTGGATCTTGTTATTAGTTTGATCTATTGCCAAACATTTTGTTCATGTGGTTTATAATTAAGTTGCCAGTTAACAACTGTTTCGAAGAGATACTCTCTCTAGATTATAGATCTATAATAACATATGATATGGACATTTCTATTATAATAAGGAGATTGGGAGAAGAAGAATATACATGCTAAAAGACGACCCTTAAAAACCACCCTTAGAGTTGAAATATCGCCAAAAGATTTCTTAGTGAGCACCTAGGACGTTTAAGGAAGCTATATTCCAATTTTTGTTGCAATCCATCCAGTAGTTTTACAGAAATCGTGATCAGTGAGTCAGTGAGATAAGAATTTTATAAGTATAGATTAATGAAGTTTGAACACTAATTCTGAAAAATCTAGAAGGAAAATTGTAATTTGGGCTTCCAAATGCACGAGATTGATATTTTTAGAATCTATGTTCAAAATTTGGAGATCTAAATCATTCCCGTTTTTCCGGTATGCAATCCACAAGTTGACATGTTTTGATGTGAACAAACGAACACATGAACAAACACAACCCTACTCTCTCTCATTATAATAATTATCGGAGCGAGTGCAAGAGTTCACATATGAGCAATCAAACTCAAAACTCGGCAATTCTTCTTCCGAATTGATTGTGTATATTTTGTCTCTGTTGTTCCCACATCCTATCTTCATTTTGACCGCCCTATCAGTTTAAACATAACTGAAGCCCTTATCTCCCTGTAGTTTCTTGGCTCTGGCGAACAGCTCCCTCAGTTTCTCAGTGAGCGACCTGTTGTAGATAGGTATTGCCTCCCCTCTAACTAACATTTTGATTCAACTATCATGGGACGAACTGCTTATATAGTTGTTCGCCTTTAGTTAAATGTTAAGGTATTTAGTTTGAATGTATAGTACAGGTTGTATCCTATCATAACATGACCAAACATACGGTGCCAAATTAGTAGCCTTTTACTAAGGGGGACGCACACAGCAACAAATAAACGTACAGACGAAAAGAGAAACAATCAAACGTCTGCATGCAGTCGTGAGCAGACATTGCGGACAGACGTCCGTGTGCGTTAACATTCGAACATCTGGAGATAGATTTTTACGAGATGGTTTGCATAATATATCTGCTCACGTCTGCATGCAGATGTTTGATTGTTACTTCGTCTGTCTGCGTCTCAAATCAAAATTTTTATTCGCAATTAAAACAATTGAGGGTTTTGCCAAACCCGAAGGTTTTTCGGCGGGTGCCCAGTTACAAATAAAAAAGTTACAAAAGTTAAATAAGCTCAGACAAGATAAATATCATACTTCAGAGATTTCAAGTATAATATGGAAGAAAACAAATTCAAAGTGCAAGAAGAAAATAAGAAATATACATAAGATTTTGCTAGAGAATTAATAAAAAAAAGAGAATAACGAAAATTTATTAGAAAGGAATGAAATAGAAGAGGAAAAGGGGAAAATTGTTTTACACAAGTAATAATGCATTTTTATCGTTGAGGCAGGCGGCAGTGACAATGAAAAGAAAGTTTTAAAACTTCAGCCAGCGGAAGTTGAAAAATTCTAATAATCTAAGCATATGCTGTCATTTTTGCTCTGCAGATTTGAGCCTCATGCACAGCAACCGATATTTTTCGACAGTTATATACTGTATAACGTGTCATGAGGTGTATTCATCTATGTAATTTTTCCACTTGAAAACGCAAATCTCCATTGAGTATTGGACATTGCTTTTGCAGGTTTGTGCGGTCAATGGCGTTAATTTGAATACCCTCAATCAAATTCAATAACATTGAAGGATACTCCTATGTCCAGCATATTACATGTCATCTCATTTGTGTTAGGGATCGGTATATGAGTGAATGAGAGTTTACTCTCAGAATCTATTAACAGAGACAACAAGTAGAGACAACTTACGTGACAAGAGAGACTAACTTAAGCTTATCCTTTCTCTATGCTATTAATTTGTGGTAATCTGTTACAGAATGAAATATTTCGAAGATATCTGGCAGAGCTTCCATGGATCAACAAGCCAAAGTGGTTCAAGCAGAGCATGATAATTATTATGAGCCGAGCTAATGTTGATACTCAGATCAAACCATATGGAATCTTCTACCTAAACCTCACATCATACAAAGATGTAAGTCACTTATCGAACCCCCCTTGTTTATTATCACTCATGAGATGAAAAAGGATAATACGGTATTCGCTCTCTTTGAAACATTCCAATGTATATGACTGTTTTTTTTCACAGTTGTTGAAAGCTGCTTTCTCGTTTGCGAACATTCTCTACACTTACAAAATGGCACGAGGAGAACAATAAGGTGCTGGAAATGACAATATGGGAAACTCATCTCAATGGGGGCATGGAACGGTCAAGGGAGAACAATACCACTCCTTCAACGCCGGTTCAATGGGAAACAATAACTGGCAACTCATGTCAATATTAAAAAATAGGGGGTTCATGGCCCCATTCAAATAGTTTTAGTAATATAGGAAATATTTTCAATACCTACTGCAAAATCCAACACTCTGGTTTGCAGCTTACAACTCGACATACATGTATCGTTTTAAAATATCACTAAGAAAATCAGTTTTATATCCATGAATGTATAAATTTAGGTTCATCATCAATGGTTTCCAAATTATCTCAGTTATTATGTTTTTGTCTTTTGTGAATAAATTGAATAAAAATGACTTATAACCTGATGCGAGTTATAAAATCGTTATTTATACTTTTTGACATACGACGGGCACATCCTTTGCTTTGCAATTAGATCTTACATCAATAAAAAACTGGTATGCCATTACGGTTTATATATGTAACCGGTGGAGGTATTTTTAACCCTACACCACACCTGACATCATTTCTGTAACCGGTGACATATTTGTCTCTATTTAGTTTAATCTTCCAAATATGAAATATATAAAAATACATGTGGTTTGTTAGACATTTTTGCAGTCTATACCACCGCTGCGCACCAATGTAAACGGAGGGGGGTTGTTTCTTCTCTTCTATAATATTACTAAAGTTTACTGCTATCTACATATGAAATATACATCTACCGGTATTTGAATTTCCTGATTCTACTCCTACTCACTCTATAAAATTTGGTTCTCTATTCAACAAGATGAAAATTACTGATAACTGAAAGTTTAACAATTTGTCCCTCTGAATGGGAAATGGGCCCATTCAGAGGACCGAGGCTCGCACACCGTTACATGTTTTCCGTTCACGTCTCAATACCAACTGTGGCCTTTTCACTGAAAATTATTCCCCCTCCACGAGCGTTGAGCATAACTTCCAGTGGAAAAGCCAAAGCTGCAAAAAGGTCAATGCTCGTACAATTTTCAAATACAGTGGCTTTTTCGACAAGAAATTGAAACTGCACTTGAAAAATGCACGAAAATTGCTTTAATTTCGACAATTAAGCAACAAGTTAGCAAATTCAAACAAGACAGAGTCAATTCTCACACTAAAAACGCAGGGTTCAACATACAGTTAGTATCAAAGTTCATTTCAGTTCAAAAACCTAAAAAACAATATAAGATACACAAAAACAACTACAATAATACCCACTCAATATCACACTATTACATTACCCCCTCCCCTAAAAAAGACGATTTCACCAAAATTTCATTCACTCTTAATTTGCTTTCACACTAACACTTGACACTATTATCTGGTCAACATCAAGCCTGGAGCTGGGACCTGGGACAGCCCTTCGATATGGATGGGGGTGGTCGAAGAGATGGACCATGCACCCGACGGTAGTACCCAGACATCTCAGCCCGTGGTAGGTGGTTGACATCAGCGCCAACTGCAATACAGCTGTAGGTCAGTTCTGGCAGTCGGAAGCCAGTCAGCTGTTCGCTGGCCTCAGCGACATCAGGAAGTCAGCATCCTCCCGGAACAGTGGACATCACATCAGCAGTAGCAATGATGTCATCGGGAGTGAGGCATAGATGGAATGGCCCCATCACTCTTGCACACAGTAGCCTCTTGTAGACAGGCCGTGATATCCCAGAAGACAAATCACTGTTTCTTCCAACAGGAACTAACCTTTTCAACTGTTATCACTCAACATTTCATCAAAACTCACAACTTACATGAGAGTTGGGTGTGCCAGACCCAGAAAAATTTACTAACACTGTAGCTCAAAATAGAAATGACCGAGCCCTTTAAAATTAATTCAACTCAAAATATTCACTTTTCACATAAGACAACAATAAATTTGAACGCATAATATATTTCCTAAAAAGTCATTTCATTATCTCGTATCAATTAACTTCGAAATAAATTACAATTATTCTATCTCTCTGCCTATGGATTCAAAACAATAGCCTGCCAGCTTGCATTTTCAGAGTAGCTTCCAATATTGTAGTCATAACGTCCAACTCATTATTGATTCAATTATCTATTACGTTTTCAACTATTTTCCGTTTGTCTCTACTACTGTTTATTCTATATTCCTTATCATGTTCTTCTTCTCCTTCTTTCGTTTCATTTCTACTCTCGTTCACAAAATAATATAATTATGATTTACTGTTCTACTCTAATTTCAATTGTTCTCATCGTACAGTCCAAGGAGTACTTTTTCTTTTCTTTCCAACCGTTACTTCCTCTCTCATTCTCAATTACACTTGTTGATCTTAATCACTCTTATTACACAATAAACAGATTCTCTCTCTTATACACACTTGTTGATATCTACACCATCTACACTGTTTCTCTCTCTTTCCAACATACACTTCAGAGTCAGCTATCTATCTTTCAATTATTCAGGTCAGATCTACTCGCTGCCTTAGCTTAGTCGAATAATAGAACTAAACCATGAAATAAAATACTTCCACTACTTCTTATTGATTGGCCAATTTCCCTCTTAAGAGCCAGCATAGTCGAAAATGCCTACAATCAAGAACTTCTAAACAGCTAACCTATGGATGCCCGATCCATGTTCATAACACCAGTTCACCTAACTGTGTTATCACTTTCATTGAATTTCCCGAATTCAATCGCACCTTGGAATTCCCGATTCCAAAACCTCTCAGTCCCGCTGAGATCGTCGTCATCACTCGATAACACCGCCTGTATTATCCTCAGTACCTCAGGCCCGCTGAGTAAAAAAAAATCACATCTTAATCCATTTTACCTTATTTACCAATAATTTCTGCCCAGAATAAACCGAAATCTCAAATTACAACCTACTCGATCCAGCCGTAAAATGAGTATTCGGTTCAAACGGGCGGAAATAATACCATATTCATTCATCATTCTTCCATATATCAAATCTAATCATCTCAATCTCTCGTACATAACATTTTTTTTCTCGAAATACAACTGGATATAAAATCAACTTAATACCTCCTTGGACTCTCTCCCACAAAACATGATTTAAAAAAATTCTACATAACATTTTCCTTGACGAACTACGATAAGGAGATTGGGAGAAGAAGAATATACATGCTAAAAGACGACCCTTAAAAACCACCCTTAGAGTTGAAATATCGCCAAAAGATTTCTTAGTGAGCACCTAGGACGTTTAAGGAAGCTATATTCCAATTTTTGTTGCAATCCATCCAGTAGTTTTACAGAAATCGTGATCAGTGAGTCAGTGAGATAAGAATTTTATAAGTATAGATTAATGAAGTTTGAACACTAATTCTGAAAAATCTAGAAGGAAAATTGTAATTTGGGCTTCCAAATGCACGAGATTGATATTTTTAGAATCTATGTTCAAAATTTGGAGATCTAAATCATTCCCGTTTTTCCGGTATGCAATCCACAAGTTGACATGTTTTGATGTGAACAAACGAACACATGAACAAACACAACCCTACTCTCTCTCATTATAATAATTATCGGAGCGAGTGCAAGAGTTCACATATGAGCAATCAAACTCAAAACTCGGCAATTCTTCTTCCGAATTGATTGTGTATATTTTGTCTCTGTTGTTCCCACATCCTATCTTCATTTTGACCGCCCTATCAGTTTAAACATAACTGAAGCCCTTATCTCCCTGTAGTTTCTTGGCTCTGGCGAACAGCTCCCTCAGTTTCTCAGTGAGCGACCTGTTGTAGATAGGTATTGCCTCCCCTCTAACTAACATTTTGATTCAACTATCATGGGACGAACTGCTTATATAGTTGTTCGCCTTTAGTTAAATGTTAAGGTATTTAGTTTGAATGTATAGTACAGGTTGTATCCTATCATAACATGACCAAACATACGGTGCCAAATTAGTAGCCTTTTACTAAGGGGGACGCACACAGCAACAAATAAACGTACAGACGAAAAGAGAAACAATCAAACGTCTGCATGCAGTCGTGAGCAGACATTGCGGACAGACGTCCGTGTGCGTTAACATTCGAACATCTGGAGATAGATTTTTACGAGATGGTTTGCATAATATATCTGCTCACGTCTGCATGCAGATGTTTGATTGTTACTTCGTCTGTCTGCGTCTCAAATCAAAATTTTTATTCGCAATTAAAACAATTGAGGGTTTTGCCAAACCCGAAGGTTTTTCGGCGGGTGCCCAGTTACAAATAAAAAAGTTACAAAAGTTAAATAAGCTCAGACAAGATAAATATCATACTTCAGAGATTTCAAGTATAATATGGAAGAAAACAAATTCAAAGTGCAAGAAGAAAATAAGAAATATACATAAGATTTTGCTAGAGAATTAATAAAAAAAAGAGAATAACGAAAATTTATTAGAAAGGAATGAAATAGAAGAGGAAAAGGGGAAAATTGTTTTACACAAGTAATAATGCATTTTTATCGTTGAGGCAGGCGGCAGTGACAATGAAAAGAAAGTTTTAAAACTTCAGCCAGCGGAAGTTGAAAAATTCTAATAATCTAAGCATATGCTGTCATTTTTGCTCTGCAGATTTGAGCCTCATGCACAGCAACCGATATTTTTCGACAGTTATATACTGTATAACGTGTCATGAGGTGTATTCATCTATGTAATTTTTCCACTTGAAAACGCAAATCTCCATTGAGTATTGGACATTGCTTTTGCAGGTTTGTGCGGTCAATGGCGTTAATTTGAATACCCTCAATCAAATTCAATAACATTGAAGGATACTCCTATGTCCAGCATATTACATGTCATCTCATTTGTGTTAGGGATCGGTATATGAGTGAATGAGAGTTTACTCTCAGAATCTATTAACAGAGACAAACAAGTAGAGACAACTTACGTGACAAGAGAGACTAACTTACGCTTATCCTTTCTCTATGCTATTAATTTGTGGTAATCTTTTACAGAATGAAATATTTCGAAGATATCTGGCAGAGCTTCCATGGATCAACAAGCCAAAGTGGTTCAAGCAGAGCATGATAATTATTATGAGCCGAGCTAATGTTGATACTCAGATCAAACCATATGGAATCTTCTACCTAAACCTCACATCATATAAAGATGTAAGTCACTTATCGAACCCCCCTTGTTTATTATCACTCATGAGATGAAAAAGGATAATACGGTATTCGCTCTCTTTGAAACATTCCAATGTATATGACTGTTTTTTTTTTCACAGTTGTTGAAAGCTGCTTTCTCGTTTGCGAACATTCTCTACACTTACAAAATGGCACGAGGAGAACAATAAGGTGCTGGAAATGACAATATGGGAAACTCATCTCAATGGGGGCATGGAACGGTCAAGGGAGAACAATACCACTCCTTCAACGCCGGTTCAATGGGAAACAATAACTGGCAACTCATGTCAATATTAAAAAATAGGGGGTTCATGGCCCCATTCAAATAGTTTTAGTAATATAGGAAATATTTTCAATACCTACTGCAAAATCCAACACTCTGGTTTGCAGCTTACAACTCGACATACATGTATCGTTTTAAAATATCACTAAGAAAATCAGTTTTATATCCATGAATGTATAAATAATTTAAGTTCATCATCAATGATTTCCAAATGATTTCAGTTATTATGTTTTTGTCTTTTGTGAATAAATTGAATAAAAATGACTTATAACCTGATGCGAGTTATAAAATCGTTATTTATACTTGAATCATTTATTGCGTGAAACTCACCATTTGAATCCAGGATTCGGTTTTTGACTTACGACGGGCACATCCTTTGTTTTGCAATTAGATCTTACATCAATAAAAAACTGGTATGCCATTACGGTTTATATATATATATATATATATATATATATATATATATATATATCTGTCGCATATAGATATTTGCAGGAACTCACTCCTGATAAAGGAGTTGTACAAGGGTTATGTTCTATCAGAATTATTCTTTGCACTTACTTTCAGTATTTCTTGGTGAAAAGTCGTGCATAAGGACACCCCCCATTCCACATTCGAATTCAGAGTCCCAAAATACATATAGAATCAAGAATTTCATAGGTCATAAAACAACATTACAAAAATGTAAGCAATGGGCTTCGTCAATAATAGTAAAATATCACAAGTTGGACTATAAAAACGAGAAAATTCACAAATACACATTGAAATATTGTAGTAAAATATCACAAGTTGGACTATAGAAACGAAAACATTCACACATATACATTGAAATATTCCAGGTACTCATTAACATAATGGAAAGCTTCAGACTTGAGCCATTTATCAACAGCAATACAAAACGTTTTCAATGGTAACTGCTTAACATTATTTGATAGTAAATTAAACATGCGAATTTGTAGGTACTCATGACTTTTTTGAGTTTTAGTCAATCTAACTGTAGGTCTAGTTATATAATCCCTATGTCTAGTGTAATGTGAATGTATAGATATATTTTTATGAAAATTAGACAGAATTCTCTATACGGAGATTGAATTATCATAAATATACAGACAAGGCAAGGTCATAATTTTGTGTTCAACAAAAATTCCTCTACAAGATCCATTGTATTTCATACCAAATATAACTCTAAGTGCTTTCTTTTGCCATATAAATGCTTTTTTTGAAGGAGATGAGTTGCCCCACACTTTTACTCCATAAATCTAGTGTGAATGGAAGAGACCAAAGTATATCATTTTAATTACATCAAGGTTTACACAATATTTCAGTCTTCATAGAAGAAATGTTACTCTAGATAAAGCATTTTACATAAATCCACTAGGTGATACTACCAGCTGAGTTTAATAACATTCTAGTAGCTTTACAGGCTTGAAAATACCATCATTTAGATTCAGATTACTAGTACTTACATTGTTGAGAGAAAATATTATTTGCTCTGTTTTTCTCTCATTCACCTCAAGAAAGTTGGCTTTGAACCATACTTTAGACTCATCCATAGCCCTTCCTAGCGTATCCTGAACAGTTTTTATATCAACGTTCTTATGTACCAGAGTGGTATCATCTGCATACAATATTGAAAAGACAGAAACATTTTTACTAAAATCATTCGCAAAGACTAGAAACAGAAAAGGGCCAAGGACTGATCCTTGAGGAACCCCCACAATTACATCAAGGAAATTTGAGTTTGTGCTATTCAAGCTAACCATTTGTTTTCTATTTCTCAAATAACTCTTGATCAGCATGAGCTCCTTATCTTTAATACCATACTTTTCAAGTTTTTTTGCAGAGTATAGAGTGAGAGACACAGTCGAATGCCTTGCTTAGGTCCAATAGTAAAGATCCAACTGGTTGCTCGAGTTCAAAACCATTCAAAACATATTCAACAAGTTTTTCGATTGCATCAATAGTACTATGATTAGGTCTAAAGCCATACTGAGAAGGATAGAATAGCTGGTTGTTGACAAAATATTCATAAAGTTGAATACATGTTTTTAATCAATCACAATACATGTCTCAATGACTCTACTTAGTGTAGGTACAATTGCAATTGGTCTATAGTTCTGGGGTTCAAGGATCCCCCTTCTTATAAACAGATGTAACTTTAGTAACTTTTAAAAATCTGGTGTGGCGCACTCACACAACTTTCCTTGCCGTTATGAAAATTGATCACCTGACGCTAGTGTTCCGCGCATCTCAAGTCTACTATTTTTAAATATTTGAGCCAGCTGGTGACAGGGCAATAACGCTGGAGACACACATGAGGTCTGCAATCTCTTCATAGTGAATGAATTAATAGAATCAACAATAATTTGCAATTGAATAATCACATTTTCTCGAATTTGAAGCTTATTTTCAATTTTTGGTGAAAATGCTACTGAACATTAATTGTAAAGATTTTCATGCTCAATCTACTCCACTTGATTTTTTTTGTTTCAATTGTATCTGAAGCCTGATAATTGGGAATCTATCTGCATTGATGGGGCGGAGCTCCTAAAAGTTTTACAGATATGGGACTTGTGGCAGTTGATAGAGCTTATCAATGACTATTTTAGGTATGAATTTGATCAAAATCGTTGGAGCCGTTTCCGAGAAAATCACGAAAAACCCTGTTTTTTGACAACATTCTCGCCACTTCAGCCGCCATCTTGAATTTCATTTGATCGAAATTGTTCGTGTCGGATCCTTATAGTGAAAGAACCTTAAGTTCCAAATTTTAAGTCATTCCGTCAATTGGGAGATGAGATATCGTGTACACAGACGCACATACACTCATACACACACACACACACACACACACACACACACATATATATACAGACCAATACCCAAAAACCAGTTTTATGGACTCAGGGGACCTTGAAACGTATAGAAATTTAGAAATTGGGGTACCTTAATTTTTTTCGGAAAGCAATACTTTCCTTACCTATGGTAATAGGGCAAGGAAAGTAAAAAATCAGGAAAAACTCCTTCACTCAGTATAATTTACAATATGTCAGTTCAGATATAAAAACATCAACTAAATTTTTCAAAAAATAATTTGACATACAATACACATACTCAGATTTTGAGTGACTCATTCTATTTATAATAAGACTAATGGTTGTTTCATCAACCTTCTTAAATTCAAAAATTTGCCTACCGTATTCAGATTACTATTGATACTGCTATTTAAAAGATCAGAGAAGTCCACATCATTTGTACTATTACTATTTGTTTGAATATTACCAATAGCACATGACTTTGAGTAGCACATGAAAATGATGACGCTTGACATTAACAAAAAAATTATTGAACTGCTCAGGAGAGATTGGAATGACCTGTTTTGTTGAATTTACCAGATTACCTTCATTTTTGACAATTTACCAGACTGCCTTGCATCGATTTTTAGCCTCAGCTATAAATTTACCATTAGCTACAAGTTTTGCCCTAGATCTCTAGGGATCTAGGGACCTGTTAGGAAATGTTCGTGTATATTTAGTGTGAATGTACAATCACTCCGTAATAAAATACATGAACTGGAGATTATTTTAAGTGAAACACCAGCTAATGTAATTTGTGTTAACGAGCATTGGCTCCTAGATGATGATATTTCTTTTCATATTCCTGAAGATTTTGTATTAGCTAGTTGCTACTGTAGACAGTCACCGTATGGAGGCTCTGCAATATACGTGGCTAAAAGTATGTTGTTTGAACAGCTGGATGTTTAAAAGTACTGCATTAAAGCTGCTTTTGAAGTTTCAGCTATCAAGCTGTCTAAATCTAAGGTGCTAATATTATGTATATACCGACCTCCTGGTTCTAATTTTAACCAGTTCATTTTAAATCTTGAAAAATGTTATCTGATTTGAAAAATGGACCTAAACATTTTAAACATATAGTAATTACAGGAGTCCTAAATGTGGATATCTTAGAAGAAAATTCAAGTGCTGGTATTGAATTGTTAAATCTACTGAGATCATTTGATATCTACTGTGTTCATAAATGTCCTACCAGATTCAATTCTTGTCTTGACATTGTAGCATCAAATATTTCAACCGACAGTGTGGAGCTAAAGTTTGTAGAACAGGACGTGATCTCTGATCATGCAGGTATTTGGTCTACTTTCTATTTGGATCCTGCATCAGAGGTTGAAAATGATGACGCATGTAGTAAAACACACATCGCTGGTCCGCAAGAAAAGTGACACAACTCTATTACCAGTAATAGATCCTTACAAGGCTGGAGATCCATTAATTTTGTAGGAGTGCAACAAAAAGAACTGTGAAAATTATACAATATTACTAACCAAATTTGTGAAAATGTTCCCTGAAGTTTTCTCTCAAGAGTCTAGAAATTTAATTATAATTATTAGGAACATGAAGTTACTTATCAGTATTACAAACTAAAATTGCTTATTCAAATGAATGTCAATAAAAAGAAATGAATAACTGTTAGTAATAAATAGTTATTATCTTGGATTTCTTATTCTATTTCAGACCATGTTTCTTTATTATTTAGAAAGAGAAGAAATAAGTTCAAGGGAGAAATAAGTTTCAGGGTGAAGAAGAGTATAATGGAAAAAATTATAAAGTAATAATAAATTTAAGTAATTAATAAATTTCAATCTCTCTACAATGAAATACTAGAAGTAGGAACTTCTCAGTCTTAAGAACACAGAGTTGTCACTACTAACTAAACATGATAGAACTGAATTATTGCATCATAAATCTCATTGTATCATAGAATATGAATAGTATCTAGAACAGTGGTCGCCAAACAGTCGATCGCGAGCTACCTGTAGCTCGTGGGGTAGTTCTTGGTAGCTCACAGGAACGCTCGTGCAAAAGAATGTTGTCCAGTTTGAATATAAACACTTTCCCTGTCTGAAGAAAATCAATGACAAGAAAAATCATCCACAGCACCGCAGCAATAACCAATAATACGTTACAATTCTTTCAGACTTGAGACAACAGTTTGATCAACGATTCCAAGATTTTAAAAGCATATCAAATAATGGTACAATTCATCAACTCTCTTTTGTAGAGATCTATGCTGAAGATTTTGCAGCTTGTGTTGTACAACTTTTTGATGGAGATCAGGCTTCAGTTGAAGTGGATTTTCAAAATGATCTGTCTCTCAGATCACTCTCTAAAACTGGAAATATTTGGCCTCAAATCCCCAAAGAAAAATACCCAAATATTATTCAAGTTGCATGGAGGTTGAAAGCTATGTTTAGCTCTACTTACTTGTGTGAAACATCTTTTTCAAGAATGAAATTCATAAAAAATCGATATAAGAACAGACTGACTGATGAACAACTGCATCAGAATGGCGGCTACAACGTACACTCCAAACATCAAGAAAATACTTGATGACCAAAAAGAGTTCGTTCCACTGCTCACTTTGAAATGTACATTTCAACTTTTGTTATACTTTTTGCTATGAGATAAGTAGATTTCAACACTAGAAATGTATCTTTATAGGCGATAAAAGATACTTTCTTTATTCTAATATTCGTTGGTAGCTCACTAGAAGATTTATAAATGCTATTCTAGCTCACAGGCTCATAAGTTTGGCGACCATTGATCTAGAATATGAAATTGGAAGATCTTATTTCAATCATATGAAATCGAAACAAATCTTGCGAAGATAAAATGCATAGTTTATATTAGTCGATCAGTATTGGGATTCTTATTGCTGTTGTTTGGAAGTACTGCTTGTCTCTCCAACTCACTGAGTGCCCAATAAGTGATTTAAAGTAGTTTTCGATCATCCTCCATGAATTTGTTACTGCACTTTTGTGTACAACTTGGAAGCAATGTTTTGTCGGAATCGTTTTTTTTTTTTGACTTTGAAGATGAGACATAGAACGTCTCACCGCTGTTAGGTTGGCGTTTTGATACTTCTTTCACCCAAGCTTGTTTGTTCAAACATTTTTTCCATACTTTTTTGAGGTTTTTGCAGTTTCAAAATGGTTTTTTTTGGGGGGGGGTCATTCAGAACATAAGGTCTAATATCGGGGCACTGAGCTTCGTTCGTTACTTGACTAGGCGGATATGGCGAGCGAAGCGAGCCTGACGGCTAGTACACTGTAAATTAGTCCAGAAAGTTGGTTACGTTCAATACCTTGAATTCAGGTTCAATTTTATGCTCAAACATTTGAAAACAAAAATTTATAATTTAGATTATTCACAAACCAAATTGAATAACAAAATAACACTCAATAATCACCTAAAATTGTCAAATAATGATCAACTTTGAAAATAATTATGATATACACTAGTTTAGGAGGATTCCCCATGACGTCATGTCAACTGATCAGATTAAGTTGATCAAGTCGATTAAATTGTCTAGCTAGATAAAATTTCTCGCTGATTGATTATGATTACACAGCTGGAAATAATTCTGTCTCTCTCCATCCCAGGCACACGCATCTTCTGTTATCGAGAGACGACAAAATTATCATCTGTTTTCCAAGGATGAATTATCCTTTCAATGTCTTTCAGCGAGTTTTCTCAAGGATGAGACCTAGTGCAATCGAATTTTTATATCATAAACCTACTATGTTCCAAATTTCGTGAAAATCGTTAGATCCGTTTTTGAGATCCGTTTAACATAAATAACCAGATATAAATATACAGAAATTGCTCGCTTAATATAATAGGATACTCTGTGTGATAGGGAAAGTCACTGTTGTCAATATTTTTCTCTGCAGTAATCAAGTTGTCTGGCACTGTATATTGTCTCAATTCAAATTTGAAGACAATTTTTTTGCTTTTTATTCCGGCTGTTATATCATATGAATAGTCTCATTAAATGAAATCATATGGAAGTCAATTATATCGATAACAAGATCTTGTTAATAACAAGGAATTTTCTGTTAGAAACATGAGTTATTAACTTTTGTCAAGAGAAATTTTTGACGATTCAGTCAAGTTAATAACTTTTTGTTAATAGCTCGTGTTATTAACTCCGGTGTAAACGCAGCTTAACCATCCATGGCAGCAAAAAAACAGCAGGATTTAGATCAATGATTTATGGATTGATAAATATTCCTATGTGAAAAGAAAATTATGAAAAAGAAGTGAAAATTATAAAACATTTCTTAGTAACAAATGGATATGATACCAAATTTATTGATAGGATGATTTAAAATAAGCAAAAATATAAACAAATTAATCCACAAAATGATAGAAATTCAGAGAATAAGGAGTATATTTGTGTTCCATACAATACTATTCTCAATAAGGCAATTAGGAAGACTTTCGCAAGAAAAAAATTTATTTAGTATACAAAACAACAAATAATGCTTTTGATTCAATTAAGAAGATTTTTTATATAAAATACAACAGGAACAATTTAAAAAAATCAGGTGTTTATATAACTGGAATGTAGTATTTGTGAAAAATTTTACATTTTTCAAAATGTGGATGTTTTCAAAAAAGGTTCAATGAACCTATTCAGTCAAAAAATCTGGTGTGGCGCACTCACATAACTTTCCTTGTCGTTATGAAAATTGATCACCTGACGCTAGTGTTCCCGCGCATCTCAAAGCTACTATTCAAAGATTTTAGTCAGCTGGTGACAGGGCAATAACGCTGAATACACATGAGGTCTGCTATCTCTTCATAATGAATGATTCAATATAATAAACGATAGTTTGCAATTGAATAATCATAATTTTCTCGAATTTAAAGCTTATTTTCAATTTTAGGTGAAAATGTTACAGAACATTAATTGTAGAGATTTTCATGCTCAATCTACTCCACTTGATTTTTTTTGTTTAAATTGTATCTGAAGCCCGATAATTGGGAATCTAAAATCAAACTTTGCATTGATGGGGCGGAGCTTCTGAAATTTTTACAGATATGGGACTTGTGGCAGTTGATAGTGCTTATTGATGACTATTCTAGGTATGAATTTGATCAAAATCGTTGGAGCCGTTTCCGAGAAAATCACAAAAAACCTGTTTTTGGCAACATTTTCGCCATTTTAGCCGCCATATTTAATTGCATTTGATCGAAATTGTTTGTGTCGGATCCTTATAGTGAAAGGACCTCAAGTTCCAAATTTCAAGTCATTCCGTTAATTGGGAGATGAGATATCGTGTACACAGACGCACATACACTCATACACACACACATACAGACCAATACCCAAAAACCACTTTTTTGGACTCAGGGGACCTTGGAACATATAGACATTTAGAAATTGGGGTACCTTAATTTTTTCGGAAAGCAATACTTTCCTTACCTATGGTAATAGGGCAAGGAAAGTAAAAATACTACTCAAAAATCAGCGTTTGCTGAGCATTAAATTGAAAATAATCATAATTATATCAATATAAATTCTAATATGAAAATATTAAGCATTGGTAATGGAAATAATAAATTAAGTGTATAAGAAAAATTTTATATCTATAAAACTGCAGAATTGAATAGGAATAATTTAATAAATATAATCCAATTTGACTTGAATAATCCCATTTTTGATAAAATTAAAAGTGAATGAATAAAATTTTTAAATTTTAAAATATGTGTTTAATAACTCTAATCAGAAATAAATTAATCATATGGAATAAAGCACATGTTCATTTTGTATCAATTGGTAAACATTTATTGAATTTTATTTTATTTAATAACGTGACAATGGTGTAATATCACCATAACTAGTGTTACAACCAGTTTAATAATAAAATAATTGCAAACAAGAGGAAGAATGCAATGAGCCCCAGAGTCGGCGGATCATGCCAGCAGCTCAACATCATGAAAGAAGTAAGGTTAAGAAAATCCAAATTTGAGAGAGTCAAGAAAATAATATATATTCCACGAAACAAATATGAAAATTGAGAAGAAACTAAGATAGTATTACAAAGTACAGAATTACAAAAGATTGATATAGTTTTAAATTTAGAGTTCATGAATCTAGGAAATAGCGCTACCCCTTTTATATTTCACTCGACGTTATGAAAAATTTCCAAGTTATTAATTTGCGAAGAGAAGAGAATATGTAGTTGAAGAGAATGTAGAAATCTGATGATGCAGCTTACCGGAATTCAGTAGAAATATAATATATAATATTTGTCATAGGTAGGCTACTTTACTGTGTTGTATCTTCATGATGTTTAGTCCAGTTTACTAAAATTCCATGGTCCAGTAGTTAGATATTTTGTACAAGCCGGTAGTGTTTCACGACATCTTCAATATAATCATATTTAACATAAATCAAAAAACCTGTATGGACAAATAGCAATCTGAAATAGCAACCTGTATAGCAATCTGATAATTTTACATACATACTTATTACTTGTTAAAACAAGATAGCTATGTTATGGGATTGTAAAATCAGTAGGTAACAATTTTAGAAAAGATACATAATTATTAAATTGAGAGCAAGCTTTTCAGAAAATAAAAAAAATTTAGAGACATTATAAAGGTGAGAAAGAACAGAAGTAAAATAATAAAAAAAATTAAATAACTGAGAATTAGGTCATTGGACAGTAGAACAGGTTAGGTCTAGTCATAAAGCAGAAAAACTATAACGTTTCATAAATTTGACTTCAGATAATGAGAATAAAATACATTAAATGAATTCGGTATAAAGATCAGAATATAAAGTAATATAACAAAATATCAAAATTAATATTGTGACGACTCGTTCCAGTGGCTACTTAAAAAGAACTAATTCTTTAAATCATTATTATGAAAATCAAGGCAGAGGCAGCAAACAATCTCAAAATGTAATGGTTATCAACGTTACCACTAACTGATAACAATATAAAATTGAATCAGTCTATTCCAGTAAACCAATTGAGTTCATATTGCTTATTATATTATTTATTCTATTAATTTGTGAAATTGTTATATTAAAATCACATCTATAGGTTAAGGGAATGTTGTGGTAAACCTAACCTAAATGTTTGAACGCTCAGAACACCAATATAGAGTCGAGATCGTTCAGACCTGCTTATTGTATAATATAATGTGATGGCATGTTTATTTATAAATTATTATTTTTCGTTATTGTGTAGGGAAAAAAGGAATCTATAATAATAAGCTATTCAAAATTATTAGCACAATAAATGAGTTTATTTTTGAAAAACAAATTATAAAAAAGATATAGTATTCTGATGTACAATAATAGCAAAAAGTTACAAATACCTTTTGTATGTAAGTCTACATTGACAAATGGTACTATTTAATTTAATAATATTTATTGTTTGGATTATCAACAAATAAATATTTAATAAAAGCAATCTTGCTAGATTTATTCCTCTTTGCACGAACAACCAATCAGAGGATAAAGAAAAGGATACCAAAATTTGAATTGTTGAGATGCAACACAGAATGTCGAGATCTCTGTTATTGTAATTTTATGTATTATTATTAATTCACCTACACTGTTGGAATTGAACTGTATTTTGAAATAATTGAATTATATTTATGTTTTAATGTATTTATTCGTCTTGTAAGTCAGGGAATTGAATGTAAACAAAGGAACCATTTTATAAAAATATGATGTGTGCATTACGTCACTCAGCTACAACCAATAGCAATTGTCTTATGCAAATTAGAAACAAAGAGATTCCTAGAATTGTGAATTGAATTTGGAGGAAGAAGATTCAGGCTGTTCTAGCACTGACCTTGCCCTAGTCACACGTTTTGAGTAAACTTACATTCTTGTTGAAAAATTTCATGTGAATTATTTTTAACTGTTTATTTGTGAATTTAAATGTTAATATTGTAAAGTTCCTTTTTGTTTGTAGAGATTAACGTAAAATACCCAATTAAATCTACATGAATCGCAGAGTAATATACCAGCAACACGTTCTACTTGAAGGCCAGAAAATCCAGCACATGGCAGAAGAATAATTATTTGCGAACCAAGGAAAAAGAAAAACATAGTTGCATGAGTGTTCTTCTAGTAAATATATTGGGGCCCCATCCACGATTCATGAGTGCTATAAATTCTATTGAAAATTAATGGTCATGGCCAGATTGTAATCAGGGGAAATCCAACGTTAATCCACATTATAATAATCATCATTAAATAAGATTAATTTATAATAATCTGTCTATCAATCAAGCTATTCCAAAGCAGAACTCACAACCCTGTAATTATTATTTTAACATACATCTTCTTTCAATTCTTGAATAATTATTAAATTGTAATCTGTACATGTCTGGTATTGTTAAACCAGAACACGTTATACTGATCATCACCATTAACTTAAAGAATTATTATTTACTATCTGCTTATCTTGAAAACTGTCAATATATTGAAATAACTGAGAATATCTTCCAGTTTGTTTCTTTTCTGAAAACCTTGATATTGTCTTTGACACGTTACCATTGGTATTGTGATAGACCTCATATGGTCAGTGTAACAAGTCGGGAAATTAATTGAGTGGAAGGTTGTGGATGGTTGCTAATGTATCAGTGGATCACTGCGGGATTAATAAATATAATTCTGCTTACATTTGCTTTTACATTGGTCACCATCGGCGGCTTAGCTTATAATTTCCAGACTAAATTAAACAGTGTATGTGGCATTTTGCAGGATTTAAGTCAATGTAATCCAACACTGATAGGATTAGATTCTGTACTCGAACCTCTTTTCGGAAATTATATTTATTTCATGAAGTATTCATCATCAATTCTGATAGCGGTAAGAGGCACAATCATACATGGATTTGTGATCTATATCTTTGTTCGGGTTGCATTGGCTCTTTATCAGAACAACAACAAGGTAATAATTTTAAGATCGCTTTATTTAAGCTCAATATTATTGGAACACTCCAATCCTACATCTGGGATAAACTACAGATTTCTCAACCAATTAAATAAATTCTCAGGTCTGATATTACACAGAGGGGCATATATTCATGTACCCATAAAAGTGAGCACTTTCATAAGATTATCTATTTTTTGTGTGGTCCATGCCCTCCCTGGAGCTAGGTCTGCCACACATGACGCTTCAATGAGGGACAGGATCACCACAATATGAATGACATTACAAGTTATAAGAATTGAAATTTTTGTTGTCCGAATTGTCCCAGAGCAGAGAATTGCAGGAGCTCCTGGGCGAGTCCATAAGAATTTGGTCTAGTTTATATTCTAAGAACCACAACCAGAGTCATATAATTTTTTACTCATGCTTTACCGACTGCAGCCAAGCCAGGCAAACCGTTATTCACAAAAATAATGTTACATAAACATGGCGCCCAATGTGGGGCTGGTGATGAGAACAGAGCTAATAAAATCATTATTGAGAGTAAATCAAGACTATATATCACTGATAATAATTATAGACAAGTCAATGAGAGACGAGTTAATGAGATTTGTCGTGAATGGATGATAGATAGTAAGAACTTACTGGGGAATGCAAGCAAGTATGAAAAACTATTTTTGGGAATCAATAGCTTTAAGCAAGGAAGAAATTATTTTTTATAAATTTTTATTATTATTGTTGAAACTGTATTCTGGATATTTTTATGGGCCTAAACTGATGAAATTTGTCTAGTCACTAATATTTTAAATATAAGCCAGTTGGAGTATAATATAAGCTACAGTCTGTAAGCTAGTCAGAAATCGACAATCCAACACATGAACAATATTAATATATTATAAGAGCTTAAGTAATTAATACCTGGTAGAGTTTGTAGCAGGAAACACACTGCACATAGCTATTGTCTGTACATCCCTCCTTGTGACCCTCGTAAAGCCCTCGTTGCATAGTATTTATCACTTTTTTAAAATTGCACTCAACACACATTAGTAACATGAACCACACTCCCGCAAACTCTGAAGTTTTTTATATGTACGGTGGTCATCCAGACCCCACTTTGTCGACTCCCAGCACATCAAATCCCACAATGGTAGGTGTCACTACACCACGAGAAAGGGAACCCGGAAGTATTGGGTCAATAGTTTTCGATCCACAAAGTCTGCAACCTCTGTCATCCACTCAGATCGATGCACTTCTGAACCCAGGGATAGCATATATCAACGTCGAGGGGGGCGAGGAGCAGCCCGCAGATCCAGTGTCCTCGGAGGCAGAGTCACATCTGGTGAAACAAAGCATGTTGTCAGATACAGAACTAGATCCATTAACAAAGGTAATGATGGAGCAAACTAGCAGTATGTTCAATATCATGTTACAAAGTGCAATGAGTAATATGATGCAGGAGATTAAAAAAGAAAACACAGCAATTGAAGAGTCAAATAAATGGATAGTAGAGCAGGGTATGAAGGAGGCAACAGATGCCATACAGTCAGTGGAATGGAGGTTAGACACTATTGATAGCAAGGTAGAAAATCATAGGGAAGAGTTAAGGGTAATGATAAATTTACAAAGGGAAAGTCAGGGAAAGATTACAGCCTGATTAGCAGAAAGAATAGATACCGTTACATGCAAATTAAATGGAAGAATAGATAACATAACAGTACAAACCGCTGCACCAATTCAAGAAATAGCGACAAGCCTTAAAGCTGATTGCCAACAGGAAATCCAGGAACAGATTACAATCGCTAACCAGAATATGATTTCTATAGAAGATAAAAATACTAATAATATTGCAGCTATTCACAGTAAACAAGCCAGCATGTATACACAAATGAATCAACTACAAAGTAACCTAAATCAGAACATAGAAACATGTAAAGCTTCAAACAGAACTCTACAAATACAAAAATCAACTTTAACACAATTAAATCAAGAGATAGAAATTAAGAAAACTGCAAGTAATAATCAATGGCAAGTAGCGCATGAGAAACTAATAGCATTAGAAAATCAAATCCAATAACAACCCCATGGAATTCAAACAGATAGTATCAATTCAAATGGTATACTGCAGGGACTAGGTAGATTTGATAATACTGATTGCCATTTCAACCTCAACCGTTTATTGGCCAAATAAAACTAGTTCAAACTCTTGCACCCACCTCTTGGAATATGTGGCGTCTTCTATTATCCAGCTTGTTAAGCGGTGAACCTCTGATGCTTTTCCAGATCCATAATCACACATTCAGGATGTTAGACGAATTCAGTGCAGCTTTCCTGGAACAATATTGGAGTAAGAATAGACACTAGCCAATATCATATCTTGTAAATTTAATCCTAGGACAGATGACACATATATCAATTTTGTTACTACTCTTAAACTGAAGAATGCTCAGTTAGATGAACCAATAAACGATCCTGGCTTAGCAAATATAATCTTGAAAAAGCTACCCTTCCGAGTCAGAACAGCATTGGCTACACAGCCAATAACTGGTTGCAAACATCTGATAGATCATTTATACAAGATAAAATCTGTGATGGCAATACCAAATCACCGATCAGATCAGTCATACATTCAAAATCAACATAATTCAAATGCTAATCAGTATGCCAAGCAAGCTTATGAATTGGTACCATATGATCATCCCCGAATGACCCCTTGTTTTGAGTGTCACAACGACCAGCATCAGAGTAATAACAGGATTAATGGAAATTTTCAGAATCGTTCAAAAAATCATTATTCACAACAAGCAAATCGAAAGAATTCTTATGATGGCCGTGACCGTTAAAACACTAATAATGGATATATTCATAATAATTACAATAGAAGCTATAACCCGCCACCACAACAAGCAAGCACAAACCGCACCATCGAACACGCAACTATAATAAACCCACAACAAGAGCATACTGATCATAGAGGCAATATACCACTAAACACAGAGAAGACTACATCTAAACAATTATGGCTATATGATACCCCCGATACAACCCACACAAGCTCAGAAAAAATAGATAAAGAAAATAAAGATACCTCAGCCTCATATACCACCTATGTGAACGATTTACTGGAAATATTTTCAGAAGAACAGAAACCAACACCAAAAACCGCCGCCCACCATGCACTTAAAACACAACGCAAGAAACAACCCATATTAAGTATCCTGTTCCCCACCGAAGATCCATCACCGCCGGAGAACACCAACAGCCACCATGATAATGCAAACAGTCGCCAGGAAGGGACCGCCACCATGCATCCGCACACAGGACCTATGCACATGCATCAATCGACCCTACCGCAGCAGACCAAGGACCCCAAGATGGAGGACAGGGAGGACAGACTACAGGACTGAAGGAACCAGCATCACAAGGCCCGGAGGCAGAAGCGATGAGGAAGGAACCACCACTGCAAGGCCTGGAGAAGGGAGCGACGAGGGAGGAACCGCGCATGTGCATACCGGCCACATGCACGCTTCAAACACCAGAGGAGGACACCGGACCGACACCAGGATGTAGGACAAGGGACCGACAGCATGCATCTGGGATATAGTTTATATTCTAAGAACCACAACCAGAGTCATATAATTTTTTACTCATGCTTTACTGACTGCAGCCAAGCCAGGCAAACCGTTATACACAAAAATAATGTTACAAAGTACATGAGGAAGTGATAAAAATCTACAAGCTAATTCAGGATCTACAAATTTAGAAAAAGGTTTTAAACCTACCCATCTGGGTTTAAAAACAAGGCTCAATCAAAACATAAAGTAAAGAAGGCCTAAGCCTATTTTGGCGAAATTAATTCATATTGGAAGATATACAGAATGATATGGAGGAACCATTTCTTAAATTTTGAGTCAGACCAAGCCAAAATCCAAAAGATTAGTAGTGACAAAGCATCTCACCGAGAATACAGTGTAACAGACTAGCTGTTCAACCACTGTTTTTCCAACTTGCAAAACAAAATACAAAAGTATAAATCTTTTATGAATTATGAACAGACAAAATTTGATAATAATTATTCAAATTATGGAATTAAAAATTATATTGAAAACTAATAAGAATTTAATTTTGGTACACTAGTTGTCAAGCTATTTTGGAGTATTTTTGAAAATAAAGGGTGCTATAAGATTTTATATAGTTTTATTAATTTAAAAAGTAGCCCATGTCAATAAGTGTTTTTCTATTGTGAATAGTGTATTCGATTTTTTGGTCTCAACAAATTTTATAGTTTGATCAAAGTTTTTTATTATTTGTATGTGATTTAATTGACCAAGCAAAGTGAGGTCTAATATTCAAGTTGATGGTTTGGCATTTCTTTTAATGTTTGAATGTTTAAATGTTTTAAAGTTCACATGTTTATATGTTGCACATTTACCGCAAAACTTAGTAATAGATTTTCATGAAATTTGACTGGTATGTTCATTTTTAAATTGCCCATTGATGTATATACAAGGTTTTTGGGAATTTTGCATTTCAAGGTGAGCCACAAATGGCGACCACATGCTCTCCTAAAATTGAAGAACTGTAGATATCTGTTATTTTTTGTAACACGTGCTCTGAACATATTGTATTTAAGAATATGAATGCTCGAGAGCTTGAATAATAAAAAGAACCATTTTTCGAAACTATTGAGAATACAGTTGAATAGCCTACCTAGCCAGATGACAGTGGTATTCTTTTCAAAATAGTTTGAAACAGAATCAATTCTTCCATAGAAACTTGATAACAGTATTCTCAACGTTATCCACAGACACATTTACAATAGAAACCACATGGCCTTCTGTGTTTTGTGTTAACCCTTGTATATAGCCCCTTGCATAAGTTGATGGCAGGTAAATGTAGATTGCATATAGCAATATAGATATATAGTTATGAGAGTAGTAGAATATAGATATTATGTAGTTTACAACGTTACCACATGGTTAGCATATGCTACAATGTTACCACATGGTTGGCATATGAGAATTATTGAAGCAATTATTTGATGATCAATTATTTGAATAAACATGATATGAGTAGATGTCTATATAAATTAGGTCATGAAGTAGGTTAGGCTATGTATAAATTATTCAAAAAATATATGTTGTAAAATGAATTATATTGTAATAATTATTATAAGCTAAGTGAGTTAGCTAAGGTAAATTTTGTAAATAGAATTTGGTATGTTTGATTGAAAAATGTTGACAATTATTATGATTATACAATGAGTATAAGAAACCTGCTTAATTAATAAGTATCATATTAATTTGATTTATTCAACTCAATTATAATGATGTACTGTATGACATTGTATTTTATTCTTCATTTCATGTATTTATTATTGAAGTATTTTCCATATTAGATTTAAAAGATTGATTACTGTATTAATCAAATTCGATGAGTATGTATTCAATTGTCAGTATCCAAACTTCAGAGTTTAAATATTGGTAAAATGTATGATATCATTTGTTTCAATAATGAAGGGGAGCCATAGTTTAAAATGATTTATCATAATAAACATTATAGTAAATTTTAATTGATATTTGAATTCAGTTTTTAAGCTGAATATTAGGCTGAAGAGTTTGGTGTAGGTGGAGCTAGAGGGCGAAGGGTGATGAGGAGTGGAAAATTGTGGTCTAGTATATAAGCAGGCAGACCATGACTTGCGAGTTTAGTTGCTCTTAGTCTCTTGGATTTTGGATGGTGTTCAGTGTAGGAGTGAGTCTTTGGTTTCAGACTTCAATTATCCTATAGGGAATTGACTGAGCCAGGTAAAGTTTGTATTTAGAATTTTCAATTTCCCTTATTTCAAATCCACACCAACCCACCCTAAAAAGCCCAAATAACTATATCAAATTATATAGCATCATAGTAAAGAGCAAACTTAATTATTACTTCTTTTTAAATTCATATCTATAGACACAGTCTTAATTAATTTCTTGAAGCTTACAGTTGAAATTTTCTTCTAAGCACAAATAATAGTTTTTTTTAAAGCAAGGCTCTTCTAATCATATTCATTCTTTAAGATTTATCAATTCTCTTATTTTTGACTATAATTGTATTTTTAACTGGAGGTGTTCAATATTTTGATTTTATATTTCACTCTTCAAATAACCTGATAAATGGGAACTCTCTGTTAAATTTTATTGTATGAAATTAAACTTGAACTGTAGTATTTTCTAAAACTCAATCATCTTGTATATTTATTTCTAATTGTTAGTATATTTTTGATCAATTTTTATGAATTCATTTCAATTCAAAGTTCATTAATAAATTCATAATTAACCTTTGTGTTGCCTTTCACTTCGTACATTTCCTTGCACACGACCCTGATCTATCTCTTTTCATCTTTTTCTTCTATACTATTATTAGTTCAGTGAGTGAAATTATAGTAAAGTGTATTTTATCAATTCATAGTACTTGATTGGCGCCGGGCAAAATTCCAAATAGAGTGAGGGAGTTCGTAACCCACTCTAAAAAAAACCGTTGTGGGATAGAGTTCAAAGGATAATATTAAACGGGAAAGGAGTCTCCTTTATATGCCAATATTAGAGTTAAAATCAGATCATAGAATTATCATAAATCAGCTGTCAAGTGGATTATAAATCGCATGCCAGGATGCATGCAATTCAATATCTCAATGTAACTTGGTAAAAAATCAGCAGCTGTGTAGACTATAAATTGCATGCCTCATTGAATGCAATTTTTATGCACTATTAAATAAGATGCAAAGGACTTATAACAGCTTGTCTTGAAGCCTAGATGTCTTCTGGTATTCTTGCAGTAAATTCCGGAAAGCCTTATATTCATGATAACTAATCTTGTGTAAGCATGATCTGATCAAATAAATAGTTGCTGGTGTATCAGTGTGGATGTGCATATGGATTGGGGCACTGTTCAGTTATAAATGTTATTATATATAAGCCTATATATATTATTTAATTTTTGAATTGAATTTATTGTCAAAAATCACATACAAATACTTGTACAATACAATCACTATGGTATGAAATATACAATTACCTACAAAATTAGACATCTATTGTAACTTGCACAACAATAATTATCAATGTAATATTCGGCACTGCCAACATAAGATTCCTTGTGTGTTGGCAGTGAAGTTGTGGTTAACTTAATCAATTCTAGTCGAGTAAGAAGAGATATACAAATTGAATTGAATAGAGCTGTTGAAACTCAGATCAAATTCTTCAGTAATTTTGAATCTATCGCCTTCCCGCACCATCTGTTGCCAACCCAACAGCCATTGTCATTAATCTATTAACTATTCTTGATTTTGTCATTATTGTATTCTGTAGTTGTATTTCTAGTCTGATTTTGTATTATTGAGTATTTTTAGTGCCTCTCCATTTGGCATTGATTTGTTGATTGTAATTTTAATTCTGAATATGAATTCAGATGTGTGTGGCAGTGTCTTTTTTTGCCGCTTTTTCACAATGGCTTCTCGTTCGTTCTGTGCTCTAAAGCATCTTTTCCTGGTTGTTCCTGATACAACTTTTTCAGCGACTGCAAAGCTGATTCTAACTAGTTCATATATCTTTTCGAACAATTACCTATGTATTCAAGTCAAAATTCATGAGCGGCGTCTTATTTCTCAGTGATTTCCAACAATTACTTGCCAATTTCTACAACATCGTTTGGTGATGTATTCACATTCAGAGCTCTAACCTATTACAGATTTCAAACACATTGAAATTCGAACTAGCAATATTTATTATTATCAATTATTTTGAGAACTTTACATATCTTCATTCAACAAAACATACAAATCATTGATTTGGTTCACTTCATCAGGACTTACAATACTAGGACTCAATTTTAGCAAGCCTAGCCTGCATTGACATACATTGTGCATCACGATTTTTCATGTAATCAGTGCCTACAAATTTTGAGACATTCCAACTTTGAACAATTATTCATCTTCAAAAACTACATTATTCTCTCCATGGTACATCATCCTTGCTGAAACCCTGGTTCCTGAATTTCAAGCCTCACTGAATCTCCTTATTCAACTCTGGTTCCTGATATTCAAATTTCTCTGGACATTGAGATTGAACGGCAGCACACTTGAAAGGCGGTACCTGTTCCTTTTATTAACTTATTAAATGATTATTTACCACAATTCTATTACCGATTTGAATAATAGTTATTCTCATAGCTGGCCTGGAGATTTGCCAGCCATTTTGAAATTACCTGCTCAGACCTACTAGAAATTTATTATATTGAGTTTGAACTGTTCTAATAGCTGGCCTAGAGATTTCTGCAAGTCATTTTAAATGAATTTTATTATTTAGACTACTTATTTTCAATGGCATTCGTATATTAATACATAACTTGTATTTGACTCATTTTGTATCATCCTTTGGTGATACTTGAGCTTAATAAGCTTTTTAATTTCAATATTTTACTTCATTAAGTCAGAGCAGTTTTAGACATTTTGATTGATTAATTTAAGATTATTTTTTCTAGTTTCAATTGTTTCCAAATCAACTAAATTACTTCTCAGATTCAATCATTCCTAATTCAGTTATTTATTTTCAATATCAATTAATAGCCTACAGTTTAAATCTTCCAAATTTTACTTACATTACTGATTTTTCAATTTGCTGATAAATATTACTACTTTTATACTATTTTTCAATACTGTATTTCTGTTCACAGATACTTTGGATTAATTTTCAATTTTGGGCACCGAATGCCATCTTAATAATATTTTTGGATTATATAGCATACCTATTTTTGACCATCCTCTATGGCATATATTCAATATTTGTAATTGTTTTACTATTGAAGCCCGGGAGCTTCCCTCATTCAAATTTATTACTATTATCATCGATAAATATTATATAGTAATCTATATATCCAGTCATTGATCATTATCCATGCTGAGAAAACTGAGCCTTGCTGTCATCACATTTTGAGTGAAGCTGTTCAATCTCACTGCTAAGCAACACTACTTGCCAATCATCCTGTGCTTTTTGCACACTGTAACGTATTAAAATTTGATAAGCAAGCAAAATCGCTAATTGAAAGAATTTTATAGTTCTTGAACAAACAGCTGCTCTATAATTGCCAAGTGCGATAGCAACAAGTGAAAGATTAGATAATAACGGGTACCATGGCTAAAATTAGAACAGCCGAATAGGAAAGAATTCTATTTGCTATTTATTATATTATATAAAGTATTGGAAATTTGAGGTTAGGCTATAATACCTACTGGTTGGCGACCTAATAATCGATCAAGCCGCATAATGTGAAATCTAGCCAGACACCTTGGCAAAAGTTTGTTGTAAACAAATAGTATTCAACTAGAGGATTTGGAAAGCACATGGCTACTTGTTGTAGAGGGAAAAACAACTTTTAAATTCCAAAAATATCCATTATCTGTAATGAGCATGAACAAATACACCAAAAAAAAAAAAATTAGAATATTAAGGAAGTAGGATATTCAAAGGCACATGGATACATTTGTGAATTTGCATGAACCAATAAAATTACAGTAATCGATGGGCGGCAATAGAGAGCCGATTCAAATTTATCTATAAATATTGTAACAATCATATCAGGCCTTGGTTTTCTACAGCTACAAGCCAGGTCAAGATAGTTTTCGACTTGCAACTTTCTGCCTCAAAATGTACAAAAGGAACCAGCTTATGGCAAAGGGGGGTAGAGGTTGAAACAATGATGGTCGAAAATCTAACAGTGAAATAACCAACCGATGCTGACCAGTGACAAAAGGGTGGCAGCCAGACGCCAGGCGTGAGTGGAGTGCCATCAGATAGAGGGCAGCACCAACTGGGGCAGTGATCTGAGAAGGAACAATGGTTCGAGGGATTGGCGAGCACATGGAGTTGGGAACACGAGGACACTTTTCGGTGAACCACGGCTAGAGTAAGATGTCTGAGGAGTGAGCAGCTTGCAGCCCGCAGCCCTAGGTGCTGAAATGGAGTCCTGTTTCCGGAAAACCACCACCACATCAACACCACCACATCAAAACCACCATTAAAGAAAAATAATTAAAATTCATAATTTGTAATGTAAAGTGAGCAGTTTAAAAGTGTGCGAAAAGGCCATGGTCCACGGGGTACTCATAAAACATAAGGTTAGTGTAATTTTAAGTTGTTGTTTGTTTGCCATGCTGGTTATTTTCTTGTATTATTGCTGTTTAAATAGGGTTTAGGTTTTGTGATTCATAGTATTATTGTGCATTATTCTATTTGAATATAGAGACTCTCAATAAACATTATTATTATATTTCATGAATGGTAAAATCATATTTCATACTTGGGTGTTCTGCTTAACAGAGTAATTACTAAAATTTCGAAGGACATTTGATATATTAAATCAACATTGAAAATTTCATTTGTTTCTTTGTAAAGTGTCAATCTCAATTTGCCTTTTGCTTATGTTCATTATAATTATCTAATGATTCGAAATTGTCTTGTGTTGTTATTTCACAAGTATCATTAGATCCCCTCCCTTCTTTAAGTTAAGCAATATAGTTGGGGAAGATGTGTAGTTCTACATTCATTGATTGCTGGACTGTGTCTTTATTAAAGTAATGTACATTGTTTTTTATATAGTTCAAATAAATTCATGTCTCTGCTAAAGAGTTATGCTGTGGTAGGTGTTTATTCAAATTTTGAGGGTCATTCCCTAATAATTAACATGGCACCTGGGTTATAAATTTTCAAATTGTATATTATCAAATTTTCATGTTACTATTTAAATTTCAAATTCACCATATATTAAGCAATCAGTAAGTGTAGATCCAGACAATATTTTTATAAACAATAAGAATTTATAAATTATCACTACTCGGTTTATGTATCAGATATGGTCCAAGTAATTATAAAATATAATACCTAAGATATAGGTGATAATTTAGCAGATTGGCACGGACTTTTTGATCTTTTTAATGGCGTAGTGGTGTAGTAACTGAATATTAAAAATATTAAAAAGTTCAGGCAAAATTGCATGGTTGCCTGTAAAGTCAGTATATGGGCGAAAGTTTTACGTGACAACGACTTTGAGTGGTAAAATAATTTTAATGTGAATATTCATTCGTATAGTAGGAAGAAGGATGAAATAATAACTCACAATGAGAGTGAGTGAGAGGCACGCGTCCCTTCCACTCGGGCATGGTTAGCCCGCGCCCACCTAAGAGCGAGAGAGACAACCATTGACTTGACATTTTGAATTAGTGGCGCAGTCGCAGGAGATTGCTTGAGGCGCCTGCGCAGGTTGACTGCTCCATTTCACTCTCTCTCCAGGTGAATGCTTCGGGTTGCTGGGCTTGCTGCTGCGAGTGTTGCTCGCCACTGCTCCTATTCGTGCTCTTTCCAGACGACCGTGAACAGAAACGAATGCTCTCACTCGCTCTCATTGTGAGTGCATAACGTGGGAATGTAACGCAGTTTCTTGAAGTGTCTCCCGGCAAACCAATTTATAAGACGTTGTCACATCAAAATTATTATAAAACTTGCACAAGTCTTAAAAGGTATAAGAAACATATATTACTAGTTAAATGAATTATATCAAATGCATATGTTTAAGGATACACAGATTAAAGAAATATTTTTATTTAATATTATAATAAATGTTCACTCAATCATCAATTTTGTTAGCAATTTGTGTAGATATAAATTTAGCGCTTGTTTACTGGATAAATTAATGTATCTACTTCCACCAGAGGCCGAACCTTATGCCCTGAGAGATATATATTGAGAAATATACTGAGATCTATACATATTATTATATTGGAGATTTATGATTTATCAATTGATCATTTTTATGATTTTTGGAAAGGAGATATATAGTGAGATTTTTAAATCGACAAGCAGCAGCAAGTCGATATCTGAGCTGCATAGAATAAATGCATACGATTAATGAACTAAAAGCACATGGTAACGTTTCGTGCTAAAGAACTAGTGAGCTAATCTGTGATATTTTATTTTTGATATATTTGTTCTTATTTTTATTATTTTTGCTTGTTGCTCTATATATTTCTACATTTATTTGTTCGTTGATATTTTCCTGTACAATATATGTATCAAATTTTTTATGGTGTATCCTTTATTTATTCCCCCACTTCCATGCATGACCAATCTCATATTTATTTATTGAGTTGCCAGTATTGAAATATTAAGAAAATTACCATCCGACTTTATTCTTCACCGAATAAGTTGGTTTAGACAGTGATATATTGCATTGATTATCAAACCTTTGGGAATAATACGTTCCAGAGATTTATATAAATTGTCCCAGAGCAGAGAATTGCGGGAGCTCCTGGGCGAGCCCATAAGAATTTGGTCTAGTTTATATTCTAAGAACCACAACCAGAGTCATATAATTTTTTACTCATGCTTTACCGACTGCAGCCAAGCCAGGCAAACAGTTATTCACAAAAATAACGTCACAACACTGAGAGCACTTCCTGCAATTTAAGGTTGTATACATTCATTTCTAAGCATGCCTGCTAACCGTCAGCAGCAAGCAGCTTTTGACAAGCTCAAAGCTTCTCAAGCATCCATGTCTACACAACTGGACTGGTTCATTGACAAGTATGACAACTATCAAGTCACTGATGAGGCAACCTTTCAAGAGTTGTCTCTCATGAAAACTGAAGTAGAAGGCATCTCTACTAAATACAAATCCAATCATGCTACACTTGTAGATCATTCTGAAGAGGATAATGATACATACTTTAGATTTCTTCAAATCTTTATTCCATTTCTAGCTAAAGTCAATGCTAACTTGAAAGACTACACTTACCAACAAGAACAACAGAACCATGCACCCCCTAATGTTCCTCCTTCTGTTGCCACTCAACCTGTACAACCAACATTTAGATTACCTGAAATTCCTATGCCAGTTTTATCGGGTTCCTTCCAACTTTGGAGAGAATTCAAAACTTCATTCACTAGTATTATCATTGATCAACCATCAGTAAGTGATGCAATGAAACTTAGATATCTCAAGCAATCATTATCTGGTGAAGCATTGGCACGAATCCAGAATATCACAGCTGGTGATGACAATTTCAAGGTAGCTTGGCGATTGCTTGAGGAGAGATATGAAAACCCACGTCTAATAGCATCCAGTCATGTGTTTGCATTGGACAATCCACCAGCAATTAAAAAGAATTGTGCACAGTCACTCAGGGCTTATATAGATCATAATAAATCTAATATTGAAGCTCTAAAGCTTGGTATTGAAATCAAAGATTTGATTTTTTCTCACAAAATATTGTCACATCTTGATCAATCCACACTTAGGGATTGGGAAAAACGCTCCTCTTTTAACAAAATACCATCTTTGAATAGTCTATGGGAATTCCTGGAAACTCAATGTAAGGTTTGGGAAGCTATGTCTGCAAACAACAATTCTCAACCAGCTCAAAAGCTGTTGCAGAAACCTCAAAGCAATTTAAATACTTATCAGCAAAACAGTAATCAATCATGTCAATTTAATACAAGAACAAATTTTCAAACTTCCCAAATTATCACTCATAATGAGGTCTCAAATAAAAATTCAAATCAGAGTATTTCATGTTTATTCTGTCAAGGTCAGTCACACACTGTATTCAAGTTTGAAGCTTTATTGAAGTAACAGCTATCTGCTCGACTTGATTCAATAAAATCAAGAAAATTATGCTTCAATTGTCTGAAGCCATATAATGCAAATCACACATGCTCAACTAAAACTTGTCATCAGTGTGGCAAATGACACCACACTCTTCTTCATGATAGTTTTTCTTCCATTAAAGTAAAAGATCAAGTCATTTCCAATGCTATTCAGTCTTATTCTAATCAAGGTGACAATAGGCAACAAGATAATTTGTCATCATTGCAATTTATTCCAACCAACAGACAATCATTGTCCCCGGATCATGATAGTAACTCCAGTCAATCTGTTACTGTTCATAACAAAGTTTCTTCAGGTACTTCATCATTCAAACAATCTTTTGTTTCAGTGATGCCTACAGCTAAAATTTTTTTTCAAGACAAATATGGCTGTTCAATTCCAGTTACAGCACTGCTTGATAGTGGTAGTGATTGTAACTTAATTTCCAATGAACTTGCAGTCAAGCTCAATCTTCCACCAGTCCATGTAGAAACACAAATTCACAGTGTTTGCTCTAATAAATCTAAGTCCTGAGTGTTGCATTGTCTGACTGTTAAATCCACTGATCATACTTGGTCAAGTCAGCAGTCATGTATAGTTGTTGAACAGATTTCACCAGCTATTCCTTCTTCAAAAATTGATTTGTACAATTTTACTATTCCTGACAATCTGAAATTGGCTGACCCCCAATTCTATCAATCTAAAAAAATTGATATACTGCTTGGTGTTGAAGTCTTTGCCTCAATACTATCTTTTGGTCAGATCACCACTAATCCTGGTTCATTAATTCTTCAAAATAGTAAACTTGGCTGGATCATTTTTGGAAATTGTGAAACTACTTCCTCATCACAATCTTTTGATGAAGTCATCTCAAACTTTATCACTACTAGTGTACCAAGTCAACTCGAAAAATTTTGGAAGCTAGAAGAAGTTTCTAGTGTTGTTCCATTATCTGCTGAGGATAAGTCTGTAGAAGATCATTATAAAAATCATACTATTCGTCAAGATGATGGTAGGTTTATGGTCTCACTTCCAAGGAAGGATTCCTTTGATCTTTTAGGCAATTCAAGATGGCAAGCTGTCAAACGTTTTCATTCCCTGGAGAAAAGATTGTCATCCAATCCAGAATTGAAATCGCAATATGTGTCATTTATGGATGAATATTTACAACTTGATCACATGATTCAAGCTCCTGAAATTACAACAGATCAAAAGGCTTATTATCTACCCCATCATTGTGTTTTGAAACCAGATTCCACTTCTACAAAACTACGTGTAGTTTTTGATGCTTCAGCCAAAACTAGCAGTGGATTATCTTTGAATGATGTTATACATGTAGGACCTACTGTACAGTGAGAATTATTTCAAATTGTTCTTTAGAACTTACCCTATCACATTTGTTGCCAACATTTCTAAAATGTATCAACAAATTTTGCTTGACCCAGCTGATCGTGATTTTCACTTTATTCTATGGCGTGATGATCCAGCCAAACCATTGCTAGAATATAAACTTAAAACAGTCACTTATGGATCTGCCCCTGCAGCCTTTTTACTTTCCTTGCCCTATTACCATAGGTAAGGAAAGTATTGCTTTCCAGAAAAAATTAAGGTACACCAATTTTTAAATTTCTATATGTTTCAAGGTCCCCTGAGTCCAAAAAAGTGGTTTTTAGGTATTGGTCTGTATATATATATATGTGTGTGTGTGTGTGTGTGTGTGTGTGTGTGTGTGTATGAGTGTATGTGCATCTGTGTACACGATATCTCATCTCCCAGTTAACGGAATGACTTGAAATTTGGAACGTAAGGTCCTTACACTATAAGGATCCGACATGAACAATTTCAATCAAATGCAATCCAAGATGGCGGCTAAAATGGCAAAAATGTTGTCAAAAACAGGGTTTTTCGCGATTTTCTTGGAAACAGCTCCAACGATTTTGATCAAATTTATACCTGGAATAGTCATTGATAAGCTCTATCAACTGTAACAAGTCCTATATCTGTAAAAAATTCAGGAGCTTTGCCACATCTATGCAAAGTTTGATTCTAGATTCTCAATTATCAGCCTTTATATAAAATTTAAACAGAAAAACTCTAGTAGAAAAGATTGAGCATGAATATCTCTACATTTAATGTTCTGTAACATTTTCACCTAAAATGTTAAATAAGCTCGAAATTCGAGAAAATGTTATTATTTCAATTGCAAACTGTTGGCAACTGTTGATTCTATTAAATCATTCACTATGAGGAGATAGCAGACCTCGTGTGTTTCCAGCATTATTAACCTTTCACCAGCTGTCTCATATCTTGAATAGTAGACTTGAGATGCGCGAGTACACTAGCGTCAGGTGATCAATTTTCATAACGGCAAGGAAAGTTGTGTGAGTGCGCCACACCAGATTTTTGTCCACACAATGTCTTATTGAACTGGTTGAGTTGGAAGCCAAACACAATCTTGAATTATCTCAAGCAATTAAAAATGATTTTTATGTGGACGATTCACTTTGTGGTGCTAACTCAGTTGAACAAGCTAAGAATCTATCTCACAATTTATTAGCTACTCTTGAAAAAGGTGGATTTCTATTGAGGAAATGGCTAAGCAACTCAGACGATGTATTAAATTATTTTCCATCTGAAAAGACCATCTCCATATGTGAGGTCGGTGCGCATTTTTGGATTGATTCTTCTCCAAGAATTGATAGGATATTTACATTGTTTCTAACCGATTGGTATTAGTTGATTGGGTTTTTGAATGATTATTGCTATGATTTGCACTCATTATTATTACTGACACTAGTAAGTTAGTTGTGGAAATGATCTATTCTACTATGACTAAATATCTTGTAGTCGAAACTATCTGGCAAGTTAATCTCTCTTATCAATGAAGGCAGTACAGTATTGAAATTATCTTGTTAATGTATATCTGTACAGTTCCACGGTTCAACGCATTCTACTGAATAAAACAGTGTTCAATACACTGTTATTCTGTTTTAAAAGCAGTTTTATCTTTTCAACTGATAGTCCTATAGCTTTCTGAATTCCGCTACCGATCCATTTGTTTATTATGCTTTCTTCTTTAATTTCTGCCAAGCCCAATCAAGTAAGTGAAATAATCTCTCACTAAAATAATATCTCACTAAATAAATGATAATTTAAAGAAGTCTACATTGTTTTATGTTGAATCATAGAATTAGTTGTTATCACCCAATTACCATGCATGCTGATATGATAGTTGGCTGGTAATGTGTAAATTAAATACTGTCACGATTATTTTTCAAGCTTATCATGTCTAAGATTAGAGGAAACTGATATTATGTACTTATATTCCTGACTGTAACTGAATTATTCTATTTGATGAGCGGCTGGTAAGATGATCTTATGATTCTCAATTTCTCAATGAACTATTGCATTAATTCCTTGAAAGTTTATTATCAAAATGTAAGGGGTCCCAGAACGAAGACTCATGGTTTCCTTCAATCAGTGCTTGCCTGTGATTATGATATGATTTTGATAACGGAGACTTGGCTTAATTCTAGTTTTGTTGATTCTGAACTTTTTGATGAGAGATACACTGTTTACTGTAGAGACAGACCTGGTAGCGACTCTTGTCGTGGTGGAGGTGTGCTGATTGCCGTTCGTAGGGACATACCCTCGGAGAAATGTTTTGATATTAATTCTTCTCATAATCTCAGAAATTCAGAGAATCTGATGATTTGTATTCTATTACCCACTTGTCCTATATTATATTAACATTGTCTACTTTTGTAATAATGCTCTCATAGGTGACTTTGAATCATATTTTGATCACATCGAATCATACTCTCATATAATTAAAGATAAATTGTTCATAGCTGGTGATTTCAACTTACCTGAAATAACTGACAAGGATTTTGATTTAATGAATGGTATGATGGAATGATTGTTGAACATTGAGATTCTCAAACATTGAAAAAATAGAAGGTAGCTTTCGAAAAAAATATTGGACAATATGCATAACAGTTCGTTGACTGTCAGTATTCCTCATTAATAGCATCAATGCTCCCCATTCAAACAATGCTGACTATAATTTGGTTACTTGAGATCAGATGATGATAATAATGTCGATGATCGCTCTGTTTCAATTTCAATCATGTTTGACATTTTTACTTTTGATGCCAGCTGTTATTATTATGTGAAATAAGCTCTCATTGAATGAAATCATAATCATTGAAGTTAATTATACCAAGAAAGCAATTTTTGTTTGAATATGTGTGTTTGTGGATATGTATGTATGTATGTCGGACGGATCTCGAAAACGGCTTTAACGATTTTGATTAAATCAGGAATACAGTGGGTTTGCGACGAAAAACATTATTTTGGAACAGGTCTCAACTCTGAGAAGATTCGCTGAAGTTCCTTGAGAAAGGATTATTGGTCCCTCAAGTAGCAGTTGATCAGAAAAAAGGTTTCCATAGTCTGTTGAAAACGTGAGAGGGTGTGAGCAAATGAAAAAGATTATAATAGCTGTAGTTGAGTTACCAAATTTGGTGACCTTATTTTGAAACATTACAGTATTCATGGAACATCTGGAAGAATAGGTTCAGAAAGTGATCTGATGATAGCAAAAGAAATTCAAAATCGATCTTTCCAAACATATGGTAGTTGAATGTGATGTTCATTGTGAGGTGATACAAATGCGATTAATTTCTTCAGCTTCTGTTGTATTGATTCCTCTGTTGATCCATGTTTGTAAACAGCCATGGCCTTGAGAGAGCCAGTTGCACTGTCTGTTAATTTTTATAATCCGGACTGACCACGAGAATCAATCAGAGAAGCCTTCTATTTAAAAAAAACCCTGCTCTGATTAATTCTCATGAAATGTAATCCTGATTGAAATTGAGCAGGCTTTCGTGCTAATGGACCTGATATATTCATTTTTCAAAATCAGCTAAAAACTAAATAAAAAAAAAACATGTTATTCCATCAGCTGCTCCTATTTCCTTTCATGATGTCATTGCATGATACATGACAAATCTATTGATAATAGATCACAAGTAAAAAATAAAGTTGTCAATTTAGATAGAAATAATTAAATTGAGTCACATGTTAGTTTACATCTAAATTTTCTTCCCTGAACTTTTGGTTCAAGCTAAGATCAAAAAAAGAAATCAAATAATGATAGTTAATAAACAAAGTGATTGAATAAAATCTATTCAGATTATGCAAATTCACATTAAATTGATCCTACTTTAATATTTTATGATAGTAAAGTTTGGGACATGAGAAATCAGCCACAATAAATGTTATACCAACTATTATGAATGGACTCTTATGTATGAATGGACTTCCATGTAAGAAAGAATCAGTGGATTGGCTGCCTTTACACTTTTGGATAAGTAAAACGAAAAGTGAGCGACAGGCTATGCCAAAAATTCCAGAATAAGCAAGAGATCCATGGATACCAGAGTCATTAAATTCTGAATCAACTTAATTTGGAATTTATTCTTAAATTAAATCAAGCAAAATCAAAAATAACATGATCACTGCTAATTTTATAACTGTCAACGGAAAATATTAATTGCCAAAGAATAAAGTCGAGGTTGACTTTTAAGCCTCGCCCAATATTCTACAAAATTCGCTGCAATCAGACTAATATTCTACAGAACACTTCCAACACATCAATTGATTATTCGAATGATTTGACTCTTTAATTTTCATGCTAAGTTGTGGCCTTATCTCAAAAACTATTATAACAATTTTGATAGAATTTAGATTATGAATGTTTCACAAAAATAATCTTATCTTTTAATTCCCGTAGCGAAGCACGGGTGCCCTGCTAGTTTTAAATAATTGTGTTCTATTTATCAATGAATGAAAATAACGAGCAAATCTTGGTGCCCCGACATTCAATTTTATGTGAGGTTTTTTAGGTCTGTTCACAATGATGTCGATTAAAACTCTACCCGATGCCAAGGCATTGGTTGGATAAAAGCATGTACGGAAAAATACGGAAAAAAGTGACTAGAGCTGCAGTGTGACCTATGTGTGATGCTAATTCGAGATATAGCTAAATGGGCTTCCGCAAACGACTGTGCAACGACCAACCATTTATGTGAGTGATTTTAAACTATGTCTCACTATGTTTGATTTTATTCAACGACTCTGCAACCGGACATACATTCCGTAAATTGAGGTTATTGACTCTGCCTTCACATTATGTGTTTTCGTGTTGTTTGCATTTTAAAAAGCACCCAAGTAGTTTTAGAATCAAAAGTGATATCCATGTCCCACAATAGGCAGCCTTGATGTTAGAACTGAAAGCAATCAATATTTGTACAAGCTCTCAGAAAAATTGGAAATACATGTCGGTAAAGCTATTCAATGAACTTGATGTGGACATTCGAACGTTGAACGTTCCACAATTTGAGACTCACTTGAGAGATTTGCTACTGGAAAGGTGCCTGAATTCTGTGAGACAGTTTTTGCCCAATCCTTACTGTGTTATATTGTTTATGGTGTTAGGAGTCTTTGTGTCTGCTATTATATATATTGTATTATTTTTACTGGTACTTATTGTATTGTCGGTCTTTGTAAAAGCTATTGTACAAAATGACGTTGTCTATGATATATATAAAAGCGAAATGGCACTCACTCACTGACTGACTGACTCACTCACTCGCAGAACTAAAAATCTACCGGACCAAGAACGTTCAAATTTGGTAGGTATGTTCAGTTGGCCCTTTAGAGGCACACTAAGAATTTTTTTGGCAATATTTTAACTCTAAGGGTAGTTTTTAAGGGTTTAAAGTTCGTCTTTTAGCATGTATATTCTTCTTATTCTCTTAATTATAATTGAAAAATATCCATACCGTATGTTATATAGAACTATAATCTAGAGAGAGTACCTCTTCGAAACAGTTGTTAGAACTGGTAACTAAATTAATAATTTTGTCAGGTTGGCATTAAGTTGAGTTGACTTTGTTAGGTTGGCACCAAGTTGAAGATTGAAATGCATTTATCGCGGAAAAATTGATTGGGCACTGCTACTTTAATCAGAGCTATTCCTTGGAATATTATATTACCAGCCGTCAGGCTCGCTTCGCTTGCTATATCCGTTTAGCCAGACGTTTAGTCTGGACCCCCGACTGGATCGTCCTACAAATGAAAAATGCAGGCGAGCGAAGCGAGCCTGCTGATGTCATTCTTGGACGATCCAGTCGGGGGTCCAGGGGGCGGAGCGGATATGGCAAGCGAAGCGAGCCTGCCGGCTAGTGAGAGAAGATTTGTGAGCTGGCCATACCCAGAAATGAAAATCAGCTGTTATAATCATTGCGTGCGTCATCCAATAGCCGTCGGTAGATCTGTTTTTCTATTTTCTTTCTACTGATTCACAAAATGTTTATTCTAATGTCGCGGTACGAACGACGTCCAAACTTGGGTCTTAGAACTCGAAATGCTGTAAATTTAGAATATGCACGGGAAAATCAGCAGCAAGGAGATATACCATTCAATTTCCCAGCAAGCTGCGTTCAACTATTTTATCTGAAGAATACAAACTGCTGCTCAACTAACTAAGCACAAAGGAAGTCCATATTGAGTTATGAATGTAAATACTGATTGTTGGATAATATTCATAAAAATCTAGTGCATTAGATTAAGTTGAGGCTAAGCACATCTGAGGAGGCACGGCTTAGTGATATAGTGTTGATCTTATGGAGATTGCCTTATCACACCGTTCCACACCATGCTCGATTCAGTGTGTGTGAGTTTTTCCATTCAAACCAATAAGCAAGAAGCACCTGGATGCAAAATGCCGCATCGCGCATCCTCAATGTGCATCAAGCCAAAGTTTGTCATGAGATGAACTATATTTGGCGGTACGGAGTTCGCTGGGCTAGCGAGTTTGTAATATTTTTATGTTTCTTGCCAATGGAAGATTGATTGATTGAATAGGATTACCTCGAAAAACCTTTAATAAATAATACAGTCGTTGAGGTAATTTCTAGAAAAAAATCAAGAGATTATATGTAACCTATAGTGCAGCATCTATGAAAATACTCACAGATTCATTTCCACAGAAGATGTTTCGCAGGTTTCGCAGTGATAGTTATGTGAGAGAAGCACGCTCAAAGCTACAGGTATTTGCATTATCAATCTTCTTATTTGGTTTTACAACCCAGTACGGGTCACAGCCTCGCTCAATCTTCTCCAAGCATCTCTGTTCAATGCATCCCTGCACTCCAACCTTTGCCGTATCCTGGTCAACATCCAACCATCTTGTCCTGGGTCGCCCAGGCGATTCTGGCTGGCATTTCACTTTGAAAAATGAGAATCAATGCACCCAGAAACGTTCCCATGACGACGTCTTTTGGCCTAATAAACAAAGAGTGTCTATTTTTGTCATGCACAAAAGCTTCACTTTACCATGATAATTATATGGTGTTATTACAATAAGTGAGCCATATTTTGGTGTTAACAATCAGCTCTTTTTCTGATAATCATTATTTTCTGTAAAATCCACAGATAATAGCAGGATTTAAAAAGTAATAACGGACCCAATTTTGGACCCGAAAATTGAAGGTTTCATCAAACATTGGCATGATAATTATTGTAGGGTGGAAATGTTTAAGGGTGATTCCTTATTTACCACATAATTGTCATTAATGGGCACTCAATGAGGTGACGGTTCTTTATTTCATTCGAGGACAAAACAAACTTGAGAGTTTTCCATTCCTTCCCGTGACTTCCTAAAGGAAGTCCAAGTGTTGAATCAGTTCAATAGAAATCTTTTAACCAACATTTGAGTTGATGGTTTACAACCATCATTTAGGATTGCAATTCATTTTGGATAATGTGGAATGTAGAGCAGTTCAATAAAACTACAATAAGTCTATAAAAATTCTATTTATTTTTCAACTTTTATTCGGTAAGATATGTTGAAAGTATTTTGAATTTGTTGTATGTTATAACAGTGTTTTTTGCTTTTCTCTCTTCACGGAATCTTAGGACATTCATGTTAGTTTTGTAGATTTTGTCCTCCATATCAGGTGAAACAATGTCAGTCTATCCAGAGTTCAATGCAACTGAACCACTTTTTACAATCTACATGACAAGGATCCGTCACAATTAACTCAAGATCCAAGAAAACGCAATTGAATAGATGAAGCTTTTTCATGATCCAATTATATTATAATATAATATATATTTTTATAATCATCATGCTCTTCGTGCTCTCTCTTTCATTATTCTTTGTAATCTTCTTTTATTATTATACTTTGATACTTCTCAGTCCGGTCAACGAAAGGTTATACAGAAAACGTTTGGATGACAGTTTTTGACCTCGTAGTTCTGTTTAGGGTGGTGGGGAGATAAACATATCAATAGTTCTCACCCCAACCACTGTGCTGAGGTCGTGGGGGTGGTTAAAGGGTATTTTTTGGTCTCACCCATATAACTTGGAAACTATGCTTCTTATGGATATGACCATTCTATGCAAAACTGAAGAGTACATAATTTCCTGCGATATTGATCCAAAAACGTTTTTTATATCTCCTCTCAAAGTTGTCAAGGTATTCGCTCTTCAAGGTGTGACATTTTTGAAAAAATGCGATTGCTTGCAATTTTTGCTATTTTTGCTCTTATAACTTTCTAAAAATAAAAGTAAAAAATCCGAGCTGATCATGTGCTTATCCAGCATCAAATTCTCTTGAATTTCATGTATAGTTTTACAAGTTTGCGCATTCCCCCACGAATTTTGCAGAAGCTTTATTGATGAGTGTGAAATCTACAAAAATTTCCTCCCTTTTCCTTTTATACCCTTCATTGCTTACCCGTGTTAAGCGGGTTGCGTTATGCGCCCGGGAGTGCTGTTGACAGGATGGCGACTCAGCTAGTTAAGACATTCTGTAGAATGTGGTCCTTTCTTTCTTCCACTTATCTGAACTATATTTTGCATGAGAAGAAAAAATACCTATAGTCGTACAGTCGCGGACTGAAAAGAAGATCCATTGGTAGATTCATTAGACCCTTCCACAGCATCAACATGCCACTATGCGAATAGTGAGGTCCACGTTATGATGGCAGTATTTGATTATCATTAGTGTTGCTATCTTTGTCTAGCATTCGACAAAGGATATCACTATCCTTCTCTAGCTCCACAACGGTTTTTAACAATCTATAAATATTATTAATTGAAAATTATGAAACCTCAGTTGTTGGAATTTATTATTAGATCATTAAAAAATATATTTTCTTGACGGATGAATGTATATTATACATCAAATATACCGGTATCAGCTATCCTCTATAGAATGCAGTTACAATTCCAAGAATCGGCAACATTGTTCTCCTGCCTTTCTCCACTGATTTTATAACTTGGACCTTACTGTAGCAATAGCATTTAATCATACAGCTGATTTTTTGTATCCAGATATTTGGGTAAACTAGCCAGGATAACGTAATAATTTTATAATATTAAGTTATACAGCAAAGTTGTCTTCCTTCTACCCAAGCCCTCCCCAGCACCACACCGAGCAACTATAGGGATCTTCTCATCAGTCCAATACTGGAAAACTCACATTAGTTATTCATATAGGTGGATGTAGGAGAAGAAGCGAAGAAGACGGATAAGAAGAAAACAACAGAAAAGGAAATTGACAAGGATCAGGAGAGAAAGTGGAAACAGAAAAACGTATAAGCCAGGAGGGAAAGATCGAATCTCTATAATAAAGGAATTGGAGAAAAAGGTGAAGTAGGCCTATCATGTTTTATAATTTGTTTACCGAGCGAAGTAAGGTTCAAGATTCAAGTCGACGGTTTTGCATTTCTCTTTATGTTTATATTTCCAAAATTCAAATTTCAAAATTTTCAAATTTCAAATTTATTCAAGTAAGTTACAATACATTCTGGTTCATACACGAATCTACAATAAATTACAGTACAACAGCCAATTATGCAACAAATTTCACATAATATGAAAACTTATTAATTACAATGAAGATTGAATGCAACATTAGAATATTGATAATATAGTATTGTAATATAACTACATAAATCAGCGGTGTTTCAACAATGAATAAATGATAATTTCAATGAATAAATATACACCCCACTATATATTATATGTGTTGGGATATAAGTAATTAGTTGCTTATTGCGTGTAATAATTACTATTTACAAACTTCATTCACTGATATGGGATTGAAGTTTTTTATAATAAAATTAGTAAAAATGTATAATATAAACAAACAAAATTATGGAATTAGTAAATAAATATTAATGTTCTATTAAGGATAATAATAAGAAAGGTTATTTTTAGAAAAATGAAAAACAGTAAAGAGTGGAATGAAGAATAAATAGTTTCAATATTTACAGTCTAACTAAATTTTCACAATTTTCCACTCCAATATCAACCAACCAGGAAAATAAACTTTTCTTGAACCTGTGTCTATTGAATTCTTCCCTAATGTAACTTGGTATTGAATTATAAATTTTTGGTCCCAAATATGTGTAGTTTCTTTGCCCAAATAATGTAGTGTTCATCCTTGGTACTATTGAATACGTGTTTCTCTGCCTTGTTTGATGGTTATGATCTGCCAGTCTTATGTGTTCGTTGTTTCTCCTCATTTGCGTGATGATTTATGTTCCGTATTTACGGCGAAATGCGGTAATAGATTTTCATGAAATTTGACATGTATGTTCCTTTTTGAATTTCGCGTCGACGTAAATATGGTTTTTTTTGGAATTTTGCATTTAAAGGATGATACAAAAGAAAAGGAGTTCCCTTCCAACGCCAATATTTATTTCTTTTATTCATTTATTCATATACAATTAAGGTATATAGTAGTATTAAGCCATAGTAAAGTAGTATTTTCAATTTCAGTAAGATCCCCAATCACAACCATCGTCAAATATCATTTGTGTATGAGGATATTAAGCCGTTCTCGGACTTTCCACCCACTCTGTATAAATGATAACTTAATTCACACCCTATTTTGAATCCAAAATATTACCGTGAAAATCAGACTGTTAAATTATTCAACATAAATCAGCTGTCGAATGGATTATAAACTGCATGACATGACGCATGCAATCCAATATCTCAATGTAACTTGATAAAAAATCAGCTGCTGTGTGGACTATTAATTGCATGCCTCATTGGATGCAATTTTTATGCACTATTAAATGAACTATCGATTGCATGCAATAACGCATGCAATTGATTACTAAAATAACATAGTATTGTCTCTCGACCTTCCTCTGCTTTGAACTCGGGCTGACCTGTTGCCAGTATGTCTTGAAGGAGATTAGCTTTTGATGTTAGCATTTTTGATGCACCAACCCCAACAGCCATCAGCCGTTTTCACACCGATATCTCGCCGACACGACATACAGAAAGGATTTTCTCTGATGTACAGTATAAGAGGAGTCTGTGGTTTATATCTGCGCGAGGTCTACTGTTCACAGAACTACTAGTATATATAAAAGTTATTACAACTAGTGAAAAGTGAATTTAGAATGCAATTCTGGATTAATTATTCAAAAATTAACCAATATGTTGTGTTTCAGCCTACGATATCAGTTGAATAATCATTTTGCCGGGCCATACAGATGGAATAATAAAATCTCACAACAGATGATGAAAATTTTAGTATTGTATCTGCTGTTCATGGAAGGATAATTTTTCCTTTTCATGACCTTCAGCAAGTTTTCTCAGGGATGAGACCTAGTGCAATCAAATTCTTATATCATAAACCTACTATGTACCAAATTTCGTGTAAATCGTTAGAGCCATTTTCGAGATCCGTTGTACATAAATAACCATATAATTATCCGGACAACCAGAGATAACCAGATATCCAGATATAAAAATATATACAGAATTGCTCGCTTAATATAATAGAAAATTTTTATATCTGGTTATTTTTATATATGGTCATAAATAACCATATTCAACGGATCTCGAAAACGGCTCTAATGATCTTCACGAAATTTGGAACATAGTGGGTGTATGATATAAAAATTCGATTGCACTGAATCTCATCATTGAAATGATAATTATTCATCCTTGGCTGAAACAGGTGAGACACTCGTCGTCTGTGGATAGTAAAAAGTGAGTGAGTGATTCTGTGGAAAATCAAAATGATCGCATCCCCGAAATTCATAAGCTGACATATAGCCAGCTGTAAAATATAAACACAATCATTTTAGAGAATCTGTGTTCTGTTTATGTTCTGCATTGTGTTATGTTTATCAATAAATAAAAATAACGACCAAAGCTCGGTGCCCCGATATTCTGATCTAATCCTACAATCATATAGGCCAGCGATAAAGACTGATCTGTTGAAAAATTCAACATTGCTATGAACTCAGTTCAATTATTTAATGAATAATTCATTGTTTATTTTTACATCTAGTATCATTATCGTTAAAAATTACATACTGTAGTTGTATAGTATTGGATTTATCCGATTTTATTCAATGGCATTTTAAATGTGTATAATAAAATATTAATCACCTCCAATGCGAAGTCTCATATCACTTTGAAATATTTCAACTTTTATTCATAATTTGAATTCCTCAATTCATTTACAGAGAATTATTGGATTTGGGTTCACAGGTCTTCACAATGGGGAAGACCCATTCGACTTGATTGTATTATTATAGTGCATTTCAATATTTTGGAATAGACCTTAAAACAAGACTAAACAGCTTTTAGCTTGAAAAACTACAATATGGTATGTATTTTCATCGCAAAATACTTGATAATTTATTATTCTCTGTACGCTATTTTGGAAATTAATTTAAATATTTAATAAAAAAATCTAAAAAAACTATTTAATTGATAGATTATTAGAAATGATGAACAAACTCAATTTCTTCCTGATGAAGAGCAATAAGAAAAAAACCTAAGATGGATGAAACAATCCCTTGCATATATCTCCAGAAGTCTCTCCAAACTTATTAATGGTGTATTCAATTGACCTACTATGAACTTACTATACATACAGGGATCAAGAAGTTAGTCACTTGAAGAGAACCTAGATGACATAGAATGATTCAGATCACATGCAGGAAGGCTATTGGGGCCACTGCTAGGGTGGGCACACAACAGTTAGTCAAGACAAGACTAGTCACGATTAGTCACAATACTTCGCATAGTTGCTTATGAAGCAACACACACCGATTAGACATGTCTTCATAAGCAACTATGTGAAGTATTTTGACTAAACGTGTCTTGTCTTGTCTTGTCTTGACTAACTGGTGTATGCCTAGCCTTACTTTTGGTATTATATATTGACTGAATTGCCTGAATATTACTTAACAAATGAATGATATTGAAATCTTCTTCTTCTCACAAAAAAGGATTAGGTTATAACCTGTTCCGACTCACATCTAACCAATTATTCAAATAAACATAAAAAATCCTATTATTGCCACCACTTGCGTGGTCTGCCAACATCTCTTTTGCCTACTGGCTGATAATTACAGACTTAGTAATCTCTCAGCTGACATTCTTTGAACATGCTCTCTCCATTGATGTCGATTCTCCATAAATCATTCATTCATGCTGCAGCTATTTAATTTTATTTTTTAAAACTTTTGAATGATATTGAAATAACAAATAAAATTAAAATACTGAATTTTTCAAATTCTATCTGTCCATTCTTCTATATTGGATATTTCTTATGAATTTGATTTGATAAGTAAAGGATTCAGTGAAGAGGAGGGTCTGATGCCAAAGTGAACCAAGTCATTTCTTCTGTTTTTTCAGTATTGATTGTTGTAAGTGAAATCCATTTTATAAATTCAATATTCATGGTATGTTTATTTTGAAAATGTATAAGTAATTTATACATATTTCTTCCAAGAATGAGCAAGAAATTTCAATTCAGGGACTTTGCATGTTACTAGTGAAGAAAAAAATATGTTTAGAAAACCGAACTTGGTTCACTTTGGCACCAACATTCAACTTAGTTCATTTTGGCATAGCGAGATTTTGATTTTTGGTGAAAGGATCTATACTAAAAATCACACAAACTGTCGATCTAACTGTTATATTTCAAATAATACAGTAAGATACAGCATAAAGAGAAGTACGGTACTGAAAATATTCATAATAGTACCATTCATATTAGAATAAAAATATTTCAAATTAATATTACAA